>NW_011888875.1:1192332-1198500 GCF_000151845.1 Pteropus vampyrus
ACAGTTATGTTTGCAATATAAGGATCGATGCGAATCCAAACGTGGAAAATTCTTTATCAGAGACCAATATGTCTACTGAGTGTTTTAAAGACTCGATTGTCTCAATCCAACAAGGAAGCGGGAACACCGAGCACCCTCGACTCACAGTAAAACCAAGGGAATATCCTCTGTATTCCAGGAGAGCCCGAAATATAAGCAACAGGTAAGGAGGAAGTGCAAAAAGCGAGGGAAAAGGAAAAAAACGAAAGGAAGAATACGAACGAAACGTGTCTATTGGGAAATGGATTTCTTCGACGGCATCTCAACCAAATTACGAATTTCTTATCTTGAACAAAATATCTTTCACTCAAGTCCAGTCGAGGAGGTTGGGGCAAAAATTGCCTAATGCCATTCGCTGAAAAGGGGATCCTAGCAGATTCGTAAGAAATAATTTGGCCAAAAGCAATTCGGGGAAGCTGACTACTGAATCAAGGGGGCGAAGTATTGAAAACACATCTCCAGCTAAAGATTTTTTTCATATTGATATTTGGGGAATGCTATGGAGCAATTTTCTAGTTTTTAATAGTGGTAAATACGTATAACATAAAATTTTACCATTTTAATCATTTTAAAGTGTACCTTTAGTGTCCTTTTAGTACATTCACAATGTTGTGTGACCATCGCCACTATCATCGCCCGAAAATTTTCATCACCTCAAAAGGACACTTCCTAATCATTGAGCAGTCACCCCTCTGCTTCCCCTCGGCCCTGGGCAACCACTAATCTGCTTTCTGTCTCTGTAGACTTACTGATTTTGGATATTTCTTATAAATGTAATCATACACTATGTGAACGTTCGTGTCTGGCTTCTTTCACGTAGAGTAATGTTTTCAAGGTTCATCTATGTCGTAGCATATATCAGAACTTCCTTCTTTTTATGGCTAAATAATTTTCCATTATGTGAATGTACCACAATCCCTTTATGAATCTTTGCATACTTTCTACCTTTTGGCTCTTGGGAATAGTGCTGATATGGACAAGATTTTTGTTTGAACATCTGTTTCCAGTTCGGGGGAGTAAATGCCTGGGAGTGGAATTGCTGGGTCGTATGGTGATTCTGTGCTTAACTTACGAGAGCGACACCACGCTGTTGTCCACAGCTGCCGAACCACGTTACATCCCCACCAGCAATGTATGAATCACACTTTTTACATCTTTACGTCTTGGGGTCCATTTTATAGTCACTTCAAAAGGTCACTAATATGCTTTTTAAATTTTGTTTTCTATGAATCATGCAACTTCTGCACTATTTATAACAGCAAAAAAGTGAGAAACAACAAAAAGCAGAACTGTTTAAATCAAGCATGGTATATAATGGCATAAAAAAGTCATTTTTTCAATCTTCTCATTACTGTGATTTTTCAGTCTTAATATAGATAAATGATAACTTATCTCACCATTTCCCAAGATCATTTGACCAAAAACCACCCTTCAATCCTAACGGGAGTTAAAATAAAATACTTTTTAATTTACTTTTTATTAATAATATTATCTTGAGTTGCTGTAAGAAAAGATATCAAATTTATCTGAGATTTATAAACTTTTTAATAGAGCAAAAATAAATCGAGAAATAAAAATGTTAATATTTAATATGCTACTAGAAGGAAGAATGGTGTTGCTAAATGCAATCTTGATATTAGTGGTAGCATGAATAAAAACTAATAAAAATAGCTGATCCGCACTGGCCATTTACTATATACCAGACTTGGCACGAAGCACTTTACATTTCCCTCTCAAAACAACCACCTGCGGTATCTGCTACTGATAGTTTCATCCTATAAATAAGAAAACAAAAGTGTTCAATTAATGCTCAAAGTGAGAATCAGTAGCTGGTGTCTGGATTTGAACTGGTTTTGTTATATTGAATCTCAGCATCTCAACAACTACACAGTCCTCCAAGTTCACGTTTTATGTTTTCACTACAGTGTTGTATGATGAAAAATCCTATTTCTGACAGGTGCACTGCAGCAAAGGGAGAGATGTGAACTGCTGGCATTATAATATTTGGGTGATCATGAATTAGGCTGCTTTAAAATGTATAGGTTATCTTGAATAATTTTTTAGAAACCAAAGACACTAATTAATAATAGTCTCTTTAAAGTATTCATGTTTCAGCTTATTCACAGCAGACATGGTTTCATGATATCTCACTTTTCTGTCTAAACTTTCTCTGTCAGCTATAGATCTTGGGAAATGAGTTTGTGTCATATAATTGGTTTAGTAGCCTTGATGCATGGAATGACGTGACTAACATACATATAGAAATCGAGAGACAGGATACCTAGCATCTCCTGAAAGAGAATTCATATCAACTAGACAGACAGTAAAGGGCTGTCCCCCTGTCGCTGACAGGTGGAATGTCATATGTGATAAGAAGTCTTCTTACATCTAATTTTTAAATAGAATTTAGAGGGCAAAAAATCCACGGCTAGTATTTCCTTTTACAGAATAACCTACAGCTTAGCATGGAATTCTTTAGGGAAATTTTTTAAGTAATTTTGAATTAAGACTCACTTAGATGAGAAGCCATCAGTGAATAACACTGATGAAAGAGGAACTCAGATGCTGCATCCAGCTAAGGTTTGCTTACCTCTTTTATTTAAAACATTTTGATTAATTCTCACAATAATGGCTCTATAGTTCTGAAAGATCCTTTCTTTCATTCACTACCTATACCCACTAGTAGCACTAGAAGGGTTTTTATTTTTGAAACCTCCAGGAGAAGGTAAAACATAGCTTACTTTCTGATGTTTTAAAGTAAAAAAAAAAAAAAAAGCATGGGAAAGTCATTTAAGCCCATTCATAATTTAAACTATTTACAGAGAAATTTAATTCCATCTGAATCCTGATGGAGTTCTCACAATCCGACGTGATCCAGAATTAGAGGTCTACTTTCCTTCATTCGAGTAAAATATTGCAGTCTAGAGAGGCTAAAAAGAGTTCAGCAGCTAATACGACCAGAATTCTTAACGATCTAAAAGTACCAATAATAATATTTTGTCTCTGTGGAACAGCTCTCAGACGAGAAGCTCAAAGCTGAATGTAGTCAGAGATACGTGGGCCCCCTTAAAGTTCTTGAGATGCACAGACTAGCATTTCAGGTCATGAAAGCCGACAGTGGGTACAGGGTGTCAGAGCAGATTTGGATGGAGGAATGCCACAGAAGAAACAGTGACGTGTCCGGCTTACCTCCCATGTTCTCAGCAGCCCTCTAGGCCAGTGCCTCATGTCTCAGAGGAAATTTTGCCATTTTGTTCCACAGAAGTCTCGTACCCTCGGCACCCTGACTAACAGCCATTTTCCCTAACAAAATAGGTGTCTGACCATTTTGCACCCAGGTTGGTCAAGATTGCACTTCTCCCAAGAGTACCTGACTTGAAAAGCACTCAAGTCATTCCCGAGGGGTGGGTCTCCAGTAGGGGAATCGTAGCCAAGTAGTGGAGTGAGCCTAGTGGGGTCACTCCTCGCCAGAGCCTCCAGATCTGGAGGACAAGAAACGTGACACACTTAGGACTTGCCCACAAGACAATCTCCTTGAGCCTCTATTTTCTTATCAGCAAAGCAAGGAAAATGAGGCATGGCCGCCAAGGTCTCTTTTAATTCTAGCAACTGAAGACCCCCGAGAGGACTGTAGCTCCTGCTCAAAACTGGTGAGCCAGGGGCCAGCCCCGCCTGTGGGACACATAATGCAGAGAGAGGGGATATGACTAGATTGCAAGCACAGGGTGAGTCAGCCTGGAGGTTAGGGAAGTCTGGCCAGCCGGAACTCAGCCCACACTGGGTAAGGATGTGTGGGTGGTGGAGAACGCTCTCTCACACAAATCTCTCACCACAGCTGCCCACATTTCACCTTTTCTGCCATCCTCAGAGATGAGATGCAATAGTAGAAAAACATTCAGAAGGCAAAGGCGGTGACTAAGCCCTGCTGTTACAAAGGGGACCCTACCACTCTCTACGGGTCATTAGCTTTACCCGAATTTCCCTTTTATTTAAGTCTCTTGATTGTGTGCTGAGGATGCCCTGACTTCGGTCTAGAGTCAAACAGTTGATACAGTAAAGAGAACACTGGGCAGAGTCTCAGGTAATTCTGGTTCTATTTCTTGCAAAAAAGAAAATAACATTTTTGTTAAAAAATCAACCTTATCCATCATACACTACAAATTGTCCGTGGGATTAAAGGCTTATTTGCAGCATTAGCAAACCTTTTTGCCCACACACATGGTTTTAAACTTAAGCTTATGAGTAAAATGTTTTATTCCGTGCTTGTTTTTAACAGTGAAAAGTTTATGACAGTGGGTGAATATGTTTCACAATTTTTGTTTGTAATAGCAGCCACAGTTAGATATTTAAAGCAAATTCGACAGGCTAATAACCTCTCCTTCCTGTGGTTAAAAGTACAGGTCGTGATTTACGAATTATCATCAGAGTTAACTCAGTTAAGCAATATTGACTTTTATCTCATTTAGTCGGCATGGTTTTAAACTGTTGGTAAACTAAAATAAAAAGTATAATCTTCAAACAATGAAATTCACAATTCAAAAAAGTCAAAAAAAATTAAATGAGTGTTTAGATGTCTATAGACTTCCAAAGTTTTGGACTTAGATGTATATGAGGAGTTATCTCTGTTAGGTGCTGGTGGTTTATAACTCAAATCTTTGGGGGTATGATCTAATTGCTAGAGAGAGCAAAGAGAGCTGGACGATAAGAAGCTAATTTCATTTTACTAACCTCTAAAAATCAGATATGGTCTACACCTGAATGCAAAATACTATATGCAACAATTGCAATGAAAATTTTAATAAAACTGTAAAAACCTTATTGTTTTCTGAAAATCAAGCCTATTTCCCAACAATTGATTAATTCAGATAGAAATCGCTGCCTTCTCGATTTGGGTCTAGCATTAATCCCTCCACAGGAATCCTGGCACACGTTCTGTTCTGCGGCAAACCACTGATTAAAGTGAGGTTTGTATCTTACATAATAGAGGCTCTCAAATATTTGTTCACTTATTGTCCTGCAGTTTTACTCCATATCACTCACATTAACCAAAGGCTATTGTCTCGGCCCTGAAATAGAACAACATATTTGAATGTCATTGGAAGAAGCAGATAGAAATCTAGGTGTATTAATATCATCATATTATGTAAATCTTAATTGCTAAACTTATTTGAAATATAAGACTTATAATAAGCTTTCAAATGACAGTGGCCAAAGAGCCACCATTTCTAAGAATTAAGAAAAATGAAATCTTCAAAAATCTCATAGATGGATGAATGAATGAGAATATGACAACACCATAGAATATCACAGGGCCACTTAAAAAATGAATTGGAGTTATGCCAATTGACTGAGAACTCTCCAGGAGGTGTAGTAAGTACAAAGAATAAAATGCAGTGGTCCATTCATTGTATGATCCCATCACACACACACACACACACACACACAAATTGTAAAGGTATTTACACATGTATATATCTAACTGTTTCTATGCCAGTATATAATATATACATGCCTATATGCATATTTATATATATTTGTATAAGGGCACATAGAAAAAAGGACTAAAGTGTACACATCGGGTTGCTAACATTTTACCTGGGAAAGTAGATGATGGGGTGATACAGGGAGAAGGGAAAGTGTAGAAGGAAAAGGATAAAAAGACTGAACCAAAAAAGTGTAATTCTATCTGTGAACAATTATATGTGTGTGTTAAAAAATGTGGAAAAAAAGAAATTTATGTCTATAAACTTCTAGGGATGGCTTTGAAATGTTAAAAGTTCCAGGGTAATATATCTGGTATGGTTCTCTTTTGTTTTTATTTTTAAGGATAGCTTTATTTTTTTCTTTTCACGAAATAAACACTTTCTCGTAATAAACTATAATAGGAAATAGAGAAGCAGAAGGGGAAAAGTCAAGATTATCTATAATTCTAATAACCATTCCGACCACCATCAAGTTCTTGCCTCACATTCTTCCAGGTCTTGGTTATTAAGGAAAACATGATCTTATGTACCATAATCTTCCTTCGTTGGGTCAAAATAAATCATTAATAACACCTGATCAGGTGTTCCTCCTCGCCAGCTGGTCCCACATGTCTCAGGCACTGGAGATCCCCAGTGTCCAGCATGC
>NW_011888875.1:1199795-1204799 GCF_000151845.1 Pteropus vampyrus
CAAAATAAATCATTAATAACACCTGATCAGGTGTTCCTCCTCGCCAGCTGGTCCCACATGTCTCAGGCACTGGAGATCCCCAGTGTCCAGCATGCCCTCCTTTAGCTTTTAGCCTGAGTGGTCCTTGTCTGGCCCCTGCTGAAGATCCCCTTCCCCTCGCCCCAGTGAGACGTGGGCTGACCTACTGGCCTGAAACTCAGCTGCTGTCTGCTCTCCAACCCCACCCCAACACCAGGCCCCACTCATGGCCCCTCCAGAGCTGATGAAATCCCGGCACACTCTGTGTTTCCTAGGTTACTTCCACATGGGTGTCCCGGTTCACGAGGAAGCAGCCTGCAAGACAATCTTTTCCCAGAGCTCCAAACATAAAGTTGGAGCACAGTCTCTCCTCAACTTATTGACACCCGGCTTTCTCTAGAGTTAATCAGGACGATGTGGAGAAAAGAGAACCTTGCACACTGCTGGAAGGGATGAAATCTGGTGCAGCCACTACGGAAAATAGCATGGAGGTTCTTCAAAAGATTGAAAATAGACCTACCCTATGATTCAACTATCCCACTTCCGGGGACAGACCCGAAGGAAGTGAAATCACGGCCTTGAAGAGAGAGCTGCACCCCAGTGTTTACTGCAGCTTTAGTCACAACAGCTGAGATGTGAGAACAACTTCCGTGTCCATCAGCAGCTGAGTGAATAAAGACAATGCGGCCTATACATACACTGGAATATTCCTCAGTCTTCTCCTGCCATTTGCGAAATGTGGGTGAACCTAGAAGACGTCATGCTAAGTGAAATAAGCCAGACACAGAAAGAAAAATACCACATACCTCACTTACACGTGAAATCTAAAACAATCAGAGCGTGGAATGGTGATTGCCAGGAAGACGGGGGGAGGGAGAAATCGGGAGGTGTCGGTCAGGGGGTACAAAGTTTGAGTTATACAAGATGAATAAGTTCTGGAGAATAAATGTACAAGAATGTGACTATGGTTAAATATACCGTATTGTACACTAGAAATCTGCTAAGAGGGTAAATCTTAAGTGTTTTTGCCAGAAAAAAAAAATGAGGAAGAAAAAAATTATGTGAGGCCATGGCTATTTTAATTACCTATCGTGATGATTATTTCACATTGTATGCATATATCAAATAATCAATTGTATACCTTAAATACATCATTCTATTGGGGTAATACTGGTTGATAACATTATATAATTTTCAGGTGTATGACATTATAATTCGACATCTGTTCTCTATTGCGTGCTCACCACCAGAATCTAGTTTCCTTCCGCTACCATATATCTGACCCCGAACCCCTTTGCTCACCCACTTTCCCCTTTGTTAACCACCATTCGTTCCATCATTGGTATCTGTGAGATTTTTGTTTGTTTGTTCGTTTGTTACTTTTTGTTTCATATTCCTCATATGAGTGAAATTGTAGATTTTTCTCTTTATCCTTCTGACTTACTTCACTTGACATAATATATATATACTTATAAATTGTTAGTTACTCTGCAGTAAAGCTGGGGAGTAGGAAAAGAATACACTCTTATTTTTTCCTTTTTCTGGGCCTTTCTCTCCTTTCCACAGGCTCAGGAACAAAAGGACTGGGTTTTAGACCTTAATAATTTGAGGTCCTCTCTCTATAAAACCTGGCTTTAAAGCCTATTGTTTTGTAGCAAGAGCCTATTTTGAATGATGGAAGCTGAGTATTAATTTTTAAATTTCTCTTGACATTTCTGACGTAATGTCAACAGCAACCCACATTGTTTACACCAGCACACACGCCTATAAGGCAGGTAGATACCTTGGAGAGATCAGGGATAAGGTGACATACCCAAAAGTTCAGAAGAGAAAGCACATTAATCTTTTTCCTAATATTATTCCCTTTTCACAAAGAAATAACCTTTCAGCGATCACCAAATAGCCTTAATTTTCTCTAAACTTATTATTGGTTGCATTAGACTCTTAGTGGCATTGGTTACATTACAAAGTAATTTAAGCAGAAAAATAACTCCCCCAAGAGTGAGGACGGAAGGAATCTGAGAAAGCAGATACACCCCCTAAATACAGACCAAGAGCACAGCTTAAATCTAAAAGGTGTGATCAAAGTAGTTAGGTTCATTGAACAAAGTTTCTGAATAAGAAGTTAGATTTCTAATTTAAAATTTTTTTTTTTAATTTCTCAATCACAGTTGGCAAACAATATTATATTAGTTTCAGGTGTACAACGTCGAGTGGATTTTCAACATTTGATGAATGATGGGACAGAGAGAACTTAGAAATCTCGGGTCTCAATGCAGAATGACTGAAAGGTGCCTAGTCGGGGTGTCCTACATAACAACCCCAGAAACTAGGGCACACCTTCTTTCAACCAAACAGGCTCAAGTGGAGAGTGGAGACAGCTCACTGCCACTCAAGGACATGAAGAGCCTCAGGACAGGACCAACAGAGAAAAAGCAACGGCAAGATAAAGGCCCAGGTCCCTAGACCAAAATGGAGAAGGTGCCAAGTCTGAGCGTGGCATCCAGAGGCCCGAGCTGGGCAGCGAGTGGTAGATCTGAACTTGGGTAAAGCCAAGGTCAAGAAGCCAGCACCCAGGAGTCCAGTTGACCAAGAAGGCACAGACCCGAAGAGCCGGAGGCTAGAACCCAGCACCAAAAACTGATAAGAACGAGAAGGCAGGTCTGCGAAGGACAGCACCAAGTGGGTCCTGGAGGTCCTGGCCTTGTTCAAACAACCTCCCTGTGTGGCAGGCAAAATATCTGGCAGGCAGGCGTTAGTCACTGAGCGAGGCCACACCCTGAAGCTATTAGCGATTACAGCAGATCTCTGGGAAAGAGCTAGAGAATTCTGGGAGGAGCACAGGAACAAGTCAGGTGAGATTCTGCCTTTACAACAATAGTAGATAAACCCTTTCCCCAGCCAGAGCCTCCTTTCCTGTAACCCTATGGGTCAGGGGCAGGGGAATGATGATTACCTGCTAAGAGTGCCTCCAAGCTAAAAAGCTTTCCTTTCCCTGAGACCAGAACCAAAGTTATAGGGTAGAGTGTTCCTGCAATGTGTGGAATCAGTCACGGCTAAAAAGGAGAGACGAGAGTGAACGAAGAGAGAGAGAAACAGAGAGACAGGAACAGGTGGGGTGCAGCAATGTTAGTGTAGTGGTAAAGGTACAGTGACTTCACAAGTTCAAAATTTCTGAATTAAATGCCATTTCAATCAGTCTCTATTAAGTAGAGAAAGAAGCACTATAGAAACAAACAGATAGTACTCAGAAATTCAAAAGCTGGACGTAATAGCTATTCCAAAAAGCCAGTTCCTAGCAATAGCTGGTGTCTGGCCAGCATTCTCAGCTGGAAACTATAAACTCACTTTATTTGGGGACATCTACGGCCTCAGGGCAGGATATGATAAGTCCAATAAGTGCCCACGATCCTCCCTATAAATATTTCCAGAATACATCACCTCCAGGCCATTCTCACCACCTGGGTTTGAATGCAAGCTCTCATCGGTTCTCACGTGAATTACTGAAACAGCCTCCCGACCAGTCTCCCTGTGCCAAGCGCACTTCTCCACCCCCATCTCCAGGTGGATGCCACAATGTGCTTTTTGTTAAGGCTCCAGGAGCCACCATGACCCAGAGAAGTAAAAAATGAATGTGCCAAGGGTTCACTCCCCTGTGTGTCCTGAAAACTCTGTGGGTCCTATGTGGATCCACATCCAGGCACTGACACTCCCCAGGGAGGGGAGCAGATGTTCAATAACTAGAAGTTTGTTCTGCCATGTAGTAGGTCACAAAAAGTTATTTCTAGTGATAACTCTTATTAAGGCCAAGGCCCGCAATTTAGATTCTATAAAGAAAATGTAAAAGTATCTCGTGATTTCCCCAGGGGATCAAAACAAGTCACTTGACAGAGTGGCATATCTTGGGGCGGCCTGTTCTGAACCCCTTTGGCAGGCAGGTAAACTGAGGCACAGTGTCAGGGCCAGAGGTAAGTGGCAGGGCCAGAAAAGGAAGCCAGCAGCCCAGAGCTAACTCTACTTCCCGGGCTTGTCCATCAATGGCAGGTTCCAGGTTAAAGACACGTCCATGGCAACCAACGCGCCTCCTGCCCCGCCACTGCCCACCAAGTCTGCCAGCCTCGCCTAATTACCTTTCCAGATCTGGGTCAGGATATAACACATACTCAGATATAAGTCTGAGGAACAGAAAACACTGAAAAATAAGCCTTTATTTTACCTTCTCACACAGAGCCTGTTGCCTTGTCTATGGGACATGCAAAAATAAAGATTGCCTTTCTGCCTGCTGAGTGTTCTCTACTATTTTGAAACAGGTCTTTGAGAGTAAGTAAAAATTATTGCTTTCATTATAAGTATTCCCCTCCAGCTCTAAAACTCTATGATTCAATATACGGCACTGTGAGTGATTGCCTGAGAGGTTGGCTTCCCACCATCCCCTCAGGTGAAAAGTTCAAGCCTAGGATCTCACGTCGTAGTGGCCACAGGCCATTATCATGACAGATTTTCTTGCCCACTAACATTTGTGCATCGTACTGTTGCAGTAGGTAATGACGTACAGTGATGCCTGAATCATAAGAATCAGTTCCACCTAGAATGAAAAACAAAAAGAAAAGCTCTAGTTGCCATCACTAGCTGAGATTGACACCTCCTTCGGATCTCTCAAAACCAGGAACGCTCAGAAAAGCCAGGTTGTGAGTTCTTGAATTTCCATTCAACAATCCTCGAAATGGCAATTGGTCCAGCGGAAGGGTATGCACCACAGTATCAGACAGACACGGCTTCTAACCCAGGCTTTGCCCTTTTCCACGTGTGTGATCTCGGGCTGGTTACTTTACGTCTCTGAGCCTATTTCTTAATCTGTAAAACAGAAATAACAAACCCCACTTTGTTGGGTTGCCCGGCCAATGAAAGGAAATCTAGTAAATACACCGTAATAGTGTCTGGAACGTAGGAGACAATCGATAAATATTTCTGACTTTATTTTAAAAG
>NW_011888875.1:1207664-1209503 GCF_000151845.1 Pteropus vampyrus
GCGCCAGTCTTCTAGAAGCTATGGTCTTATTAAATATATAAGATAGAGACTCACAAAGAATACCAAGTCTTATCCTCATCTGACTTCCCATAACGACCCCCGACACACACTAGTCTATGCTTCGGTGCATATTGGAATGATTTTAATGCACATCCCTTCATATCATTCCCTGCCTAAAAGCCTTAGTGCCTCTGTAGGTCTTCATGGTGGGTTAAATCCATACCCCGTAATTCAGCACACAGGTCAACTTTTCAGAGATTGTCCTTTTCAAGGGCATCTTTTCCAAATCAAGCAGCTCTTTATTGTTTGCTCTCCACCTCTCTGCTCCCCCTGTCTCTCTCCATTCCCCCCTCCTGCTGTTGGGGACCTGGGATGACGGACGAGTCAGGGTGAAAGGTTAGGGGAATAAGGCTGGTGGTGAAGAGATTACTGTCGCAACATGATAATCATCTATGAATTAGCTGGACAACAGCATTTGGTTTCATAAAAGTTACATAGTTCGACAGTTTCCTGTGATCCACCTAGAAGGTCACATTCCCAAACAGCAATTTAAGAGCATTTTTATCAAGTACTATCATATTTCCATGCCTTTCTGGCCT
Source organism: Pteropus vampyrus (assembly GCF_000151845.1). NCBI lineage: Eukaryota > Metazoa > Chordata > Mammalia > Chiroptera > Pteropodidae > Pteropus > Pteropus vampyrus. The sequence goes on from NW_011888875.1 coordinate 1,208,264, forward strand.
CAGATACTTACTCATCAAGGGTTCCAGGATGATAGGATGAAAGTTGCTTCATTCTTTCCTTGAGTTGAAAAAGAAATCATAAGCCTATGAATATGCAGGTGGAACAAAAGAGTGGCTGTGTTGTTTTCCTTTATCTATGACTCCCTTCCTCTTCGGGTCTTTCTCAGACGGTGATTTTGTGCTAGTGCTGACAATAATTGTTAAGTGTACCTGGCGCTTCGCATCTGAGACACGTGTGAGGAATCCCATGCAGGGGACCCTCTCTATGCACCGAGGTGGTGGCCAGCATGCCCTCTCTGCTACTGTCTTTTGCTCAACTGCACTAGGAAACGCGCCCCCCTCCCCCCGCCATCTGCTTAGACGTTACTGTATGTGCGTATGATTCGACAGTGCACACTCCCATCTCCACTTCCCATTCATGGACACCATGCTTTAGACAGCAGAGCTGATAGTAAACATCCAACAAATCAAATGCGTAAATACCCAACAGGCTACTAAAACCCATTCAGTTAATGAGTCAGTTAATGAAGTTGGTATCATTAATTAATCCCCAAGTAAGCCAGTTGCTTAAATAGACACTGTTCCACAGACCAGCTTTTAACCTGATCATATTTCTCTAAACACTAGTACCCAGTAAGATGATAATATGCTTTCCAAAAGAAAAAGGCGGGGAGACAGGCTTTCCTGAGCAAATAAACTTGGGGAAAACGGGGTTATACAATATGAAAAGGTATCTTCACTGCAGAGCCTTTATGTTAAGGTGTCCTGTGATTCTGCATCCAAAAGGCAGCTATAGCATGCAGTGTTCCCCTCCCCCACTTTTTTGTTTTGGTTTTTTGGTTGCCTTTTTTTTTTTGCCAGTGTAATAATTACTTTACTAGGTCAACTTGAAGAGTGTTTTTGGATGAGATTAACATTTAAATCAGTGAACTTTGAGTAAACCATATCATCCTCTAGAATGTGGGTGGGCCTCATCTAATCAGTTGAAGTTCTGCCTAGAACAAGACTGGTCTCCCCAAGCAAGAGGGAATTCTCCAGCAGAATACCTTCAGACTTCATCTGCACCAAAATTCTCTCCTTAGTCTCCAGCCTGCCAACCTTCGGACTGGAACTGCATCATCAGTCAGTGCTCTTGGATCTCAAGCCTGCCAACCCACATGGCAGATTTTGAACTTATAGGTCTCCATAATGTCATGAGCTAATTCCTTACATAATTCTCTCTCTCTCTCTTCCCCCTACT
>NW_011888875.1:1212093-1214679 GCF_000151845.1 Pteropus vampyrus
TCTGTGACGTAACCGGTGCCGACAGACATTCCATCTCAGTTCCAGAGAGCTGGTGTGATTTGTACCGTGAGTACGTTCCGCGCGCCTATCCCTAATGTGTGGAAAGACAACTCACAAAGGAATTTTAAGATACTCTCCTGACCCGAGCAACCAATTATCTCGTCAGCAGGGCAAAACATGTACCAGTTGGGCAACAAGACTGAGATGAATTGAATCCTTTGCTAAACCGCATGACAGAACCATAAAGGACTCTAGGCATTTCCATGATGAAATCACCATTAATTTTATTACAATCTGAAGTCAATAGATTAAACTTTTCTGTTGTTGTTACAGCTGGAAGAAATCGTCCTCACCTATTTTGAAATGGATTGTTTCAGGCACTGATAATTTAGGAATAAAATAACTATGTGTGCCTAAAATATTATTAAAATCCAGGAAGTCCTTCCCCTAGAGAGAGGAAGAAAAATTTAAACATCGACTTATCAACCATTTTTAAGTAAAAATATGTCAGTCCTAAAAAAGTCATTTTTCTAGCCCTAATGGAGATTCTTTTTCTGATAATACAATCTGATACTCTCCTAGAACATGTAGTTTCTTCACTTTACATGTAAGACTAAGAAATTATCTGCTACAAAACAATTTCAAATATTTTAAATAAAAGGTGCTGAAATTCTACCAAGTATTGTTTTGAACAATGGTGGCATCTTAGCTGGGCTAGAGTGGAACTCAAAGCATGAGTCCCCCTAAGCCTTCAGATGACTCCCAAGGTTAGCAGTTCCCTGGATTAAACAGACCTGTGAGCAGACGAGGTTGCAACTCTTCAAAAGTAGGTTTTGCAATCTAAGGGTTGAGATGCAATACTCCACCAGTGATGATGTGAGATCTACACGAAAACCAGCATCTTTCATGTAAGTGAAAGACAAAGGCAAATGAGAAAATGTGGCCTTAGGAAGCATTATCCCCACAAAGGTGATCTGAAGGATAAGTACCTTTCAGGTAAGACAGAAAGAAAGCGTGGTCATACTTTATCTAGGTCATTAGACATCATCGATGCTCTTCAAATAAGAGATGCCTTTGCCTCTTCAACTCCAGCCAAAGTGATTATTCAGCATTTCTAAAAGAGCTCTGAGATATTATTAAGATCCTTTCTTTTCCTAGTACATCTGGATTTTATTAATATGGCAGCAAGATATTAAAATAGTCACTGTATATCATCAAGTGTGAATTTTACAATAGTGAAAATGGTCTTCGAATAGGAGATTAAAATATTTTTTGAGTATTTTCAGTCTCCAGCAGATGAAAATAACTACACAATGAGAAATGTATTATTTCGATTGAAAGTCTGTTATAGAAAAGTAATGAGTTTAGAAAAATCCTTAAAGCAAATAACTTTATTCTGATAAAAATCACAAGACTTAGAAAGAGCTGGAGAATGACTTTTCTCGTTGAACAGCTTCTCTCTGAGAAATGTTCAAAGCTTAATGAGAGGTAACACAACCGTCAATTTCTATTAGCATTATTAGCATTAAAATAATGCAAGAAAAATTAGATTCAGGAGAACCTTGTCCTAAAACCTCATGCCTTAGAGCAGTTCTGTGGGCAACCGTTCCTGGGAAGACCAGCAGCATAGAGAGAACCTCTTTTCCAGCACTGGGGACAGGCTCATGGCTCACGGGGACAGGAGTAACACGTAATACACAGACAGAATGACCACTCAGATGATGACTGTCATTGAAAACAAGGCCATTTTGGTAGTGCCTGAAAACGAAGGCAATAATGCAGAGAAGAAGGGGAAAGTAAATGATTTTTATAAACTACTTTATGACAGACAAGCAACTTGTTACCTGTCACTGAGGGGAAATTTTTTATAAAGCATCTAAATAGAAATAACAGCACCTGAAAACACATCTTAGGCTCACTACTTAATTGAAACATATGTATGAACTTTTAGTCAAGATATGTTCCCATGCATTATTTTCTTTACTTCACATCTTTGGGCAGGGCGACTGTCAACTGTGTCTCTGCTCTGTGGCCAAAAAGGCAGATCATGAGAGAAGTAAATAACTTGCTCAAGATCATCAAGTTCAATCAACTTCAGGCCAAGGCTGAGACCCATATCCCCCTAGCCCTGGGCCCATTCTAGCATTTACCGGGGCTTTTTATTTTATTTTATTTTGGTTAATTCAGAATTGCCATTTTGATTTTTCAATAATTAAAAGAAATCTGAAAATCATCGATCGATCACTAAAATCCTGTTGTTGACTCTCTTGTTTGATGCCTGTCGACGCTTGCAAAAACATCTGCCACAATGTAAAGGTTTGATGTACTTTAGTCCTAAAAAAGAAAAAGGATTTAGAAATTATATATCTGTTTTAAAATATACAAAAAATAAAAAACAAATTTAAAATATACAAAAAATAAAAAACAAAAAACAAAAAACATTGCTTTCAAAGTAACACCTAAAACTCAAGGGAGCCATAAAACACAATATGGACAACCCAACAGGCTGGGTCACCTATAGAATTATTTCTTTAGGGCACTCCAAAACCCTAGCCATGAATTTCCCCTGCCAGGCATCACCGGGTC
>NW_011888875.1:1214979-1217631 GCF_000151845.1 Pteropus vampyrus
TATGTAAAAACTACAATGTAAAGATAAAGAAACTGGAATTCTCCCGCCCACCCCCCACCCCCCGCAAAAAAAGTGGAGCCCCTGCTTTCAAGGAGTTTACAGCCCAGAAGGAAAACCAGCCATGTGCAAGTCTGACTGCATTCCACACTAGAAATATGGAAGTGCAGAGTGCTGCAGGGGAGGCCCAGACGAGGGCGGTCAGAGGGCGGTTAGCATGAGGGAGATTATTCCAGAAAGAAGAGATGCCTGAGGCTGAACTGCATAGATGAGATTGGCAGGAGTCAGGTACAAACCAGGGCTGAGCAGAAGGAATGCTGGGAAGGTAGAATGGGATCTGACTAGCAAAAGATTCTGTGGGGAAGGAAAAAATAATTTTCCTTCTACCCTTCTAAATTCTTCTGGCTGGACTAAGAATCAAATTGACATGAGACAGATGAATGAGGGGAAATGACCAGATTTATTACATATGTACACACAGGAGTTCCATAAGAATATGGGACCCAGTTAAGGTTTATATGCCATCCTGAGCTAAGGAGAGGGGATGGGGTGGAGATGGGGTTGTGGTTTGGGACTTCAAAGGGCAGGAAGGTAATTCACAGGGAGATGGAAAAGTAAATTTTGGTAAATGAATGTTTGCTGGGCCATCTTTAACAATGGGACACAGAGAGGACTTTGATCAAAGGGGCCTTGCTAGGTTCCTCCCTGTCTGTCACACACCAGTTCATATTAAACTATACTTATCTGTGATGCTATCTCCCTTCCTTGAGCGGGTCCTCTTTCTAAATTCTTTTTGCAGTTAAGGAGAAGGTCAGAGTTTCTTTCTGAGTCTTTCTTTAAAAAAAGAAAGTCTTAAAATAATTAATATCCCCAAAGGCAAATTTTGGAGTGGCAAGCTCTGCTTCCTCTCAGTTCGTACACCCGGCTAACTAAAGGGGGTTGATTTTCTTCTCTATGGGTTAAGAAGAATAACGCTTTACACGACTATGGGCCGTCATAGCTTAGCCAGACACTCTGGGGGAGCGAGAAGAGCAAACCCACACCTTCGATGATGACGCCAGTGACAGCACTTGACTCATTTGCACTGAATTGAATTAAATCGGGCTGATTGCAGAAAGGAAAGTGTGTGCCCTGTGGGAGGCTGGCTGCATGGGGGCAAACGAGGAGTAATGAAGGCCTGCGAAGGGGATGGCAATGGGGACCTGGGAACGCCCAACAATGATCTCTTAGAATAAACATGCTCCCATGTTATTTCGTGGAAAACACAGAAAAGACAGCAATAACATCCTGACCACAACAGAGAGACAGCAAATGCGGGCCCACTCAACGGGGGCTTTTCCTTACAAAAGGAGCTGGATACTGAGCATGGCCATTGAGGAAGACTAGACCCCCGCCCTCGGGCGTCTTCCCTTGATTCCCGACCATGCGGGAGGCAAGAGCCAAACAGCTTTTGTCCTCCTGGTTCGCATTCTTCCATGCTACGGACGCCTAGTGCTTGTTCGTGCTGTTTGCTAAACACTGGGGGGGTAGGAGATTGAATTTCTAAAGAAGCAGAAGACACGCGCCCTTTAACGCCATTGAGGGTGTACGACCCACAGACTAAAATCAAATTAATCTTTTCCAAGTAAAATGACGATGATGGTAATGAACTTACTAACATGCATCATTTTACTGAATGCTATTGTGTGCCAGGCGCTTAGCAAAACACTCAACGTGCATTCATCTCTTTTAAGATTCACAACCATCCTTTGTGATAGGGACTGACAAATTTTGTCTAAATTCTAAGATGTTTGTTTGTTTGTTTGCATGTTAATACGTCTGGAAATTAAGCGGGTTTTACAATCAGTATGTATATTTAATGCGGGAGCAATGCTGATTTGGTGGTGGGGACATGGTTTGTTTTTTTTCACTAAAAAAAGTTATTATTAAATGATGGTCATCTTAAAGTCAATGGTGTCTTAGGATGGAGGAAATGTGAAGATACTGTCCCCATTTTAAAATGAGACTAAGGCAAAGGTAGTAACAAGGTCCCTTCACTAAACGAGCAAGATGAAAAAACCTGCCCATCTGTCTGAAAAGCCTCTGCTCTGAATGACACTCTTTTATGGCAGAAGAAATAATTCATCCCCTTTCAAGGAAATTGCATCTGAGGGTACCTAGCCACTACACTAACCCAGCCACACCATCAGCCGTATTTTGTCAGTATCCATTTATTCATTAAATAAGCACCGATTCAGCACTTATCTGTCTCACATTGTGCTGGCAACTATGCTTATGGAGGTAAGAAAAAGCTGTCCCTTCCCACAGAGAAGTCACAGATTAATGAGAGAGGCGGGCCTCAAACAGTGATGAGACAGACAGACATAGAACTGCAAACTACAAAGCATCACAAGCAAAAACACAAGATGCTATAATTAAATACATCGGCGGGTCCAGATGTGGTCTGGGGCATCAGGGACGGCCTTTCCTGAAGATGTGATTTTTTTTTTTTTTAAGCTCATCTAAAAGATTACACTAAGGCTGAGCAAAGAAGGGTCCTGGGGTGGGGCCTGCTGAGTCCGGATAATTTCCAGGAGGAAGCAAACTATACCACACAATGGAAATAGCACATGCAAACGTCCTGAGGCCAGAGGGAACATGCGGAGTTTGAGGTCT
>NW_011888875.1:1219486-1222208 GCF_000151845.1 Pteropus vampyrus
CCCAAGGCCAGAGGTCCCTAACCAGGCACCCTCTGTCCAACCCTGCATATTTGCGCCCATACCTTCAACTGCTTGGACATTTACAACTAGAGCACCTTCCCTGACTTCACCCTCCCAGAATACCAAACATATGAATAGTGTGCCAGGAATTTAGCAATCTTATCAACTTGTTTAATCCTCAGGCCATCCTTATAACCTAGTACCATTGTTTTCCATTGGGAAGAATAAAGCACAGAAAGGTGAAGTAACTTGCCCAAGGTCACACAGCTTGTAAGAGAATCGGATTTAAACTCAGGCAAAGTGACTCCAAAGTCCACACTCTTATCCTCCATACTCCACGGCCTCCCATAATTTTCCCCTGGCCCAGGCCTTATCTCATTTCCCTTTCTACAGCTTCACCTCTCCCCTGTTTCAAGGTAGACGAGCGAGCCTGGGCTGTGCCGTGGGTCTGGACTCTGACCCCTCTCCCTGGTCATCAACTGCACTGGCCCCTACGCTCACACTGCTCCAGCCTCCCCACCACCACCCCCAGATAATTCTTTGTGTTTATAATGCTGGTCTTGTCATCATTTATGTGTTTCTTGAGCCACTTTCTTCCTCCTAATGTCCTTTCGCCAAAGCGTTAGTGGGTAGGAAATAAAGTGGGAAGGTTAAAAGCTGTCCTTGCTCTGTTTCCATCGAATGTCTGCAACACTCTTATGAGGAGGAAGCTTCCTAACCATAAATACATCAAAAATCTGCCAACACTCAGGTAGAAACCCCATGCCGTGGACATCTATCTGTCCGGGGGGGCAGAATGAATTTTCAGCACTGTTTCAGCTCATTGCCCAAGTCAAGCTGGTAAAAACTGTATTGCTCAAACATTTTATCATGTGTACTGATTTTTTTTTTCTGCCGTCGACATAAGAATGTTTACAACCTTAGAGAATTTTTATAAAAATTTATTTGAGCCCAAAAGAGGAGACACCTGGAAGCCAGATCGCAACAGACTGAGGTAAACGCTTCAAAGAATAACAGTTTAGAGCTTCTTTTATGCATTTGGAATTAAGGAGGGAATGTAAGAAAGACATATGAAAGTGGGAGGAGGCGAGGCAGGGACTGGATTACAAAATGCTGAGATCGTGTGCTCCCTGGGAGGTGCGAAAGGGGGCATTTCAAAGGCCTGTTAACCTAGCCACACAGCAGCAATGGACGGGCCTACTGAAGGCAAAGACAAACCTCTCACTAAAGAAGTTATAGGCCCGGACGGGACCGCCCACCATGACCTGCCCGGTTAGGAATTTATGATGGGATCGCTCCGTGAGGTTACTTTCCATAGAACGCCTTTTTTCGTCCACACTTCTTATTCTATCTAATGGGGACTATTATTTCTCCTTTTAGTTCTGCTAATATTTACTTCACATGGTTTAAAGCCAGGTCATTACATGGATGCAATTTAGAACTGTGACGTGTCTCTGTTAAACAGCTTATTTCATCAGTAAGAGATGTCCTTCTTACCTTAGAGTTCACTTGGTTGATACTGTCGTCAGCACAGCAGCCTCAGGCTGGCTAGTGTTTGTGTGCTACATTCTTCTCCATTGTTTGCATTCAGCTGGTCTGTGTCTTTATTTAAAATGCGTCTTTTACAAACAGGGTCTAGGCTGTTTCTCATCCAGCATGACGATCTTTGTCTGTTAATTGTAGTGATGGCTCTATGTGTTAGTTTCTTAGAACTGTCATAACAAAAGACCACAAAACTGGATGGCTTAGAACAACAGAAATGTATTCTCTCGATGGTCTGGATGTTAGAAGTTCAAAATCGAGGTGTCGGCAGGGCCATGCTTCCTTGGAAGGCTCTGGGGAAGAACCCCTTCTTACCTCTTTGTAATTTCCTGGCGTTGTCACCGTCCTTGGCGTTTCTTTAGTGTGTGGCAGAGTAACGCCAACCTCTGCCTCCACCGGCCTCAGCCTCACGTGGCTTTCTTCCCTGTCTTCTCCTCTGTCTCTGCATCCAAATCGTCCTTTCTGCTCATGACAGCAGTCATTAGGTCAAAGGCCCACCTAATTCAGCGTGACCTGAACGCTTTCTTTCCAGTTTTATTGAGGTATAATCGGCATACGTTGCTGTGTAACTTTGAGGTACACCTAACGACTCAACTGAATAGAGAAGGTGAAATAACTACCACGATAAGTTTAGCTAACATCCATCTCATAGAAAAAGAAAAAAAGGTTTTTTGTCTTGATGATGAGAACTCTCATCTTAACTTGATTACATCTACGAAGACCCCATTTCCAAATAAGGGGACAGGCATTAGGAATTGAGCATATCTTTTGGGGAGACACAATTGAACCCACTATAGTCCATCTATATTTATCATAATGACTGATACTGTTGGGGGACAGAGGAGGTGGCAATACATGCCAGCAGCACAGGTCCGAGCATGTGGCGAGAGCCTTCTGGCAGGCCACTGTTCTGGGTTGGTATGATCTTGCAGTTCTGTGGTGGAATTAAGCTGTCCCTTAGAACAAATCAAATCAAAATAAATGTGTCGTTATTACTCCAGAGTGGTTAGGAAGTTATTGCCTCTCTAGTATTTTTTGAATATTTTTTTATTTTTCAACTATACTTGACATGCCATATTATCCTAGTTTCAGGTGTGCCTTTTTGGTATGTTGTGAAATGATTTGGGTACATATTTTTTTAACTTCTAAAAGGTTCTCAGTTGTGTCCTATTGTTATACG
>NW_011888875.1:1223018-1234762 GCF_000151845.1 Pteropus vampyrus
GCTACTTCCGTTCTCAAAAAATAAAAACGGCTTTTTGTGCAAAATACTTTGCAGTCAAAAGATAACATTCTTTAGGGATAAGAGTTACGTATGCTTTTCCTACAGTGTCCTAATTAGTTTTTCTTTAATGTTTATTAAGCATAAAAGAGAGAAAAAGAAAAAGAACAAACACAAAGAGCTTAGATTTCACCCACGAATCTATTTCGTAGCTTGCAGTCTCTCAGAAAAGGCTGCAAATCTCCCACTACATTTTTCTGGTATAAACACTTTATTTTGAGCTTTCTCTCTCTCTCTCCCTTCCTCCCTTCCTCCCTCTTTCCTCTTCTCTTCTCTTCTCTTCCCCCGCCTTCCCCACCACCCCCCCACCACCCACTAATAAGAACATTTTAAAGTAATCATAAGCTCAAACCCAGGATAAACGGCAAGGCAGGATTTTCTTAAATGGTCTATATTATCTTCTGTTCTCATTTTGAATAATTCTCTCAGAAGATTTTGCAATAATCTGTCACCCTCCAAATGGGGCTGAGTTAGGCTTTTAGAGCATTATTGTTATTTACTTGGAGGATGAGGTAATAAGCCCAGCAATCACAAACTGGAAGTACGAAGTGAACTGGGTGTCTCCAGGGTAGTCCTGGGCAGGGAGCTGTGAGGCTCTGGGCTCAGCCTGGGTTGGAGGGTAGGACACCCCCCCCCGCTCCCCCCCGCCCCCCACCAACTCCATCACTGACTGTTGTGATCCTGGCAAAGTCATTAAGCCTCTCTGAGTCTTGGCTTCCTCATTTGTAAAATGTGGGTAATTATAGTACCCACCACATAAGGTTTTTGCAACATGAAATACATGTTGCTAAACCCTGCGGCCAGGCCTGTCTTCATCTGACTTATTAATGCACTTGACACAGTTGGGCGCTTTCTGGATTGAATGTCAAAATAAGCAGCACTCTCTCCCGCTTTTCCCGCCACTTCTTTGAACTCCCCTGAGCCTCTGTCCCTTTCCTGCTCATGAATGTTGGGGCACCCTGGGCCTTTCATCTTCTCACTCCCTTGAGGGCCTCATGCAGGCCTCACACAGCACCTTTCTGCCGATGACAGAATCTGAATCTCCAGCACGCCCCCCACCCCACCCCTACCCCACCCCCACCCCCGAGCTCCAGGCTAATTTACCACTGGACTCTTTCTCCCACATCTCCACCTGATGTGTAATAAGCATCACGAAGCCGGCATGCCCACACCAAACTCTTGATTTTCATCTCCAGTTCAGCTCCTCCTCCCGTGATGCCCCTGTCAGCAAAAGGTACCACCAGTTTGGGCTCAAGTCAAAACACGTCTTCCCTCCTGTTCTCACAGCGCGTGCAAATCCATCCGTGAATACTGCCATCGTAACTTCAGAGTATTTCCAGAAAGTGCCACTTCTCACCTCCTCCACTTCTAGCTCATGGCTTCAAGCCATCACCATCTCCCTCCTTGACAGATACACCATCCTCCTCACTGGCCTCCCTGCTCCTGCCCTTGCTCCCAACCCAGCCTTTTCTCCACTAAGCAAGAGGAACAATTCCTCTAAAGCCTGTCAAAACACATCCCTGTGCAACAATCTCCAACGGCTTCCCCACTCCACTCGGATCCCCGGCCTTCCATGGACCTCATCCCCACCCGCTCTCCTTCCAGATCCCTCCTCAGCACCCCAAGCCCACCTCAGGCTATTGTCTGCTGTTCTCTCTACCTGGGAAGCAGACAGATACCTACTCAACTCAACGACCTCCCCAGGCCCCTTCTGCTTCCCCCTATCCATGCTGGGATTTATTTTTCTTCTTAGCACTTATCTACTTTGTATTACATTCGTATTCGTCTGTTGTCTGTCTCCCTACTAGAATGTCAGCTCCCTGAGAGCAAGGACTTCGCTTCGCTCATTGCGGTATCCTTGGCACCTAGAATGCTGCTTGGTACATTAATAACTATTGAACCATCGAATGAATGAATGAGGAGTTGCTCCATTAAGTCACTGACCAAAGGATGGCACACAGTATGTAATTGGTAAATACTACCTGCTACTGTGCTCATTCTTTTTATTATTAATTATTATTTGTCTAGGTTCTTTACACCCCCTGCCTTTCCTCCTGGCCTTTCAACATTTAGACAGCCCATGGCCACACTCAAATCTCGCCACTGGATCTTAAGAACAGTAAGAAGAAAGAAATGGAGTGCCAAGAAGGAGTGCCATTGACTAACCTTCTGTTGCCACAGGTTCTGCCAGATCACACGTAAGGAGGACGATTAGACTAAATTGTCTTCCAGCAAATGCCCTGGACGTTTTTCAGCAGTGGACTAAATTGTCTTCCAGTACAATCGGCAAATGCCCTGGACGTTTTTCGGCAGCCTCAACTCCAGTGTGTTCTTTCATTTTTATCGACCATCCAAAACTTAAATATTTCTACCTTCAAATTATACCGCCCAGATTGGCTTTGTAAAGTAGCCAAAAATAGTATTTGTGGTTCAGAAAACATAGTCAATCTTACCTTTAGTGACTATTGTGCTGTTTTGAAGATTGTATCAATTTAAATATTTGGAACTTTGTGGGGAAAAGTAAGGTTAGTCCTGGGAAAAGCAAACCAAATAAGCTGGTCCCATACTTTGCTTTGGAAACTGCTATCCGATAGCTCTACATCAAACCTAACTTGTTACTGATTACACATCTTTTCGACCTGTCGGCCACATGGGCTGCATGGACTCATCGAGGAGAGGTGAGCACACGTCATTGTAAACATGCCTTAAAAGCACTAAGCAGAGTCCGCAGGAAATGCTGGGGCAAAGGATAAGGTGCTTTTCTCGCTGCTGGGTTGGGACCTCCCACAGCAGCAACCTTGGCCTGGTAGGGAGCCAACCCACCCCCAGATAAGGTCTGTCATAGATACCTGTGCAGACACCCTGGCGACTAGAGCTGATGGATTGAGTTAATGCGGGCTCCGGTCAAATGCCCACCTGGGGCCAAGCACTGGGAGAGAGCTGGAAAATTACTGACTCCAAGGCTAAGAGGACTCAGTCTCAGTCCAGCGCTCCCTCAGCCCCCATCCACCCTAAGGGCAAAACATTCTTTTGGAGACAAACTGGCAGGGTTCTTAGACAGAAGGAGACAAAATCACTGACTCAGGAAAACCAGACCCTCTCCGGAGGAGCTAAGCCTTTTAAGACATGACTGGAACATTTCTTGGTTAGGTAGTTCACCAAAAAGCAAACTTAGAGGTTCACCTCCATCCAAAACAAGACTTTTTGTGAGCAGCTCCAGCTGCTGCCTCCTCCTTGGGTGAGGCCACTCCGGCTTCTCCTGAAGGTCCAGCCTTTACCTTGGTCACAGGCACCACACCCTGGTGTGTCCCAATTCCTGACCTGCCACAGATCCTGGCCCTGCCTGCAGGCTGCCCTAACTCAGTCCAGTTTGGGGCTGCCTTCCTAAGCAATCTCTAGCTCAGTCCACCTCAGGCAGTGACCCCAACTCAAAGCCAGCATGGATGTGGTCAAGCCAGAAGGAGCATAAGAGAAGTAATTGGGAGAACTGGCTTTAATCAGAGAGACCGAAAATCCTGTGTCCACCATTTTCAGCTGTGCAGACAAGCAGGCCTGCTCAGGGAACACCGTGGGTACTTTTCTGCATTTCTATTTCCTGGCAACAAGGTAGTAGGTCCAAGGACTCAATCCAACCAGGCCATCTACCCATCAACCTAATGTAAATGAATTAGGAGGCCAAGGGGCTTAGATTTACAAATCAGAAACACAACTAGGCAATATCCAGAATGTTCTGAAGGAGAAAGAAAAGTTGAGAGTTTTTATAGTAAAAAACCATATTCTTGAGAAGAATGAGTTCTGCATTCTTAGCTTCTGGATAGGTCCTATGAGGATCTAACGCCTGATGATCTGAGGCCTCACAGCAGGAGGTGAGCGGTGGGCCAGCGAGTGAAGCTTCATCTGTATCTGCAGCCGCTCCTCAGCGCTGGCATCACCGCCTCAGCTCCGCCTCGGATCATCAGGCGTTAGATTCTCATAGGAGCACCAGTCCCTGGTGCCAAAAAGGTTGGGGACCGATGCTCTAGATGACCTGTGGTCTGGGTCATGGATGTCAGGCCATCTGGAGGGTTATCTGTAGGGGTGTGTGTGTGTGTGTGTGTGTGTGTGTGTGTGTGTGTGTGTGTAGGCACTGATGCACAACTGAAAAGTTCAAAGTCCTCGGGCTAGTTAAAATAAAATAAAATTGATTCCTCATGTTTCAGCCCTGATCTGAGCCAGTTTTGCCAGCTTGCTATACAGACTCCGCTTTCAGTCAGCTTGGCTGTACTGACTCTATCTCGTTTTCTTCACTCATCTCTCACACTCCACCCACACAGAGAAAGCGTTCAACTGCCCCCGGGGCAAGGAGAGCCCAAGGTCTCCAGGAGCCAGACAGCTGGCCTCTCCGAGCCCTCCCCTAAACAGCTGGCATCTTAGCTCAGGGTTCCAAGAATCTTTATTCCCTTGGGCAAGGCCACTCTTCACCTATAAAAAGAGAGCTCCAAGGTAGGGCCCCCCAGCTGGAGCACAACCCTGTTGCGTATGTCACTGGGCCCAGTCCAAGATCTCTTCACTACAGAGAGAGCAGGGAGCCTGGGCATATACACCAGATTTTGAAGATTTTGTAGGAAAAAGAAATGTAAAATATTCATATTTTTATATCGATTAGATGTTGTAATAGTAATAATTTGGGTACATTGGGTTAAACAATATACGTTATTATTATTAATTTTATTGCTTCAGTTTACCTTTTTAATGAAGCTACTTGTCATAGGCTAAATAATGGATAAGTATTCAAAGATATCTACCCTTTGGAACCTGAGAACATCACCTTATACGGTAAAAGGAAGAATATCGCCTAATATGGCAAAAGATGAGATTGTCTATGAACCATGGATCGCAGTCCTGCAGAGAGTTGTCTTCCATTAGGGAAGGGGTATATGCATTTGCAGTTGTAACTGGAATAGTTGGGTCTTATTAGGCAGAGGCGTCTTTGAAAAATTGTCCATATGGGATGATGTGTATATTCATTATACAACTAACAGGCAGTGGCTCATGTGTTAGACACCTGTTAAATTGTCTGCCAGGCTCTCCACTCTGGGGCTCCCAGCAGTCACTGTGGACAACTGGACCCCATCTGACTCTTCTGATATAACCAGGGTGAGCACCTGACCCAAGGTGGCCCATTCAGGATCCCTTTGGTTGAAATATAGACCTGAGAGCACGAGGGACCTAATGTCTAAGCTTGGGAGTTATGGATGGGCACTTTCTACCCACTATCTGGATCACAAAGGCAGAGGATGACAGACAGGAGAGGAGGTGGGAGGGAGGGGGACACAGAGAGAGAGAGAAATAGCGATTAGACGTGTGGAGAGAGTCCTAACACTAGCTGGGTCCCTGGTTCCAGTTCATCCCTGAGGGAAGCTGCTGCTGGCTTGGGGGTCTGTGGGACAAACCTGTATCTTCACAATAAATCCTTCCTTTCAGCTTAGGCTAGTTTAATCTGATTTCTCTTACATTCAACAATGGAATTCAACAAATATACCTTTTCCTGTTTTAGTTGTGAGAAATATTTTTTTGTATGTGGTTTATGTTTTTGATGTATATCTAAGAAATCTTTGCCTAAGGTCACAAAGATTTTTCTCCTATGTTTTTATCTATAAGTATTGTATGATTACATTAAATCTAGAATCTATTTTTAGTTAATTTGTATATATGGCATAAAATATGGCTCCGGGGTCATTACTTTGCATATGTCCCAGCCCTATCTGTTGAAAATATTTCTCTTTCTCCATTTAATGACCTTGGCGTTTTTCAGAAAAATCAATTGACCATACATGTAAGGGTCCGTTTCTGACTTTTTCCGCTCTTCCATTGATTTCTGTGTCTTTTTCACCAGACCGCACTGTGGTGATTCTGGTAGTTTTACAATAAGTCTTGGAATCAGGTGGCCTGAGTCCTCCAGTTTTGTTCTGTTTCAAAATTGTTTTTTGGCTATCGTCAGTCCCGTGCTTTTTCTTTTTCCAAAGGATTTTTACTGGAATTCTGCTTAATCTGTAGACCCCTTTGGGGAGAATTGGTATCTTAATAATGGTGAGGCTTCTGATCCATGAACACATCACATCTCTATTTATTTAGGTCTTCTTTGAACCCCTACTCTCTATAGTTTTCAGACGCAAACTTGTGTGCATTTCATTAGATCTATTCCTAAGTATTTCATGGATTTTAATACTATTGTAAATGACAGGTTTTTTTTTTTCATTTCAATTTCCAACTTCTCACTGCTAGTACATATAAATGCAATAATCAATTGTATTTATATGATTATAGACTTTGTATCTACCCTGTGACCTTGCTAAGTTCACATATTAGTTCACAGCTTTTTTACAGAATCTGTGGGATTTTCTATGTAAATTATTTCATCATCAATGAACAACAAATTATTTTTTCTTTCCAATGTATAAGATCTTTTATTTCTTTTACTAGCCTGATTGCATTTGGCTCGCATCTCCAGTATGGTATTGAATAGGAGTGGTAAGAGAACATATTTTTATTCCCCATCTTAGGGGAATTACGTTTGTTTTGTTCCATACTATATACTCAGCACCATGTACCGTGCCTGGCACACAGTAGGCACTCAAAAGAGGTTGCCGAATGAATTAAAACACAGTTAACTGATCTACACAGAGATGAAAATTACATCGCTTTCATTAACACCTAGACCAACTAATCAATCTATTGAGTCCCAAGTAAAATTAAGCAGCAGGATACCATTTTGAAATCAGAAACATTTTCAAATATGAAAATGCTCTGGCGAGGATATAAAAGATGGGGATAAGCTGTATACTTACTGTGAAGGTGACACTGTACTACATACTTGTCTGATGAATTAACACCTACTCTTATCTAATGAGTAACACCGAAAAGGGAGAATAGATTTGTTTAAAATACAGTCACAATTAAAAGAACTATTCTTTGTCTACCTCTTCTCTGGGATAGTAAAATATGAGAAGCTAGGAATCTGATTTCCATATATTATCACAATGCTAAGGATGTTGAGTCAGTATTAATTGTATAATCGAAAGAAGAATACACTTATCGACTTGGAGATTTAACATTAAAAAAGCTTATGAAAAACTCAATTTAAAATATATTATCTAATGCTATTATTGTCCGAGGAGTGGAAGTAAGAAGTGGACGGTGGAAGGAGATGGTACAATATTTAAAATAGTTCTCAATCTCAGGAAGTTTAATATTTTGTGGTAGACAGACTTATATACTAGAAATAGAGACTAATGCAGCTCTCGCTCTGATTGCCAAAATATAAAACAGAAGAAGAATTACCAAAAGGAGCTAGAATTACAGGAACTAGGAAATCTTTATGAAAGACATGATATTTTAAAGAGCTTCAAAAATAAAAGTAAATAGACCTTGGATAGGTAGCAAGAATGAAAATTTAAGCTTTATTAAATAATTTTTAATTACAGGCATTTTGTGATATTTTGGTCATTTAAATAAAACAAGCAGAAGCAGAAGTTGAAGAGAGGAAAAAGGGGAACAAAAATTAGCTACATTTTAATTTCAGTTACATCCTCTATTCTATTCCTTAAGAACTGCCAGACTGAAGGTTTGCAGAGCCAGTACAAATTACATACACTTACCTTATGAGTTTCCCCATGAGTCGAACATAAGTCAACAAATCATCAAATGCTCACTTATGCAAAATATATTACATCCAGAATCCCAAAAGTCAGGTGGTGGTAGTGTTTTAGAGTTGCATGAACAAAATTCATCCAAAAATTTACTTTTGATTTTTAGGCCACTTTTTAGATGTAGGAGTGAGTTAATAATTGCCAATACACAATGCCATCAGGTTACATAATTGACCTGGCGAGAGGCTCCCCAAATGTTTTAATTTCTAGCAATTATAGAAAAATATAAATTTGTAAAAGTGGTTAAGGCATCTATCTGTGCTCTGATAAAAGCCACTTCACATTTTTTTTAAAAAAATAAAAGAGAAATAAACAAGAAAAAAAAAGCATGACATTTATGTGTCTGCTGTCCATAACTGTTTTCTTTTAACTTAATTTTGTGTTTTCAACATGTAAAACATGAGTGCTTCTGAAGCCAGAATTAGATAACAAAGTACGTACAGAGTTTTTCTACCTGTATTCTGGCCTGTTCTCTTTCTTCCCCCATAAACATTTAAATAATTTTTGGTTTATACTTCCAGTGTATCTTTTCACAAATATAAGCAAATACACATATACACACACAACGATATTCATTGCTTTCCCTTTTTACCCCCCAAATAGCATACTATTTCATGGTTTGGCAACTTGCTTTTTTCAATTACCAAAATAGTCTGTAGATCGCTCCTTATCAACATGTAGATGTTTTCCATATTCCTTTTAACAACTCAACATTTTGAGAGCGTCTGTGTGGTACCTTTAAAAACATATATTAAAGCAGTCATTAGAAGTGAGAACTAGACTCTTGGCAGAATTTAACAAGCTAATTCTAGCTCATCTATAGCAAATGCTCAATTCCGGGATAATTTACCTATGCCGCTTACCTCCTACCTCCAACTGTTGGGATGTACTAAGAGGACAAGTGGCTTTTATAATGAGCCCTGAAAATCTACAATTAGGCTTTGGGCTGGGATGACACAAAAATGGGAAAAGTAAAACATGCATTTGGGGGCAGGGAAATAAAATCTCTTACTGCTCTCCAGAAGCTTAGATCTGGGCAGAAATCATAACTTCATTAAACAGAACAATATTTATATCAACACAATTCAGTAGTCTGTTATTTTAATAATTATTATAGTTTTTGATTTTATTAAACATTTACTAAACCTAGTCAGTCAGAGGCTTACCCTCACCACATCCCCAATAAGCCATGTAGTAAAACTGCACGAGGCCCAGATATAGAACTGTAAAGCTTGAATGTATATCTATTTTGGGGGGCTTACTTCTCATTTCAAAACTAGACATTGATATCCAGGACTAAATCTGCCATCAAAACTATGTTAAAGAAGTTGGTTATACCAAATAAATGATATAGGATAATTATGTGCATGGATAACTCTATAAAGTCAGTCTTATATAAATCATCCAGACCGTGTTCATTGCTACAGTTCTGATCAGCTGCCATTGGGCCCAGCAAATCAAGGAAATCTGAGTTATAGAATTCTAGGAATGGATGATCT
The DNA here is from genome assembly GCF_000151845.1 of Pteropus vampyrus. Taxonomy (NCBI): domain Eukaryota; kingdom Metazoa; phylum Chordata; class Mammalia; order Chiroptera; family Pteropodidae; genus Pteropus; species Pteropus vampyrus. Next base: position 1,232,263 of record NW_011888875.1, read on the forward strand.
TAAACTTGATCTTTTGTCCTTTGCAGCAGATGTTCCTGGGGGTAACTTGAACATATTCATTTAAGATCAAATTCAGAAAAAAAGTTAATCAGACATGTACGTAACTTTTAGTTTCTCTTTTTGTATTAGCTTCTTCAAAAGTTGGACTTAATAATTTAAGGCATCAAAATAATTGTATAATGCTAATCATTTAAGAAATTGTTTTGGGAAGAGTAACTCTTTCCACACTCTGAAATCAATGCTAACTTGCACTTCTGATGAAGTTTTACAAATATTTTTTTAATTATTTTCCTTTTTATAAACATATATGCTCAATGTGTTAAACACAGAAAAGTATAAAAGGAAACTAATAATACTATGCAGCTGTAACTAACCACTGTTAATAGTTGAGCATGTTTTCTTCCAATGTTTTTTCCTATGTGTCCTTTTTTATTTTTCTTACAATGTCCTTTGGCCAAACACAATCAAATCGGGCCTAAAGACTTTGTAAATTGAAGATAAATCTGTACTCTCTGAAAGGTAACACCCTCTGATTTAAATGACTTTGGGATCTCTTCTTGAGGTTCTTGAGTGAGATAGAAAACTCCCTATTCATTATCATCAGTTATATTCTGGAGTTTACTTTTCAAACAAGTAAGTTAAGAGGAGGAACAGAGAGAGAGAGGCCAAAAATTCTCTTTGAAATGTTATCTGATTTCGACTCTGAGGGAAAAAATAAAATAAAATAATTAAATGTCCCATTCACTTTCACGTTGCCACGGTGTGATTGAAATTCAGAGGCCTTTCAAATCTAAAAAGTGCTCTCTGTCATAATCAAAGATGACGCTCCTAAATCACTCATCAAAAAATACACTTTTAGAATACTCAAATGAGGATGATGGCCTTTCATTGATGTACTAGAACTTGTCACTGTTCCTCTTTAAGACCTCGAGTGTGTGTTTGCCTCAGTCAGCAGCAGCGCGTCATACCTTGTCCAGGGACCAACCAAAGCAAACTGGACTTGATGAGATTGATCCAGGACCTCATCAACCCACATGCTAGACAAAGGTCAGTGTAATTAGATTGCTTTAAGTAAAGGAGCCCACGAAAACCTGGACTAACAGAATTGATAAACCATGCAGTGATATTTGCTTAGAAAAGAACTCCTTCCCAGAGACTTCCTTTAAATAACAAGGTCTCTTAATATATTTAAAATAAGATTGGACTATATTAAAGCACACCTATTTGCTATTGAGGAGATTCTCTTACACAAGAACTTCCTGTTTTGCTGTCTTTTAAATAATACTATCTGACACATTTCACACAATAAATAATTACCAAAATTTCATTGTAATTATAGGGGATGTAATTTGAGGTTACCTCAGAGCTACAAGGTAAATTAACTTCCTATTTCTCAAGGCCTCATTCACACTGTGTGGAATTTAAGAAGATCTCATAGGGGGCATATAAAACATGGAAAACATTTAATACTTTCAAATTCTGAAATACTTGAAACTAGGACATGGATGCTCACGATTGACACAAGCTCTACAAAGCCAAATGTGAGACAAGCTCATTCCTAGGCGCAAAATTATTACTTTTAATAATAAATTAATTCATTATGCTCGTTAAACTTTCAAAGATGCTTAGGAGGGTGCAAAATAATAGGAACAGGACGATCTACATAACTTGTGCCACCCCTTCAAACTTCACGAGTGCGGGAGGGCAACAGCAGAGTGCCGGCCTCAGTGGCGACTGCACGGGTCGTATGCCCAGGATGCCGGCCAGGAGCACACGGGGCTCTTTCCCCTTCTCCTACTAATAGACCGTTATTTCTTTTCTTTTCTTTCTTTGTTTTTGTTTTTGTTTTTGTTTGAGAGCACTTTTTGGTTCAGGGTAAAATTGCGTGGAAGGTACAGAGATTCTCCACAAACCCCTGGCCTCCCCGAGGCGCTTGCGTTCACCGGGGCTTCCACCTCCGGTCCCAGGGCGCTGGGTGCAGAGGTGGATACTGGCTTCGCTGTCACACTCTTCACAAGTTTTAGGTAAAACACTCAGCACGGCTTTTATTTACCCTAAAGTCACTGGGGCATAGTACTATAAAAGAGATGTTCTTTTTTTCCTCTTGTTTATTTAAAAGACAGACTTTTTGAGGGTTTTTTCCTTCTTTTTTTAACAACAGCGCTGCATGGAGGGGAATGTCGGCGCACTGTTGGCAAACTGCGCCCCCAAGGGCGGCCTGCCCAGCCCGGGCGCCTGCAGGGGCCGGTCCCTGCGGCCCTCTGTGCATTTTGCCCCGAGGACCCGTCACCGTCGCCCCTGGACACCTTGAAAGAAAGGTTCCGTTCGTGGCGCCCTTTTCGCGGTCCCTCGCGCCCGCCTGAGGCGACACCTCCATCTCTCCGGGGCCCCCCGTGCACCCAGCGGGCCCGAAGCGGACCCCGGGCCTGGCTGGGAGCTGCGTCCCCCGCACGTCCCTGCCCGGCCCGAGGCGGCCCCCGGGGGACGTGGGCGCGCGGGG
>NW_011888875.1:1236073-1236471 GCF_000151845.1 Pteropus vampyrus
AGGAAGAGGAGGGGGTGGGATGTAGCGTGCCACCTCGCCGCGCAGGTGTTGGAACCGGCCAGGCGTGTAATGAGCAACATTCCTGATGTTGCAGCACTTTTTCTCTTTTTTCCTTTAAGTGAAGAGACTTCAATGAGTGTTTTTATTACAAAAAAAAAAAAAAATACACCCATTTTGATGCACTATTAGTTTTTTAAAAACGGTTTTTCAGAAAGGGGCTGTCTGACTCCTCCATTTGTGAATATCTGCTTGGATTTGTCTCTCCTTTCTCAGAACTTCTGATTGATTGCAGCTCTGTAAGCTCCCTGATCCTTAGCCCACATCGTAAGCTGCTTTTCACTTGGAATTTTATTGCAAATGAGTGTCCACATGTAGCACAGTCTCTAGAGGCTTTTGAT
>NW_011888875.1:1236756-1257054 GCF_000151845.1 Pteropus vampyrus
AGAGAGAGAGAGAGAGAATGAATTATATAGGGATAACTGGAGGACATAAAGGTATTCTTTGTCATAATTAAATGACCTGAAGCATACCATCCTATTGTCTCACATTTGTCTTGATTTAATACAAGGCCGACCGATATAACTAAGAATTTGCTTTTAGTGTGGAGGTTACAAAAAGGTGGTTAGACATAAAGACAACTATACACGATGGCTTATCCTAATGGGCCTAATAATTCAAACGCATCTTTAAAACATTGCTAACCTCATTATCATAGTTGACATAAGCGAAGTACTAGAAGAGTTATCTTTTTGCACAGAAGCAAGTTTTATCAACAAGTGTTGTCTGAGGTCTTTGCTCCTTAAATGCCAGCGTGTTTATGCGGTTAAATGATGCCTTGAGGTGGAGAAGCTATTTTATCACAGTTAGGGGTAGAGAGAGGGGAACAAGAAATTGATAGGGTTCCGAAACCTTACTTCGCCTTCTAGTATGTGATGATAGTTGTTTTTATGAACTGTACAAGCGAGAAGAATGGAACTTACTTTTTCTTAGTATTACACTGGAGGAAATAGTTCACAGTAGAACTAAGGTGTGACCCGGTAATTTGTGGGTAGTGAATAAAGAGCATTTTATTCCAAATGCTTTGAAATATATTAGAGAGGAAGAGAAATGGACCTATTTGCAAAAGTAGGTCTACCACATTAGGCTTTTGAAACTATGCAGCTCTTGACATGAATTTTTATCAAATTCTAGACGGATGGACACATACAGATCACCATTCTTATTTCAGACAAGGCAGGTGTATGACACCTTGCCTTGAGCGAACAATTATTCCTATTTCATTAATTTACTAATCTTACGGTAGGGAGGTGACGTGGGAGTACAAAGGCCAAAACAGGCCCTGGTTCTCATGCCTTTGAGATGATCAAGAAATGCAAAGTTAAAAAATAAAACATCTCATTAGCTCTAGGGCTCTGACTTATCAAGAACGAAAGGATAGTAAAATATTAAATGTCTCTTAGATGAAGGCTTTCTTTTTAATGATTATAAACATCTCAGTTTGTGGTTTCTGTAGAAAATGTGGGCAGAACTTTTAAAGTGGAAATCCGACTACATACAAGATTCCACTGAAATTTGAATAAGTGCCACATATGTGACCATATAGGAATTACACATGAATTATCTCAGAGCTATTAATGCATGTAGGGGAGAAGGCCGTAAAGAAGCCTGTAACAATCCACCTAGAGCTTCCTAATATTCTCCATGAACATTATCTTATATACAGATTTCCCTGTAATTCCACAGCTCAGGGAGGAAACCCAAATACTATGGAGTATTTATTCTAACAAGACTAGCAAAATCTACTATCACATTTTTTAGTTTTGGTGGTGGTAGTCATTTGGGAGGTGAAAAAGAAGGGTTGAATACACTGGGGGAAAAAAAGCCATATGGAATAGAATGACCTGCTTTTTAATATTAAACATAGGTGTCACAGAAAAGAATACACCCATTATTGCAAAAGCTAAAATAATGTTTGTAGAACTCTGCAGATGTGTAGGATACTTTACAATAATTGCAGCATATCTAGAATTATCATTTTATCTCTATTTTTACAAACCGATAATTGACAGTATTCATTGCTTGCATTCTTTGAGCACCTCACATGTGTTTATAACACCTGAGCACTGGTTGTATGTGAGGAAAGAATGAGAAGCCTAGGCACTTAAGTTACTTGTCTGGGATCCCCAGGCTGTACTGGGCAGAGCCAGGGTCCATGCCCAGATCTGCCTGGCCCTTAGCCATTCTGCTCTCAGCCTCTTCCAGTCAAGTTCAAGCACTAAGATCTGCCCAGGAGTCCTTAGAAATTTAGGAATAAGTTCTAGCTTTTCTAATTCCCAGCCTAGGTTTAAGTTCAATCTTAGCTGTCATATTTTGAATTTCAAAGACTCGATAGTTGTAGGACAATCATAATGAGAGCTCGTAGGAAGAGAGATTGTGACTGAGTTCACATAAGAAGAGCCAAATTATCCAGGTAATGAATTAACTCAACACTATATCTTATTTTGACACGGTTAGCATAGCCTTTGGTCAAGGGGAGGAGAAAAGATAAATTATTGGTAGTTCACAATAAAGTTATTTAGAAATCACTTAGTCTTTCTCATTAGAGCAATAGAGATTGGAGGAAAGGAGGGTGCAAAGAGACAGTTCGAACAATGTCTTTCTTCAAAAGAATCTGCAGCTATCCATTTGACCTCATCACGTTCAAAGAACTGATAGTTCTGCTTAAAACTAAACTTAGTAAAAAAAAAAAAAAAAAAGTCCCTGAAAAACCAAGTTCCTTAAAAGCCAAGTTCCTTAAAAGCCAAGTCTACCAAATTATGGAGAATAAAGCAGTGAACTTTTTTTTAAAGCAACATTTAAAATGTTAAGGACAACTTTGCCATAAAGACTTTGAAAGATAAAAGAAAGTTGAAATTGTTCTCAAGAAGAAATATTTTCTGCCCCAGTGTCAGGCACTCCACACTCCACTCTTTACACTAAATTGTTATCTTTAGGTATTTCAGATTGCCCTGTGTGGCTCCCTGAATTTGGTTGGGTCCACTCTGATAATTCAGTGAGCCCAGATGTTTATCTGTGAATGAAAAGTTTTACATATGGATTGTTCCAATTACAGGAATAATTTGTATAATAGGAATGTTAAAATGCTTCCCCTTTGCTAACTTAGGGTACCTGCTGTTAAGCTTCCATAGTAGAAGAGGGTCTCGTTATTCATATCACAAAAAGGAAAAAAAGAGAGAGAGAGAAGCCCAGGAAAAATAGCTTAATAAATTTTCCTGTCTGCTAAGCAGGGAGAAACAACTCCCCGCCCCACCACCACCACCAAAAAGTGTCTCCATTAAGCTAGGAGGTGTAGGAATTTAAAAGGGTGTGTGTGATATATGACACTGGCCACTGCTGGAAACGGACTCTATCCAAGGTCACTAAGTCATGGAGGAGATCTTCCCAGTCACAGCTTGCCTTTAGGAATAAGGAAAGTGTCCTTTAATATGTTTACTTTTTGAAGTACTCAAAGACAGAAATGGGAATCCCAAGCTCAATGTCTAAGTAACTGTAAAAGGGAGATTTCTTCCCCGTTCATCTATGTGAATAGAATACATTTCAAAATAATGATTGTTTTTTCTAATTATAAAAGTAATGTATGCTGTTTAAAGTTTTAAGAATGGAGGAAAAATAAAAATACCTATAATTCTACTCTGAAGGAAAAACTTGAACATTTTGGGTATTTCCTGCCTATCTTTTTTTTTTATTTCCCAACATAATCGAGGCTCTCTTTCTGGGTGTGTATATGCATATGTGCGTGTGTGTGTGTTTCACAGAACAGAAAAGCATTTTCGCATATCACTTTAAAGCGTTTATGTATGATTTTAAGTAGCATAATATTTGATTATGTGAGCATGCATGCTGTCATTCCCTTTGCTGAGATTCCCCTATTGTTTAAATGCTGAGGTTTCTGTTTGGTTTTTGCAATATAAAGTTTCAATGAGCATCTTTGTGTAATAAGTAGATAACGTGTTTTCTCTGACTGCCTTGGGCTTTATGCCTGGCATAACTTAGTGCCTATTTCAGTTTCTCATTCATACATAGAAAATGAGGTCACTCTTTTCTGGCAGTCCATATTTAGTGAAGGACACAGTGACCTCCTTCATCCAGTCGATCCTCACTTCTCCACCATGTTTCCCTGTTCTCTTCAGATGTTCATCTACATTTAAAGGACTTCCCTGTCAAAGCACTTAAGAAGGCAGATTGTTCCAGGAGCCACAAAGGTGTAATCCTGTGGTTAGTTTCTTTCTCATTTATTTGTCGAGGTGGTTTGATGACCAGCCTAACTGCTACCTTGTCAGAAAACTTCCTTCCAAGCATATCCTCCAAAAGATAATCAGATACTTGATACCGCAAGACAATATCCAAGTCTCTGTCTAGCAACATCAAATTCTTTAAAAGCAGTTTTCGAAGGGTACTGTGTAATGTCGTCTGTGTTACTGTCACGCTTAGATGTGACAAGCTCGGTTTTATATTAATGGTAAGTAATTTGGTTTCCATGTCTTTTCACTCTCTCTTGTCTGATTTGAGGCAGTGGGTCAGTTTATATTGGGATGGGAGGACAAGAAATCACGGATAGAAAAATTATTCTTTTAATGGCCTTTGTTGAAATAAATAAACCTCATTAAACTGTTGTTATAACATACCAAAGTGACTCGAGTGATGTCTACATTTTAAAAGTCAGTGTTTTTTTTAACATCTGTGACTCTGTTAGTTGCTGTGGAGATGAATTAGAAATACAGGAAACCCTGTTTTATGCAATATTATCTGGCTAATGAGCTACCTACGTGAGTGCATTTTCTTGATAACTGAAGCTTCTCCTTTAAAATGCAAATTATTAGTTTTCCTTTTCTTTGTCACTGGAAATCTATATTGCACATTTCTTTGCCTTATTGAATAAACATAACATACAAAATGTAACGTAACAGTTTGGGGGGGCGGGGCCTGTGAATGTCCGTCATTGTGCCGGGCAATCACGAGTATCCACTGACAGGTGATGTTCAAAATGCTTAACATAGAGTTTGGCACCAACCAATAAAATAAAAATAATTAATAACAAAAATAGCGAATACATATTGGCTACTCGCTTTTTAATTCTCTGCTTTGGATCTGCTCTGGGCCCCGGGAAACTAAAATTCATTAGAATTCTACAAACAGTAAGAGTAAATAATTTTGGAGGCCTCCTTTGAGAAAAAAAGCACGTATATACTTTGTGACACTTGGCTTCCTGCCCTGCGCTGATTTTGTTTCTGTTCTAGAGAGATTCTAGGAGCGATGTCTGTGATGTGGCCGTAGAATCAGGGAAGCGTTGCCGTATTTGACGCAGCCCTTCCTTCAGGTTGCTTTGCATAAGAAAACATACATGCAACGAACACTTTTGCAATCAGAGCAGCACGGAGCAAAATGTCTAATTACACAGTGCAGTTCGTGATGACCTGTGGCGAGGTGCTTGGTAATCGCAGGAGGCGCCTGGTCGTGGCAGTGGAACAGCAAGCTGCTTAGACGTAGCTTTCACCCAGAGGTCGAGGCACCCTGCTCCCTTCTCTCTAAGTGGTCTTGTCATCAGAGCGGGTAGTACCCATCTCAGGAGATGAGGACGGTCACAAGATAGGTAAATTAGCAGACTTCATATTAAGCCATACAAACCCAGGTTTTGTTTTTGTTTGTTTTGCTTTTGCTATTTCCATGGTTTTGAAATCATTCAGCTGCTCTTCCAACAACCAACTACCATTTACGGTGCTGAGAACAAATGAGCTTAAAATGGCAAAGGCGATGGTTGTCGCCATCAATGGGAAGACTCATGCGTCACAACTTTCTGGTTCTCCTAGGCGGTTGCATCTTCAGACCATAAGTGTTTTCAAAGTCTACCCTGGAAAGAGAATAACTTGGTTATTTGTCAGGGCAAAGAGGGTATTTATTCCCCCAAAACAGCCTATACTTCTGGTCCAGGAAATGTGGTGGGGTCCCTAGGGACAGAGGAACCAACTTCGTCTCTAGTTGAGGGAGTACATTTTGGTTTGTTAGCTCACAGGTCCTAGCTGGTTTTTAGATTTTTTAAATGGCATTTTGATGTGACCGGATTAGCAAGGCTTTTGATGAGTCAGACACCTTTGGCACTGGTAGAGGGTTGCCTTTCTGTAAGGATGGGTATGTAGGTATGAATTGGCAGTCCTCCGAGTCTACATCTCTGTCCCCAACTTCAGGGGCAGTAGAGGGTCTGTGTGCGCACCTCATCCTCGAGCATCAGGAGGCCAGAAGCAGCCCCATACACCTCCGAGCTCACGTTCACCAGCACTCTTCCTGGGTCCTGTCAGTTTCTGGAATTTCCCGATTATCCATCACCTGACCTGGAAGGAGGTGAGGCTGGAGGTGGGGGCTCTGACTCAAGGCTGGAAGAAATGAAAAGCCAAAGTGGGAATCTCTGGAGACGAGCCTTCAAAGGTGACTAGAAAGATGAGGCCTCTCGGGGCAGTTAGTTGGACTTAAATGGCTGAAAAGTAGAGTGTCTATTGGCAGGTTAGGGAGACTTTTTCTGGGGAGCCAGGGAGAGGGGGCGGAAGTTGGTTTTGTGGCTGTAATCTTCCTGGGACGTAGAAGTTTAGGCAGCTTCCTTCATGGGAGACCCAGAGAGGACTAGTGGATGTCGGGAGCTTGTGGCTTCTGGACTCCCGTGTCAGTATGGATGTCATGAGAGCTGGTCACTCGGGGTTACTGTCCTCACTGAATGGTGATGAGTCCACATCGATAAGCTTGTCAGGATCCCTGCTCAGTTTTTTGTTTTTTGTTTTTTGTTTTTTTAATAAATATAACATTAAGTCTAGGGAAGTATTTGAGTCCCTGACTGTCATTTTTCTAATTTGCCACTGGGCTTAGGTGTGGCCGTTTTATGTTTTCAAAGCTGCTGTTTAGACTGATAAGAAGTTTGTATGCTATTCAGCGTTGCTGAGGAAACAACCTAGAGATCTGTTGGCCACTGGGTCCTGCATTTTAATAGAGGGACATAGTAGTTTGGAGAATCTAAAATAGCAGACTGCAAAAAAAAAAAAAAAAAAAATCGTCTGACAGTGCGGGTGCTCTGAATCGTTTGGCAGGAAATTCACCATGACTAGGACACCAAGGCCTCCCGCAATGTGTGGCCTAAGCGCGACATTTTAGAAAGACTTCACAGAGGAAAGTACCAGGTAACCACGTAAATAAGAAAGAGGTAACTTTCACCTCTTCAGGATTCTAGCCAAGTCCAATGCCAAAGCAACGGGAAGGGCACCTTGCAGCCAGCCCGATCCGAAGCAAGGGAGGCCGTGGGTCCCTCCTTGGCCCCAGACTCTGCTATCGGAGCCGGTCCCCTCATGCTCTCTGAGACCTTGTTTCCCTTGGGGACACTGTGGTTTGTTCCCCGCCCTTTCAGGAGCGGCGTTGCCTCACCTGGCGCCGACGTGCAGTCAGGGCGTACCCGCTTTCCACTCCCACACAGGGCCGCGCACCTCTGGGTGTTTCACCACCTGGGCCTCACTCCCATGGGGCTGTTTGCCGAACGTGGCAGATTCCCAGCCTCGCCTGCAGGTCGTCCACCGTGTGATTGATTGCCAGACTTCCCCAGACACACCTGAGTTTTTGCAGCCAGGGTAAAGAACTTGGACTTGGTTCTGGAAGGAGAGACCCACCACACGGCCCCAAAGTGGACAGTGTCAATGAGCATCAGCAGCCGGACTGCAGAACCTCCTGTTCGTTCTAAAATTCCTGTTCATTCTAATTCCTATTAGGTGTCCACGTGCCTCCTTTCGGGGGTAGTAGCCTGGTGAGCCAGTCTCTCTCTCTCTCTCGAGAAATCAAAATATCATTTACATACAGTGAAGTGGACAGATCTTATGTGTATAGGTCCATGTGTTTTGACAAATGACAAATGCCTACCTGATCTGGAACGGTTCCATCAGCCTGGGAGGCTCCCTGGGGCCCCTTACCCTGGGCAGCCACCACCCCGAGTGCTGTGGCGAACGTTTTTAGTTGCTCAGACAAAATGACACATGGCATAACAATGAGTTTGGGGCCACTCATTGTCATTACAGTGTATGGATGGCACTGTTATTCTTTCCTGTTGCAGAATAGGGCTCAATATTGTCAATTGTAGTGGAATTAAGGCAGGTAGGAAGTTTGATTTTCTGTGTAAAATAACTTTTTCCCTAAACTTGTACTGTTTGGTGTTTTTAATTCTTCAGTTGATATATATCCTTCGATTACATGAACTGCTGATCATCATGGAAGTCCAGACGTGCTTAAAAATGAAAGTCCGCTTAGAAAGCTAATATCATAAAGCAAAATGTGGTAGATACGTACAATAGACTATTCAGAATGAAATTATGATGCATGCTCCAACATAGACGAACCTCGAAGACATTACGCTAAGTGAAATAAGCCAAACACAAAGGACGGCTATTGTATGCTTCCACTTATATGAGGCACCTAGAGTAGTCGAATTCATAGAGACAGAAAGTAGAACATTAGTTACCAGGGTTTAGGAGAGGCAGAAAGGGGAGTTACTGTGTAATAGGTAGAGTTTCAGTTTGAGACGACAAAGTTCTGGAGAAGGATGATGGTGATGATTGCACAATGATGTGAATGTACTAAACTCTACCCTTAAAAGTGGTTAAAATGATTATTTTATGTCATGTATATTTTATCAAAATTAAAAAAAATTAACTCCTAAGCTACTGGGAAAGCCTGTGACTTTTGAAAAGGATCTCTCTTAAAAAAAAAAACAAAAAACATTTATTCTAGTTGTAGATATAATTGGTTTTCACTGTAAAAAGAAGGAAAATAAATAAAAGTATCTATAAGAAAATAAGAATTGTATGCAGGCTCAACACCTAAAGATAACTCTGTATCTTATTTTAGTGCATGTTCTTCTCATCTCTTCTCTGTACATATATTTTAAAACAAAACTATAACCTCTTTGCATTTGATATCATGGGCGGTTTCCCTTGATTTTAAGCATTCATCTAAACCGTGATGACAAATGGCTTCCCTAGCATTCTCTCACGTGGATATACCATCATTTAGTTCACTGATCCTCTGTGGTTAGATGTTCAGTGGTTTCGGTTTCATTCTGTTACAGATAACGCTCTGAAACATTTTTGTACAGAAATCTGCTGTGCACATCTGAGTACTTCTTTGGATCAACATGGAAACACTTCGTAGAGCCGCACACTTCCGTAGACCTTCGTCCCAGTTTGCCCTGCGGGCTCCGCCTTTGGATGTGCCCCTGTCCCAGGCTCCCAGTGGGCGTCGCCTCCCTCGATGCTCCTTAGCTGTCCAGTGACGTCTGCCACAATAATCTATGTTCTAGTTCTCTCAGAGCCACGTGGTGCTGAAGTCTTTGAAACGATTTTTTATTAAAAGCATTTTTTTTTTTTTTTGCCGAGAGATCAGTTCAGTTTCTCATAATGTAATACTTTTCAATTGTTTTGGGATTCTGTTCTTTTCGGTAAGCACGTTTTGGAGCAAACACGGACTCTGAGTGGGGTTAGACATATGAGCTCAGGGCGGAAAAGGGTTGCAATGGTTTTACTTGCATGTATCTGGGAAGACACAGGTTTCAACGCAGAGAAAAGTGCTATTTTGTGTTGTATGTGTGTGTTCAATGATGTGTAAGTAGTTTGCTTTCCAAACTTCCTGGTGAATACATGGGAGAGGAGGAAAAATTCACTGACTTCCCTAGATGCCAGGCCCTGCTCTAGGCACGTGGTTTGACTTCTGTGGGCTTCGGCAAAGAACTTGAGCAAAGGACTTGACGGTTAGGGTGGGCGTCACCTTCCCCACTTTAAAGATGAATAGACTGAATAGCCGTGCCAGGACCTTGAGCCCGTCTGGAGCAGCCAGGCTCCTCTGACTGATGGCTCAGGCTTAGAGTCTCATAGGAGAATGTTTGGCGTTGACTGTGTTCTAGGGACATGCAGAGCTAGTAACATTTTGGGGAAATGGAAGAGAAGATCTTTCTCTCTCTTTTCTACTGTCCTGACCATGGCTTCCTTGCCGTTGAGAACCTACTTTGGAGGAAAGGGGCAGGAGCAGAGAAAAGTGTTTCCTGCTTGTTCGGAGGTGCTCTGGATTCCTGTGGCTTCTCTGTCGTTTCTGGCAGTGGTGCCAGCCGACCACAGCATGGCTGAAAGAAAGAACACCCACTTCTGACAGTCAGGACCCCTGGGTTTGACCTCCATCCCTGCACCCAGTGGCTCTTATGGCTTTGAGCAGAGAACTTGACCTCTGTGGGCTTCAGCTTTCCCAACTGTCAGATGAGGGTAAAGGGCTTCTATACCTTCTTTTGGAAGTGTAGACCAAACAGAGACTGCTTTGAAAAGTATGAAGCGCTGCACATACGTAAGGAAGCATTGTGTAAGACGTTCAGCTGCTGCTACACCTGTTTATTTTCACACGTTCTTGACTAGCTGACTTTTCTTGCTTTGTATTGATTCAGTGACTTACATTAAGGTGATTCCTTAAGCTAGAACCGGCTGGATTAAGGGCAGGCCAAAGCATACTGGAAGATAGATGCTGGAAACACAGATTTTACAGCATGTGTGCCAGCAGTATTTTTTGTTTGCTTGTTTGTTTTTGTTTCGTTATTGTTGTTTTTGTACTTTGTAGAAAAGACTTTTAAGGTTGGATTTGTTCAGTAGTGTTGTTTTTAATTGAGTTACCATTTTTTTAATTGAGTTACCAGGATTTAGCTAGTGTGCTCTTCGAAATGGTGGGTTAAATTTAATTTTCTTTTCATTACAGGCTGCTGTTTGACACAGGTTTAGAGAGCGTGGCTACATATGCCATTGATCCCTTCTCTAATCTAGACACGTAAATGGGAGCAAGCTTTTCTCAATTTTGTTTACAATCATGGAAGTTAACAGGCCAGGATGTTTGAAACAAAAGTGTAGTGGCCGCTTAATGAGCCGAAAGTTATAACTCACTTCCTAGGTGCTGACATGATTTGGAGTTTTCACTATTAGATAATGGGGAATGGGAAACAGAGCAGGATGTCTTCATGAATGAGTGTGTACACTAGATATTTCTTGCACACCTGCTTCGCCCCAGGTACAGTGCCAGTCACCTAAGACAGAAGAGGGAAGAGGACCCATGCAGTCCTCTCCTTCACAGAGATTTGTCTAGAAAGCTGAGCAGCTGCAGGCACTTACTAAAGCATGTGATCACATCTGAGATAGAGGAAAAGCAGGCTGTTAAGAGGCTTTTATCTCAACAGAGGGTTAAAGATGTAACTTGTGGACCTTTAACCCCTCCCTAAGGGTCGGAGAAGCTTTCTGTTCAAGCCGAGACCCGAGACCTAACGAGAATAGTGTAAGGAATGGCAGGTGCTTAGTGTGACGATTCGGGGATGAGACTGGGAGGAAACAGGAGGACAGGAGGGTAGGGTGGCAGGGTGAGCAGAACCCAGACCAGGAAGGGCCCGGTCAGTCAGCGTAAGGGGTTTGGCTGGATCCCGAGTCGGTGGGCGGGGAAGGGACTTTGACGGGTTCTCGGAAGGGGCGTAGTGTGCTCGAATTTGCACAGTTTAAAGGTAATTTTGGTTTCAGTGTGGCTGGTGAATTAGAGGGAAGTGAGACCAGAAGCAGGGAAACCCATAAGAGGCTCCGGGGGTAACCACCAGAGAGACAGGGGCGGCTTCGATTCTAGATTAAGCTTGGGAGTGGGGCGGGAGGGTGCAAGAACTATCTAGAATCAAGTGAACTTGGCCACCGATGGGACAGGGCGGGAGAGGATGGGGCGGATGGTGACACCACCAAACCGGGAAGGAGCTAGTCTGGAACGAAGAGCATGGGTTCCATCTCAGCCATGTTCATTCATTAATAGATTCTGTGACATGTTTTAAATTGCATGCCTGAGAGAGAATACAAATTATAGGTAAGGGTGGGCGGGGGCTGCAATAAATACTTAGGAGCTGGATCGCCCGCTCTGTCTCCCTCTCTGTCTCTCCCTCCTTCCTTTGGGCTACATCATTACATTCTCTGTAAAAGGAGGATTTTTGCATCAATGCGAATGCTATGAATATTCATTTTTCCTTTCAAAATGTAATACGCTTTAGTATAATATCGTCAGTTCTCAGCCTTTTGCCTTAATGAAATAGTGATATGGAAAATTCAATAGTATTTATGAGTATTGGAATACATTATTAGGACTTCGAGGGAAGCAGATTCATCTGTATCATCGTGATCTGCTAAAGATAATATTAGCGTTGGACCAGGCGCCTGGTGACAGTGGAGAGATGCCATCTGGACTTGAGTTTGATGAGCCGCCTTGGTTTGCTCTCTGTACATCCAATGTTTACTGTGTAAACATGGAGTGAACTAACCTTAGAGAGGTTTCTTTAATGGCTTTATATTTATTTGGTTTTTAGCACTGTCTACAGCATGCCGTCTGGTGGTAATTCATAAAATTCATTTGGAATACATTTTTCCTATAAAAATAATGTTATAAATTGTGGTTAGGTTTCCAGGCCACTCCACCAAAGTTATATAAACCCTAATATTATTAAAATATTCTATATCCGCAACGAGGAGTAGTAGAAAACCATGTTGTTGGAATAGTAGTAATTGGGGAAAGCAGTAATATTAAAATATACCATTTGTCTTCGTTAACTTTAAGAATACTTGGTTTAATAGCAACGAGAGGGAGTTGATGGCGGTTGGGAGGGGAGGCGGTTGGCGCTAGGAGTGTTAGAGATTGGGTTAATTTAAAATGAAAGCCTCTTCTGGATGCCGGTGACTCATCCGCTGTGATTACGGTAATTCGAAAACTCATAAACGGGAGTTTCTTTATCCTCCCGAGGGGGTAACTTGACAAGACTTGGAAGAGATGAGGATGGATGTGAAGCAGGTCCCGTGGGGCATAATTAACGGGTGGGAGTGGGGTTGAATTCTCCTGCGTGGACTGTGGAAGGCCAGGGGGCAGAGGAGCGTGAGGCCAGCTGTCCCCGCAGGCCGCCGCAGGCCTCCTGCTTCTCGCTGGCATCTTGGACCCAGGACAGCAGGGTTGGCGGGGCTGGCGAGTGGGTGGGGCGGGAGGAGATAATGTGCAGTCAGCCATCGGTGTGCGAGGCCGTTGCCTGTGACTTGCTGCAGTCGGAGGTGTGGCGGCGGTGAGCTGTCTGCTGCCAGGGCAGAATGGAAAGCAGTTTTAAATGTTTCGCATGGAAACTAACTGATCTCTCTGTGGCCAGAGAAGTACTTGTTCTGCCCGTGATAATCAGCAGCCACCTGGCCTTTAACATTTATGTTCCCTGCCCTGTAATTTATTGTTACCCAGCCATGTCTTTCATGCCTAATTTCCGGGGGCCCTGCCACTTCCCCGCCGCATTTCCTTTTCCCTAATTTGTCCTTACGTGGCATTCGAATTTTACTTTTCAATGTATTATATCGCTATGTTTTCTAGTGAGGGTGAAATTTAAAAACACCTACCTGTATCTATTGATGCAGGCTTATCTGTGTCTTCATTTCATCGATATCTTCTTAAAAAATAGTGCAAAAAGCAGCATAATAGTAAGAGACCCACAGCTACTAGAAGATCAGCATTTTTGTACTTGAACCACATTCGTGTTGCAAAAGGAATATCTAATTATATTCATATTACATGGTGCGTCCAAACACTCACATATGCTTACTTTTTTTTTTTTTTTTTTTTTTTAGAATCAACCAGTGTAATACAAATGCCTTAGACTAGGGGTATGGAAGACACATACTTCACTGTCCTTTCTTCTTTTCAGTCGTGCAGAAGGGACCAGTCTTATTTAGGATGCGACAAGATGAACGTTGCCCTTCCCCTTGCCCAGTGCATGTTTCTCATTTGTGGAGCACGTCCCAGTTTGTAGAATGTATGCTCGTGAAGTGGAGCAGCCCGTGGATCCCACAATCCTCAGGCACGCACGTGGGGTAACCCCGCGTGGAAGGAGGGTGAGGTGGCCACCCGTGGGCGTCCCCAGCTGCCCTCATCTCCCTCCTCCGCGCTGAACCCCATCGTCCTTCTGCTCCCTGTACGGTGCATCTCTGCAGGAGGCTCTTGGAGCACCAAGGGGTAGGGAGTCTGGTCTTAGAGTTAAAACCGACAGGACCGCAGAGAGCTGGCGAGAGTCAGAGCCGCTGAGAGACTGACCCAGGCTCGCGTGAGAGGCCCACAGCCCGTGGACAGCTGTCCGTTCTCTTGTCGTTCCTTCTCCTATTCGAGGGCCTGCTCTGTTATAAGGAACGGGGTGGGTGCTCCTTTCAGCACTGAGGTGGGGTCACAGCACAGGCTGGGTAGATTCAATGTCACTTCCGAGTTCCATCCTAGTCCTCCTGGAATTCTGTCCTTCTGTATACCGCTCTCTAATTCCTTAAACATTTATAATTTATGGCTGTGTTGTATGTCAAAATCCCTGGGCCCGGTTTCACCCAGCCCCTCCCCGCCCTCCTCTGAACTAACCTGAGCGCCTCAAAGTTCCTTCTGCAGTGCATTACTTTCTTGGTGGTTGTTTTTTTTTTAATGGAATTTATTGGGGTAGCACTGGTTAGTAATATTATGTAATTTTCAGGTACATAAGATTATAAGTCAACATCTGTGTGCCCTATTGCATGCTCACCACCCGAAGGCTGGTTTCCTTCTCTTACTGTGTGTTTGGTCCCCTTCACCCCCTCCTTCGATTATTACTTTCTTAAGATCTAATCATCAGGTAAAAAGAAATATCCGGTGCGGGCGCCCTGGGCTTTAACAGGCTGTGCCTTCTGGCAGACAGCGTGGTTTCCTTGGCTTTTCAGCACCTTTTCATAAATCAGGTGTCTTTCTTTATTTTTTTAAGACTTCTGTTTCTTTCCAAGCATTCATTAATTTCAGATTAACTTGCCTGGGTTTCTGCGCTGATGAGTCTTTTGCCTTTGCGTGGCAGCCGGCTCCAGAAGAGGCCGAGAGAGGCCCATTCATTCTGCTCTCTGCCTCCCCCCCTCCCCTAAGAGCTGCTGCCACCCTGCGCACTCCCATCCCCACAGTCCATCCTCTCCATCCTTACACATCTGTCTCGCCATCTCACCACGAGCCCCAGGAGGCAGGGCTGGTGTGTGAGAAGCGACATCGCAAATGCAGCCTGCTCAAGGTTTGCGTAGATGCCCCGTCTTCTACCAGCCGAAGCACACCTGTCCCTCTAAACGGAGGGACAGCAGAGTTTATTAGATTTCTTCCTTAGCACGCCACCTTGTACATGCACTTAGCTTACTTAGGGCGTGTGGCCCAAAGATGCTGCCGCATTAAAATGCAACCAGGATGGCCTCCCTTTGCCCCCCAGAGAGGAAAGCAGCTCCTCCCAAGCACTGGGTCTGGAACTCTGAGTTGCTAGTGGCATGGACTTGATATTCAAGTTCGTTAACTGGCCGTGATGTAGGTACCAGTGAGATTGGCTACCTTGTAAAACAATTATTCTTGAGTTTGGGGGAAAAATCATTTTCTGGAGAAAGAAAACATGCAAAACTATGCTTTTTGTGTGAGTTGATTTCACCTGAGGGAAAAAAATCAGAGTGGTTTGAGTACTCTTGAGGTGGTCCCGAGTGAGGACGAGGTCTTCACACTGCAGGTCATACCACTTGAGGGAAGTGCAAAGTGGGAGCAGATGCCCGGGGGGGGCCCTGAGTGTCCTTCTCTTTGGGGTGCACATCCATCCACCCGTGGGCGTCCCCAGCTGCCCTCATCTCCCTCCTCCGAGCTGAACCCCATTGTCCTTCTGCTCCCTGTACGGTGCATCTCTGCAGGCGGTCTCTCACGTAACGGCAGTCCTGTCTGATTGACAGGTATCTTTATCCAGGGACGGGGATCATCCTGCACAACCATGGCTAGAATTAGACTGGATCAGCCCGGATGCGAAGAGCAGCCTTAGCGAGAAGAGTTCTTATTCTGTTAGCTATCAACAATAAAGAGCATTCTGCACTTTGCACTTTTGATCATCAGGGTGAGCTGTGGCCAAACCAAAAAGCTTTTAATGTGCCATGTTGTATGTCATCGCAATGACAATAGTATATGGCCTGTCACAGTGTGGGATCCAAACAGAGAATAACACCGAAGTAATAGTAATCTAATAGCTAGTAAGCACCGTGGCTGTTAAGCCTGCCTCTCCCATCTATTGCATATGTAGCCTAGTAACCTGTAATAATTTTCTATGCAAATAATATTTACAATCACAGTTTATGGACTGTGTATATATTTAATATTGTAAGAAGGGAGAGTCCTTTGCTGTAGGGACTCTGAATCTGTCACCTCATTTACCATTACACAAAGGAAAGAATATGACACAGAGTTACACAAAGTAGAACTAGAATACTTTTCCTCTCCAAAATCCAAATGAGAAAGTAAAAATGCATTCAGGACTTACCTGCCTTACAAAGTTTATGAAGAAAACATCTGATCTCCAGTGTATGCCAGTTCCTTAGCTACGGGGGTTGGGGTGCAAAGTCTAAAGGGAAAGAGAGAAATCAGAGTGATATGTTTTCAAAACACAACACCTCTTGGTAAACTAAACCCCTGCCTTCCTGAACCCAACACTGTGACATGTGCTTATTTGCAGGATTTGCCCTTTTGAGGTTATTAAGTCATTGGTTACATAACCTTGGCCACATTTCGGTGATTGTCTGTTGTTTCCCTTAGCATGACTGAAAATATTACAGGTTGTTTGAAACAAGCCAAATTTCTTTAAAAATGGAATGGAGTTCGGTTTAAAAAAGAAAGGGGGAAAAAATAAAAACCCTTAAAAAGCAAAACATGGATTTGCCGTAAAACCGATAGCAGGGCTTCGAAAATAAAGCCTGCAAGCCAAGCTGGATGAGAGTACAGGACAATCGCTCTTTTAGTGATGGTCACCGTCTGGATTCCCAAAATGTAGGAATAACCTTTTCATGCGTCTGCTGTAGTTTTTTTACAGGGGTGGACAGCTTTGAGGCCAGAAAGCATTTTTATTCTCTTATCTGCTCTTCGAGTTGTTCTTTGGTTTGCTTGCTTTTTTTCTGTTTTTGTTTTGTTTTGTTTTTATAGGGAGGGAAATGGGATGAGGGGGAGAGTAGAAGAGGGAGATAAATCACCCTTTTTCTTTCAATGGGTCAGTAAAACAGTTTATAACTTACCTTCATAATAAAATATTTTCTTCCTAACAATGACTACTGCTTTATCACGGAAAGGTGCAATAATGACACCTGAAGTTTCTCCTCCATGGAACGGAGTGTGAAGCTTAAAAAAGCCAATTCGAAATCCTTGCTGACTTTTCGACTGTTTTTCATGGGGTTATTGGAAAGCGCAGGGTCCTCCCATACTAAGTAGGAAGAACTCTCTTTATCCTAAGATTGTCAGAAAGACTAGGCACAAAATACACAGCCCCTCCTGCTGCCACATGTTTCAGCAGCCCGAGCAGTAGCTTGTCGCTCAGCCGACGTGGCCCCCAGTGGTTGTCATGGGATGGGTTTGAATTGAAGGACAGCGAAAATGACAGGTGCGCCCCGTGCAGAGGCGGGTCACAGTGTACAGATGCGGCCTTTGCTGCACTGCATCCTGCCTGGTTAGGCTCTTTTGGTTCACTTAGCCTCGCTGTGAACTTGCCGCTTCTCTTTCCTGAACCTGCAGGCCCCTAAGGCCCTAACCCTTCTCCTCCAGTCAGGGTGTCCTCCTGCACGGCTGCCATTCAGAGCACGGCGGGGGCAGCCTCTGCAGCAAAGGCGATTTTATTTCAAATGATTATCAATAGCCTTTTCTCCCCACCCCTTTAATGAACTCCGTTTTCTTGACTGGCTTCATAATCATTCATTTTGAGGTGCTGCCTACTTTGACCCCTTTTTCCTTTTTCCCGCAATATGAATGAAAATAGTAAAACTAAAGACTTTGCTCTTGTCAACTGTATTTTTAGTGGTTTACAAGCCCCCTCCCTCCCCAAGAGCAATGCCTTGTTTTTTGATGAAAAGCCCTTTATCTTACAAGACGACCTGCAAGACTCCCGTTCGAAAAGCACCGAAGTTGAGGTTCCTTCTGGGCAGTCCGTTCCACCTTAGAAATGTAGTGGCACATTTCACGATGCGCGTCAAGTGCGAGTTGCGTTGGATGCCGTAAAGTAGGTCTCTAATAGAAACAGCCCAAAAAACAATCGTCAGTCTCTTAGCTATGGCTTCGTCATTTACTCTTGAACTGTCGTTGCCCAGCTGTGAAGTACTTGAAGAAATCCTCTAAAAAAGCCGAATGACTACAAAGCACTAAAAAGTGACTGTTAAGTAAAACCTGTCCACTTCTTGTCATAGTCCGAACTCTGTTCCACCGAAGACATGTAAACGGAGCCGTAAGCACTGCCGCGTCCCCCCGGCTCTGTGAGGGGTGTCGAGGCGTGCTCGTCGGTGGAAAACCGAGGAAAGCTGGGGGAGGACTTCTGAAATGCCGAGTCACGGCCACTCGCAGTCTTAGACACTTCGATAACCGTCTTCAGACTTTAAAACCGTAACCACTCCCTAGCAATTTGACTTGGTGCTTTAAGCATGATTTACCAAAAGATGCTCACGAGGTTAGGATTTGGCTGTCAGAATAAGAGTTTTACGAGAATCTATCTCTCAGTTGGTGAAAAGCCTGCATGGAGATTTCCTGTGGCCACAGCGTGCAGTTCCGGGCTAATTAATCCATTACCTTCAGCTCATCACTAGGCAGACGTAGCCCAAGCTGCCTTGCACTAAGGCCGCTGACCAGTGTGGTAAGACATTAAAGTCACCCCACAGAGCCCAGTGTGGGGACAGTCACGTTGGGCTCTGCCTGGCTCCCCCCGGGGATTGGAATCCTAGAGGGACTTTAGCACCCCTGTGTTGCTTCTCCTAGGGCTGGACCCAGAGGAACTTTCTCTCAAGTCATTGCTGACCTGTATCTTTGTGCAAGGGTTTTGGAGACCTTGTAATTTTATGGTACTATATGATCAGGGCAGGAGGCACTAACGTCGTAATAGAAACTCCTGAGATGATTCTTCGTGGACACACACACCCTTAACCACACACACACACACACACGCGCGCGCGCGCACACACACACACACACACACACACACACACACACAATTATACTGCCTTCTTTCTTGCCCTTTCTAATGTTTCTGAAACCAGAACCATTAACAAACCAACAGACAAAAACCACCACGTTTTCTTCTGCCAACGGTGAAGCCTTCAGACCTCAGGATGGTGGCTTCAGGTGCAGGATGGGGGGAAGGAAGACTAGACTTTCACCATATTCACTAATTAGATAAACAGGTAAAATGATCCTTGTGTTCTTTGCCAAAATAACAAAATGGAGGAGTTATTGGAAAGCATGTTTCTGTCAACACCGTTAATCTGGGCTTTAAATGATCAGATATTAAAGTTCTTCTCTGAAAGTTCAGTTGTAAAGAAAGAGGGTTCTTTTCCCCTCCTTGAATGCTTAGGTAAACAGGAATAGAAGAGCAGGAGGAAGTTGATAATATGATAGGTCAGTAAGCAATGTCTCCCCCGAGGGAAACAATTTTAAGCAGAAAATTGATACCAACCCGTTGGCTCTAACCCTCCCTGGAAAACGGTCTTCGGAGCTCCAGAGCTCTCGGCCCAGACAAAGAGCTTGTTATGTGCAAAGAAAAGGGGGAGGGGCACGGAAGACAGAAACGACTCTCCACTCAAAACAAACATGAAAAGTCCTCGGAGCGCGAGGCGTGTGCCCACACGCAAATCCTGAATCCGCAAGCTCTCCTCGTGCCACCGTGAAGCAGAATGGTGCAGACCGCGGAAGGGGGTCATCTTGACACAGCCACCTGAGGGCCGGATGGCCTGGCTTCCACGTGCAATTGTAAATACAGAAAATGTGACGTTAACTCCGACCTTCGCTGTGTCTCCAGATCTCTGAGCGGTGGCTGCAGCACCCCAATAAAATCTAAATAGCCACAGCGCCCGCTCAGCGAAGCCATGGCAAGTCTGAAGGCGACAAGGCTGCAGCTGAGACAGAATAGCGTTCATGTCTTTCGGGTTAAGAATGTCTTCTAAATTAAAGTTTGACCGCTTTTGAGCGGGGAGCCAAGAAGTTTGGTAAGAACACTGAAATAATACATGTAACTGGAAGCACCTTAGGCTGAAAGTTAAGGTCGGGGAAACCCGGCGGGTAAAAGGTACTTGTGTGTTTAGGAAGTACATGAGCCTGTTGGCTTATCGTGTAGAGAAAGACTGGACTACAGAGGAGAAACATAAGCCATCAGAGTCATCCCAAGACTGCTGACCTTGGGGCTATTCGGGGGGAAAAAGGCTTTATGTTATAGTTAAAGTCAGGGGAACTAAGGCATGAGGCAGAGAGCGACAGATCCTGCAGCCCAGCTAATGAAGTTTTTCTGCTCTGCAGCCAAGGGGCTCGATTGTGAACGTGAACTTGACTCCAAGTCCGAATCTTGTGCATGATGCCAGGACACTCTCTTTGTCCCCTTTATCCCTGCTTCGTGGATTCACACGAGGAAAAGTATTGTGTCTGTTTATGGAAAAGTCACACTCAGGTGTCTAAAACAGATCGCAGTTAATTTCCTCGCCAGAGCTCGTGAAACCTGTGCCCTCTGTGCGTGCGGCGTTGGGCGTCTTTAGCCCTGCAGGTGACCCTTCCCACTTCCCTGGCATGACCTTCCTTTAGCGGTGACCCGTAGGCTCTCTGACGCGGAGCAGGCATCGAGA
>NW_011888875.1:1257104-1261094 GCF_000151845.1 Pteropus vampyrus
ATGGCAAGTCTGAAGGCGACAAGGCTGCAGCTGAGACAGAATAGCGTTCATGTCTTTCGGGTTAAGAATGTCTTCTAAATTAAAGTTTGACCGCTTTTGAGCGGGGAGCCAAGAAGTTTGGTAAGAACACTGAAATAATACATGTAACTGGAAGCACCTTAGGCTGAAAGTTAAGGTCGGGGAAACCCGGCGGGTAAAAGGTACTTGTGTGTTTAGGAAGTACATGAGCCTGTTGGCTTATCGTGTAGAGAAAGACTGGACTACAGAGGAGAAACATAAGCCATCAGAGTCATCCCAAGACTGCTGACCTTGGGGCTATTCGGGGGGAAAAAGGCTTTATGTTATAGTTAAAGTCAGGGGAACTAAGGCATGAGGCAGAGAGCGACAGATCCTGCAGCCCAGCTAATGAAGTTTTTCTGCTCTGCAGCCAAGGGGCTCGATTGTGAACGTGAACTTGACTCCAAGTCCGAATCTTGTGCATGATGCCAGGACACTCTCTTTGTCCCCTTTATCCCTGCTTCGTGGATTCACACGAGGAAAAGTATTGTGTCTGTTTATGGAAAAGTCACACTCAGGTGTCTAAAACAGATCGCAGTTAATTTCCTCGCCAGAGCTCGTGAAACCTGTGCCCTCTGTGCGTGCAGCGTTGGGCGTCTTTAGCCCTGCAGGTGACCCTTCCCACTTCCCTGGCATGACCTTCCTTTAGCGGTGACCCGTAGGCTCTCTGACGCGGAGCAGGCATCGAGAGCCAGGAAGGACCCGAGGGTCACTAGCGGGGGAGGAGAAGAACCCGCCTTGCACCTGCACGTGGGCGGCTGCATCAGGTTCAGCCTTGCGACCAGGGCCTGGCGATCTGCTGTAGCATCAGCGTTGCCTGGCTTGCCTCATCTGCTGCTGTCAGATGGGCTCTTTTTCCTTTCTGGCCAACCCCGATAATGGTGTGGGAGGGGCCGTCGTTTGTTGGAGTCTAGCGTGTTACAGAACTGTAAGAACACAGGTGGCTCCTTTGTTAGGGACCCTCATGGCTCAGGAGATGGGCTGTGTGCAGCCAAGCTGTTGGCAGTGACCACACTTGGGAAGCCATGTCTGTGTGTGTTCCGATGACTCTCACACTCTGGCCACAACTTAGAGGCCCCGCTTACTTTGAAGCAACTAACAAGGCATTTGATGTCCCACAGCCGAATCTCAAGGGGACAGAGAATCCCCTACACAAGAGGCGAGACGTCGGGTAGAACAGATGTTCTGTCCAGGCCTCTTTATGTGTCTTGCTTTGCATGTCCAGAACATTCTGCTCCAAGCGCCGTTCCCAAGAGAAGAAAGGGAGGTAAATCACCATCAAGGGACGGCATGATGGGTCAGTCATAAGTCATGAGCACTTGATGAATGGAGGGGACTCTTCAGTGTTTGTCGCTCAGACTTGGCCAGGACAGGTGAAAACCCCCTGCCTGCTCCTGCAGGCTCCATGTGTTTCAAGTCCAGCCCAGGAAACTGAGCTGAGTGTTTCTCAGGATGCTGCAGCCTAAGCTTTGACGCTCTGCCGGCCTGGGTGACCAGTTCGTTCTCTTCCCACATGCCTTATGCAGAGTGACGCGTAGCTGATTCCTAAGGGAGGCCCAAGGAGGGACTGATCCACTGTGTGTCCTTATCGGTCAAACCATGCTAGCCAAGACCGAACACCCAGCACTGCCCCAGGACTCCATAAGATGTTGCTGAGCTGGTCTGGAACCTCCAAGCCAGTCTCTCTGGGAGTGTTGCTTGGTCAGAACTGGTCTCTGTCCTTGGCCTTCAGATCCGCCGGTGAGCTGAACTTTTGATGTGGTTCACACCTGCCTGAAATACAATCTCCAGATCTGGCAGGAGAAATGATTGGCAAGGCCAGTAAGAAGCCACAGCCCCTTTTCAGGCAAGATCAGTACTATACAGGGGACACCAGTTAGCTGTTTACCATCTCACCTTAAACAAAGCAGGCTGAAATGATATTTTAAATTTCCTCAATAAATAGCCTCCCATGTATCTATTACCTAGGAATTCTAATTTTAATGAAAACATTTTAGTGAAAACATTTATCTATTTAGACTTTTTACTATCTTCTGGGGGTAGAAATTGCTCAAAGTTTATTATCCCTTTGTAAAGTACTAATCCATTTTTCTTAAAACTCACTCCTTGGAGCTTTAAAATTGACACCTAATTCTGGAATTCTAGAATTTTGGGTAAACTCAATCGCACACTGACACACACTACAACACAGGTGAACCTGGAAGACGTTAGGCTAAGTGAGTGAGCCAGTCACAGAAGGACAAATACCGTCTGATTCCACTCATGAGGTACTTACGGTCGTCAGAATTTGCAGAGACGAAAGTAGACGAGTGGGTACCAGGGACTGGAGGGCCGGCGGGGGTAGAATGAGGAGTCAGTGTTTAATGGGGACAGAGTTTTGCCAGGTGGGAAGAATTCCAAAGATGCACGGTGGTGATGGCCGTACAATGTGAATGTACTTGGTCCCCCTGAACTTTACAATTAAAAATGGTTAAAGTGGTAAATTTTATAGTATGCATATTTTACCATAATGAAAAAAATAATCTAAAAAAGAAAAACATGATCAAATATTTTATGCTTTAATTATTTTCTCTTAGATCCCTCGTTTGTCCAGATAGAAGAGGCCTAAGTTTTTTTGTTTATTTAACAAAACTTTATATGTTTGCTCTTTGTCCTCTAATTATTTTGTTTGCCCAATTCTACCTAATAAATGTAAAACTAGTAGTGATGATGAATATCCTTATGGATATTCGTCATCCCCCCGTCAGAACTTCAGGACAGTCCTACACATGTGCTCTAGGATGAGGAAGGAAAAAGTCGTGATTAAGGTATTAGCCCGTCAAGTTCTATGAAACCCAAAGCACGCTGATTCGTCGCATCTGTGAGCTCTTCTTCTGAGGCTCCACTCAGTGGGAACCTCTCTGTTTTCCATTCATTTTCCATTGTCACAGATGCCCTTGGAGTCACCTTCTAGAATGTGCCTTGTAGGTAGAATATTAGATTTCAAGTTTAATGTGGTAAAAACCAAGTTAGAAACATCAGAATTTGGTTGAGCTCTGAGTCCAGAAAGGAATCATCCATGTTTGTGACTTTTTCATGTTTAACATTGACTTCCTTGTAGAAAATTGTAGCAGGAACAACTTTCTTAATGTGGTTCTGTCTTAGGACAAAATAGAAAATGATGGACCTCGCTGGAATAATACAATGTCCTTCTTAAAAATCTTGGAACCATATCTTAGATACAGAAGGGGGAAAAAATAAACTATTATTAAAAAGTGCTGGGGAATTTCCATGCTCTGGCCAGATGCTCCACTCGTTGAGAATAAAAGCGTGTTGGAATCTCTTCATGAGCAAACCTGTTCATAGGAGGTGTGTGGTCAGGAAGAAAGCAAAGTGTCACCACCCATCACTCCTGTGGCAAGAGCCCCTCTTTTAAAGCCCCTCATGTATTCTCTTGCTTATTCCCTGAAGATTTCTATGACATTCAGGTGTGACTGAATATCACGGACAAGGCCAGCCTGTATATCGATTATGTTGGATCACAGAAAGGTCAGATACTGGACATTTTCTCCGGTTTGACCTGCAATTTCTTACTGACAGTCAAGGCCGAGTTCCTGCTTCGGATGGCGAATGAATGTTCTGTCTTCACATTGTTTCACAGGCCAGAATAAACTCTGGGTCCTGCAGACCTCCACGATGTGCATAAAGTGTCTTACTTATGGCATAACGTTAGAATACAGAGGACGAAAAGCTACGTGAGTGCCGGTAGGACTTTCCTTCTGTTTTCCAGTGTCCTGTAGTTTCTTCTAGGAAAGCGAAAATCTAGGACTTGACGTTTTCTAGTCATGATTTCAGGCTGAAAGTAATATGGGTTTGGAGATGGATCAAAATCTAGCCAGTCTTGAAAACAAAACAAACAAAAGCTCTTTTTTATACTTAAGATTTTTTTTTTTT
>NW_011888875.1:1261144-1262519 GCF_000151845.1 Pteropus vampyrus
AATATCACGGACAAGGCCAGCCTGTATATCGATTATGTTGGATCACAGAAAGGTCAGATACTGGACATTTTCTCCGGTTTGACCTGCAATTTCTTACTGACAGTCAAGGCCGAGTTCCTGCTTCGGATGGCGAATGAATGTTCTGTCTTCACATTGTTTCACAGGCCAGAATAAACTCTGGGTCCTGCAGACCTCCACGATGTGCATAAAGTGTCTTACTTATGGCATAACGTTAGAATACAGAGGACGAAAAGCTACGTGAGTGCCGGTAGGACTTTCCTTCTGTTTTCCAGTGTCCTGTAGTTTCTTCTAGGAAAGCGAAAATCTAGGACTTGACGTTTTCTAGTCATGATTTCAGGCTGAAAGTAATATGGGTTTGGAGATGGATCAAAATCTAGCCAGTCTTGAAAACAAAACAAACAAAAGCTCTTTTTTATACTTAAGATTTTTTTTTTTTAAGGACTCTCTCTGGGTTTTGTTCTTAACTGATAAAACTCTAAGAATTGAGGCTAAACACTTAACCTTGACAGAATACGCTGATATCCTACGCCTTAAGAGGACCAAGTAGACAGTAAGCCACAACTCTGTGTGTGTGTGTGTGTGTGTGTGTGTATGTATGTGTTTTCTCAAGTTACAAAGTTTTAACTTACCTAGGTAAGCATTCTTTTTACCTGCAAAATGAAAAGTAAGTTTATATCTTTCCCAATTCAAGGCTCAGGTTTAAACCTAAGGATGCAAGTCGGGCAGTGAAAGCTGTGAGTGCTGTGGTTGCTATGGTAACCCATTCATACATCTCATACTTTATTCTCAAGATCTTTCCCCTGTTAAACCAACATGGCACTAGGCTCACTTTGCTAAAAAGTAAAGGAAAGATCTGTTTGGATAACTAGGTCAAAATCACAGTAAGGATCTTTGCTGTTTATGAATAGTTTTTCGCTTGGGTTATTGTTCATAGAGATGCTTGTGTTATATACAAACACTGAGTCCCCAAGGACTTCACGTGGATAGTGATTCTGTTCCCTGAGCCACGTATGCACACCTTGGGAGCCAGAAGGGACTTGGCTGGGTGTTTGCCTGGGTACACTTGCAGTTGATATCCACTGGCAGGAATATTTACACTGGACAGTGTTTTGTTCTGCTAATTAAGTGATTTATTGAAAAAACAAACTGTTTCTAAACTTTCCTTTTTTAGAAACTTTGCAAAGAGTCATCTGCCAAATAAAATAATCCCATTGGAATTCAGCAAATAGCCCTTCCCTCCTGGACCAGTTGTTTTGGTGGAGCTTCTCCCCTCCCCTGTCCCTTCTCCCTCTGTCACCTGAGGTAGGGGACAGGTCCCTCCAGTGGCTGCAGCTCCCGCCTCCTGCAGCTGAGC
>NW_011888875.1:1263874-1266151 GCF_000151845.1 Pteropus vampyrus
CACGATCGTCTGTCTTTCGTACTTTAAAGACGCTAATGAATTTTGTGGAAGGGGAGCCAGGTTCTGCATTTAGGCGACATCCATGCACGACAGAATGCATGTCGGCCTCCCTTGCTCCGAGGTGCTGTAAAGACTGCCCTTTCCAATAGCTATCCAGGTTCGTCGGAGAGAGCTTTGACTAGTTTGTCGCTCGTTACCTTGAACGGCTATCACCCTTGTCTGCGAATGAACAACTCCCCCACCCCCAAGACCTGAGCTTCAGACAGCAGCGGCTGTCAGAATACCAAGACGGATCTTCTCGTTCGTAATGAGCGTTGTCAGGCCAATCCTTTGTGGTGTCAGTTTTCTGATATAACTTCCAACATAAACGGCTGCACTGTGATTTGCGATGGAGCGAGTATTCGCCTGCCTCTGTGACATGTTAAGATGCAAGCTTTTAACATAATCGGGAGGGGAAGATCACCGCCCTCCAGGTGGTCCCTTTTCGCAGCCTGACTGATCTATGGGACACTGGAAGAAGAATGGAAGTTGACAGAGCCTCCCCACCAAGTTCGTCCCAGCTCAGGGCCATCAAAGCAGCGGCGCAAGTTCATCAAGAGATTGGAAACATTTTAAGCGCTAGAAATTCCCCGGCCACTCATGCAGTTGTAGCTGGATAGGTTTCAGTTGTGGATGGGAAGGTTGGTTGGAGATATTTTTTTGTGAGCTGTTCATTTCAGTTTCTCCTTCTCAGAAAACTTAAGTGTTGGTGTGTTTCGTAGCCATTCTCATTGCTTCGTTGCTTTCACAGACATCCTTACCCCATTTTAGAGCCAGGGAACTAAAGCACGAAGAGTAATTAAAACTTACTTTAACCTTTTTTTGAAAATTTACCTTCTCCGACCCCCCTTGCAGCAGTTTTAAATAAATCTGTTAGGATTTGTTTTTAATTCTCACAGTGTGTTTTCTAGGTGACTTGAACAGTGCTATAGATCTGATTATTTACTGAACATAATCTGTTTATTTTGACTTTTTTCCCCTGTGTGTAACTTCCCTTAGAACCATTTACTAGTAATTTGATCACTGACTTTGGTTATTGAATTTTGGGGAAAGGATACGGCTTGTTTATAACCCAGAAGTACTTTTTTCAACCTCATTGCAACTGTTTTGGGGCCTTATAACAAAGCACAGTAGTGGAAATAATATTTACTTACACGTGGAAAGCTGTCAGAATTTCCGCTGAGACAATAAATTTGTCTATGGCAGCAGCGTTTTAACAACTTTTAAATACTCTTTGTTATGCTTTTAGTTTGCGAACTATGTTCTGTTTTGGAAAGGTGACTGCTTGAACACTGATTTCTTAGTATAATTTTTAGACCAGAAAATCTTTTTTAAAAACCTGTATTTGAAGGTTATTGGTCTAAAAATTGCTTTTCTTGGAAGGAGGCTGCCAGGAAATTTCACTGTGATTTTGAGTAGAGCTGTGGAGAATACTAGTGGAAAAATGGATATTTCACTGGACAAAGATTTTTTTTTTCCCCTCAAAATTTAGGGTAACTTTTAAAAGCAAAATATTTTTCAGAAATGATTAAACCATTGGTCCTTAAAGATTGTCCTTCTTCCTTACCTTTCTTAATAATTTAATTTGGTGATGAAAAAGATGAATCATGAGAAATAGCCTTTGGTTTGGTAACTGCTTCTCCCCAATTAGCAAGATTAATGTGCTAATTGGGGAAAGATACTATTTGTTTTCAATTCTGTGAATACCTTAGTTGAGCAAGTTTTTCAATATATGCCGCAGGATAATAAATCTTAGGTGAAAATTGGACACTGCGATCAAGTTAGTTTGGCAGGGGAGAATTCTGTCTCTGAACCACCAGTGCCCAGATTCAAGTAAGTTTGGGCAATGTTGGATTGACTACGATAAAATCGTTTTCAAAGATTTTTTTCTCTCATCCCTGACCTTTGCACATGATTAGTATATATTTAAATACTCGCTGAAAGAAATGGCATTCTATGATTTTTTTCAAAATCAGCAAATAACGAATGACAAAACCCAGGCAGCCTCACACTGTGCCTCCAGAATCCCAAAACAGTAAATCAAGTGAAAGGACACCATCAGGCAGGCAGCCTGGGGCCACAGAGGACCCTGCAGGGACAGTCAAGTGCCTGATGAAGTGTCCCAGACATTTTGCTCCAACATGGGCCAACTCGTGGTCACGGCAGAATGAGAAAGCTGTGCGATCCTTCCTGGTGCCCCAAGCCTTTTCCTGCCCACTCTCGTGGCGTCTTCGATTT
>NW_011888875.1:1267231-1274745 GCF_000151845.1 Pteropus vampyrus
TCTTCCAGGCCACCTCCCTTCCCCATGGGCCCCCAGGGTGTTTGATTTGGCCTCTTGGTGCAAACACAGTGCTTTCCCCACTTTCCCATTCACACTGCCCCCACCTTTGGTTATTCTGGCCTGTGCGGGTGTGTGTACTGTGCCCAGGGCAGCCCCGTGTTGGGGGCCAGCCACGACTGACGTGTTCTCAGTGTGATAGAGCTTTAGGGAAACACGTCTGCCCAATGAGCCCAGCACAGAAGGATTCGAAGGTCGGGAGGGCAGCTGCCGATACACAAGAAGAATCCTGCCTGACAGTTTTGCTTGCTGTGCCCATTTTAAAGGACATGCCTATTCGGTATCCTTAAGTCTGTCCAACCTGTCATGATGATTCTAGTGTACCATTTCACAAGGTGCTTTTCAGCTTAGAACGCTGTACTTTCCTGAGGTTAATTATTCCCTCCATCCATCTTTTATGGGAGAAAACAGATGGGTGACTTTTCCGCCCACGGTCCCCAAATTGCAAAACCAGGATCAGAAACCGAGCATTAATAATTCCCTGACCTATACAACATGGTGCAAACGTTGCAAAGGATCATTTTAGAGGCTAGGTTGGTGTTTCCGGCCCGAAACTATTATTCAGTTAGGGAAGAATCGATGAATTTGGATGTAGACATAGAACTTATTAATGTATATCATGTTTTATATATATCCCTAAGGATATATATATATCCTTAGGTATATATATACACATATATATCCTTAGGTATATATATATACATACCTATATATACTTAGGTGTATATATATATACCTAAGGATGGGGAAAACTGCTTATATTTGCCTCAGGTCCCTGTCTAAAACACGGGAAGTATGCAACAACTCTTTTTATTTGCTGTAATTTTCGTGGGAAGATTTTTTTCAGAGACCGAGTCTAAGGCACACGTGATGCGTAACGCTGAGGCCGTGCTGGCCTGGCAGCTGGGAGTTCTAGGTTCTGTGTCAGGCATTGCTGTCAAGTCGCTGCATGAGAACAGGCAACTTGCCCAAATACGTTCTTCCGAAGCATTTGGTAGTTTATTTATAAAGTAGAGATTTGACACTTTCCTTCTTGTGTCTCAGAGAGAAGGATGTATTATTTGTAGAACTTGACATTCGCCAGTGGAAGCTAAATTCTAACTCGCTCTATGGCACGCTCAGCTTTCGATTGTCTGATCGGGGGATTTAGAATTCTCACCACCAGGATCCAGGAAGGAGAACAGAGGGACCTGGGCATCTGCATATCAAAATAAATGTTTCTGATTATACACAATATGGTAGTGGTTGAAAATACTGGAAAATACTGACGAATTTACCCGAGTTCACGTACTGGCTTTGTCACTTACCAATGTGACCTTGAGTCAACTCCTGCCAGCCAGCTTCCTCCTCTGTAAAGAGCTGGTAAACAAATGACAGTAAAACATATTTCATGGGGTGGGAGTGAATGTTAGACTAGATAAAACGTGCTTGGCGTATTTTATCTGATACTAAATAAATTCTTCCAGATTCTGTTCTTTCTCTTCTTTATAAGGTGCAATAAGCGTCATCGGTTAACCAAAAACTGTAGTAAAGGCCCAGGCTTGGAATCGCTTCTTCTGAGTGACTGTTCCATGGGGAATTCCCTTGAGCAATTCAGACCTTAAAGAAGGGTGCACTGGATGGGGGCGAAGTCATTTCCTAACTGGTCCTCTGACCTCTGATTTGAATACAGCACAGGGGATGTGTCTCATCTCGAGAAACTGAAATATTCCTCTATCACGGATAGACTCTAGGCCGTGAAACATTTTCACAAGCACATTTTCCGTGTATTGCGATCATCATTGGAGGGCCTGTATCACCGATGGCTTTTCTTCCACGGTCTAGGCCCAAGGAACTGCATTACAGCAAAGACGAGCTTGTTTTATAGCGATAGGAGATAACCTAGGGAGGTAGCCAAGCTGACCTGTCATGGATAGACAGCTTTGGGGCTAATCGTGTGGTTCCTTTTTCTAAATAGCACGAAATAAATGGTGATCTTTAAAGCGGGGTGTTGCAGCAACAGCCTAGAAGCAAAGGGGGTGCGTTTCAGTTTGTAGTTGATGTGCTTTATCATGTAGATGCCCACATGCTGTGATCGGCGGTGTGCCCAACAAATTTGGCTGGCTCCTTCGCCCACCTGGAGATGTTGGAAACTCAGCAATCAACTTACCATTTCATATTACGGCATTATCTCTTGAAGGCCTCTTCCGAAATCTCTGTTGAAATAAAAAATTAATCTCAGAGGAGAACCTCGACATAACGTATCAGATTGCTGAGTGATCAACCCTCAGTGAGCAGGATCCCAAGAAAAACAGATCTTAGGACAAAGCAGTTTTAATATAAGGAGAGGAGAAACAAAGCTCAGAGAATTTGTGGAGTGTGCCCAGATTTGATCCTTCAGGTAGAGCCCTGGAAGCCAAAGAAATGATGAGACTCCTGCCTGACACAGGAAGTGGAGCTGTGTGAAAAGGTGCTTCAGGGACCCTTAATTGACACCCAGCCTGGACTGACCCTGAGTAGCACCCAGGTGAAAAATCCTAAAGGTGTGTGTGTGTGTGTGTGTGTGTGTGTGTGCGCGCTTGCGCGCGCACTGATACTTAAAAGGCAGTATACACGAGTGGTTGAGAGTGCCGACCACAGTTGTTCCCTAGTGTTTCAACTTACCTTGGCTATAGACCTTAGATTAGGAGTTCCCAACCCCTGGGCCATGGACCTGCTCCTTGGCCTTTTAGGAACCGAGCCACACAGCAACAGGCGAGCAAGCGAAGCTTCATGTGTATTTGCAGCCACTCCCCAGCGCCAGCATCACCGCCTCAGCTCTGCCTCAGATCATCAGGCATTAGATTCTCATAGGAGCACCGGTCCCTGGTGCCAAAAAAGTTGGGGACCGTTGCCGTAGATCAGTTATTAAACTCTTTGTGCTTCACTTTCCTTATCTGAAAAATAAAATACCTGGCTCATAGGGTGGTTGAGAGAATTAGAAGAGCTCATCTATGTAAAGCACTTAGAACAGTGTTTGACACATGGTAAAAGGATTAGCTGTCATTGTTAATAAGATATGTCACGCCTGCGGGAAGGAAAAGGCGTGGATTAGGGTCTGCTCACTGCCTGAGCAAACAATGCTGACATCTCACTTAGAGTAATAAAAGTTTCTTATTTGTGCCACAGTCCACCTCAGTGATGTG
Organism: Pteropus vampyrus; assembly: GCF_000151845.1. Classification (NCBI taxonomy): domain Eukaryota; kingdom Metazoa; phylum Chordata; class Mammalia; order Chiroptera; family Pteropodidae; genus Pteropus; species Pteropus vampyrus. Next base: position 1,270,453 of record NW_011888875.1, read on the forward strand.
TCTCTGCTCTATGCCGATATCTAGGAATATAGTTCCTTAGAGATAGCAGTTCTGTGGTATTCTAGGTTCTCTGAATTCTTCACTGATTTTCAGCATCCAACTGGCCGGTGAAGGAGGAGATGGTTTGCTTGCTCGGGAGTTCTTAGGGAGTGGACGGTCTCCATTTCCACATCTCCTGCATCCACAGGCTTCATTAATTCTCTCAAATCTCGTTGGCCAGAACTGGTCATGTGGCCCCACCTCACTGCAGAGGAAACTGGGATATGTAGTTTAGCTGTGTGCCCAGGAAGCAGAGAAGAACATGAATATTGGTCAGTCCATGGGTAAACCAATAGCAAACTGATGATTTTTACTTTTTTTATAGTTTCACTTTGAAGTATAAGCATTTTTTCAGTTTCGTTTTAAGAATTACTGGCGAAATCTACTCCCTTATCCTGCACACAACACTCAGATTCTAACGTTCATGCAGAAAGCCAGCTACATTATCATTAATGAATAAAATACAAGCTAACATATATGGAATGTTTACTGTATACTAAAATACTATGCACTTTACATGCTTATTTCATCTTATTTAATAAGGTGAAATTAATTTATTTAACTCCCACCACAACCCTTATAAGAATTGCCCACATTTGATGGATGAAGAAACAATTACAGAGAAGACGTTAATCCAAATGAAAAAATATATATATATGAATTGATGGAGAATCACAAACAGGATTAGCCAAGCTGCCGATTTTTATTTTCCTCTCTCTCTTTAATCTATAACCTGACAGAATTTGTTAGAGACCAAATTTATCATCGTCAACTCTGTTTTCTGCTTAGGGAGATCAAATCCAGATATCCAGCGAAAGAGTCTTAATCCAATATGGGGTGTTCAGTCTACCTGATACAGTACCCATTAATTTGTCATGAGCTGGGCGGTTTGTCAAGAAAACCCAGTACACATAAGCATGGAAGAACACACATCAGTGTGTACTCTGTCCTTTGGTTTTCTTTAATTTATTTGCCTAGCTAGATGTGCCTTGCTTATTGTCAGGTTAACCATGCATGCATCATACTAGCCTGGAAAAGGAGCTTTGGTGTCGTAACCTCTGATACGTTTAGATATTCCTTGAAAAATCAGTTAAGTCCCTCGACTGGGCTCTGCAGTTAATATTTTAATCACAGAGGTTAAATAACTTGTTGTCCCTGGTATATGTGCTTTAATCTTTTGTGTATCGCATCAAAAGGAGAAAAGATAGCACGATTGTGTGAGCGCCTGTAGGTGGATAGTGCAAAGATTGATCTTTGAATTAGGTCCTTATTTTCTTAAGAAATTCTGCATGATCAGTGAAAATGAGTCAGCTCGTTGCAAACTTTGTCTCTTCCATAGATGTCGGATTTCTCTATGGAACTAAGATACGTTTGTAAAAGCCCTGAAAAGCTGACATTTGAACAGATGTCAGATGGCAGAAACAGATGTGTAATACCACAAAGGGTGTTGATAGGCCATGGAATAGCTGAGTAATGAGAATTCCTGTGTGCTTGACACTTTGGGCCAAGCTATAGGACAGCTGGGTGTCTTCCCAGTTGCTTGTGGTCTCATCTGCCTCTTGAAAAGTCTCATTGTGGCGACCGAATTAAGAAAGCACCGACTTCTGAAGATTGGGCCCTATGGTCATGTTTTTTTTCTTTCCCACGCTGCTGTGTTTCGGTTTTATAAAAAAATGAAGAGAAATTAGGCTTACCATCGATCTGTCCATTCCTAACCAGCGACGATCCTGTGCTTTTCACCTCTAGATCTCTTAAATATTTTTCACGGTGCAAAGTTATAGTATTGCTTATCGCATTTGTTCTTCCGAGTGACTTTCGTTGAGTAGATGAAGTGACACTGCTCATCTTACAGGGTGCGCAACCAGACCCGTGGGGCTCTGAGGTGAGCCCTGACAGGCCAAGCTCAAGCCCGAGGCCAGGCAGGAAAGAGAAACCTCCAAAGCCGACTCTTTGGGTTGTTATAATACTGGTAATTTACTAGAGACTTTGGAGTTGAGACCTCATCCTTGAGAGCTATGGACCAGAGTGTCTCAATCATATTGACCCGCAGGGCTTGTCATTGTACTTATCAGCCGACATTGTTTGGAAATGACTGTTTGATTTTGTTAAGAATAGCATAACGTGGTTATTCTCATTCCATGAGCTACTACTGAGGGTATTTTTGATTCTGTGGCACATAGGGCTGCTGTGTTTTAGTTTTCATGACCATGGCTGTGCATTATCATTCCTTTACGAATCCAAATGTAGCTCAGTTTTAACATTAAAAAAGAAACCACTTTTTACTATTTGTACTCCTGGACAGATTACTCGGTCATTATTGCTCATTAGGCTTCTTAGTAGATTTGATTTGTAAACCAGAGTCCGTTGTATGCAGCAGACAAACCATTTCTAGGCTAAGGCTGCTCGTCTCTAATTCTCCTCCCACCGTAAGGAATGCAGGGGGAAATGAGTTTTCCATCGCTTTTTAATTTTTTCCTATTTGTATTTCATCAGAACTTATTTTTTTTCCTCTTTTCAAGGAAGGATGATCCTACTGGAAATAGATCGTTTCAGGCTTTATATTTGTGGAGACAAAATGTAATGGAGATGGTGTTTTTCCTCCGTCAGGGCTGTCTGAAGATTCGGCAGACTTTTCGTCAGTGTAACATATTCTTGCTACCACCTACTTACTTGTTCAGCGGGTTTCTGTCTGCTGCCTGTTTATCTGGGCAAAGACGCCACAAGAAGAAAAGAATGTTTAAATGTGGAAATGACTTCTTATGCGTCAGAGGCTGTGAACTTGAAAGTCATTTGTTAGTTTTGTTCTCCAGTTGGCTTGAAAATAACTCGCTTTTTCTCTCTGTTTCCCGATTATTGAATTATTTGTCGGAGGATCACCCACTCAAACTCTGTGCTACGATTACTTGATTGCCACACATCGTTGTAAATCATTGATTTCCACAGCAGATTTTTCATTTCATAAACGGGATCTCTCTTTTTTAAATTATTATCTTTTTAATTATTCCCGATGTTCTAGAAGTAGACACATTGACATCTCAGTGAATCACAATCCAAAGCACTTCGGACCAATAAAATAAATCAACTAAAGTTATTTTCTTATAAGGAAATATAATATAGATTCAGCTTTCTGACTGCCGAAGCAACCGTTAGCAGTAATCTCTGAAGTTCATACTTTGCCCTTTGCAACAAATATAGTCAATATCAGATGTGGAGTTGAGAGATTGGTTTCAATTAGGGTTGTAAAATTTCATAGTGGTGTACTTAGTATTACCAAGCCCAGATAACCTCAAATTAATACTAGTATTAGTGGCATTTAATGGCAGGTACTTAGGGCACAAGAAAAGGGCAAAAGTGGTTTTCATGTATTTCTTGGATTTGAACATTTGCGGTCATGAAATTTCTCTTGTTTGAGTTTTTACTATTGTGGTTGGCATTGCTTCTGAATACATGCTGTAGATCATGAAAAATGAAGGCCGTTATCTTTTTATATACAATAAAAAGATTATATAACCGAGTTACATCAGTATCTGAGCAGATGGGCCCTTTGTAGGGTCATTATGTGATTCTGCTACTGTGTTATTTCTGACGTGTGAAATATTCCATTTAGAAGGCCAGGAAAAACAGCCTCCCGCAAAGAACTGTGTAATGCAGCACCGTCCAACACAAATGTCACATGAGCCACGTATGTAACTTAAAATTTTCTAGTAGCCCCATTTGAAAGGTTAAAGTAAACAGGTGAAAATCATTTTTGTACTATATTTTATTTAATCCAATATATCCAAAGATACTATCATTTCCAAGTGTAATCACAGTAAAATTCTGAATGAGATATTTATTCTTTTTGTGCTAAGTCTTTGAAATTCAGTGTGCGTTTTATTCTCACAGCACATCTCGTTTCAGACTGGCCACATCTCAGATGCTCCGTAGCCACATGGCCCAGGGGTTGCTGCATTGGACAGCCCAGGGGGAAACGTTCATGTAAATACAATCCCGTTAATGGTTTGGTTGCAGCTTCAGATAGGAGGAAGAAAGGGACCCTGTGAAATGTCCGCTCATGTGCAGAAAACTAAATCTGAGTTCTTGAAAAGGAAAATGTTGACAGGACTTTCTGGAAAATATAACGATTCAGTCTTTCTGAATCGTTTATTTGTACAGATCAAATGCGGCTCCTTAGCAGAGTCGACTTTATTTTTGTGGAAAAAAAACACACTAATCCAATGTTAGTCATTTCCTAAAGGAAATTAAAATTTAACA
>NW_011888875.1:1275370-1296545 GCF_000151845.1 Pteropus vampyrus
CTCTGAAGTAACTTGGACCCTTTCTACACACCCGCAAGTCTACCATCCTCTTGATGTTTTGCTCCCACGAAGTTTTTGCATGTTTTTGAAGTTTAATAACTTAAAATTGGGGTATGGTAGAAATCGGCAAAGATTCTATCCTTAACCAAATTTTAATTAGCCCTCTTCTCAGGTAGGCCTTGACCTTGGCCTTCTGTGTCCTTCCTTGCCTGGCTTGCCTTTAGCAAGAATCCTGCTACGTCACTTTAGAGAGAATCCCTCACCCTTACCACCTGATCACCCTGATCAAGTTTCTCATCCCCCACCCTCCATGGCGAAGTCCTTGGCCTGCCCTCAGCAAGAATCCTGGTAGGCCAGTTTGGGAAGAATCCCCCACCGCTGATGTCTCCTCTTAGTAATTTTCCATCCCTGAGACCCTCACTCTGCTCATTGGCGGTAAAGCCCCACTTATCCTTTCTCTATTTGAAGTTGAACTTGACTTCTCTTTTCTATTGCAATAGTATTGACCCCTTATTACCACAGTCTGAATAGTCTTACCTACTATGTTAACAGGTATCAGAATAACTTTTTCCTATAACAAAATAATAAATGGCATAAAAAGCCCATTTACTAGAACTTATGACAATTTTATTTTATAATGATACACAGTAAGTTCTTATTTTATTCCAACTTAAAAAAAAACACTACTTTAGGCAGGCTCGAGTCAATGATTAGCATCGAAGTTCATACTTATTTAGAAAGTTCGTTTATTACTATTATGTAGAGATTTTATTATCCTTATGATCAAAGTGTAAAAACTGGCCTAAAACTTTATAAAAAGCTTATTAATAAAATACTGGATTTCCCTAGTCATAACTGGTTCTATTGGAGCAAGGTTATCTTAATTTATACCACAGCGTTTGGCCCAAAGTTTGTGGGCATGTATCTCCCAGTGATGTTCTCTACTGAGTTGCAAAGGTTGTTAGCGATTAGGTTTACGTTAGTTTAACCCACTTTAAGAAGTCAGGGAGAGTTCGCGGGGCAAGTGGCTTTCTGTGCGGCAAAAGTTAGTATGCTCAAATGAAGATGGTAAAGAATTACATTTTAACCTTGCAGAGAAGACCTCCTGTATAAATGCTGGGCCCCATCGGGGTGGCTTATTTTTTTAGTCCAGACCCACATTCCAGGCTTTCATGAAGGCATTCCAATGGTACAGTCGCATATAAGATCTTGCTGCATAGACTTGTGTTTCTGTCTGTTTCCTGCCAGAAATGTCTTTCTTCAGGGTTTAGTTACGAGTTATGCAAACGAAAGGAAGACAGCACAATAATATGTAGTTTCAGGATTTCATTTTTCCGACAGTAACTATGGAAACTCTCCACAGTCACCTTCGAGGATTTAAATGAGCTCTTTTAGGACACTGGCCCATAGTGCCTGTTAGTGACAGACAAGGGGCAGCTCCTGCCAGCAGCCTGATCATTAATTTCAGAGTTGAGCTTATAGCGAAACCACTTCCGGTCTGTATGTTAAAACCGCAGTAAACTTCTTTTATTTGTTTTTAGAATAAGGTATTTCATGATTTTAAAAAATCAGTTCTTTTTGAAAGTAGTTCTGCAGAAGCAATTAAATATAAATTCTTTGCGAAGGCCGTTGCTGAAAGATCCTTTTAACAAGTGTCCATAAGGTGCAGGTTTTAACAAGTCACAGACAAAATGACAGTATTTCAGTGAGGTTTTTTTATTTCTTCACGAAAGAAGCCAGGGCAGAATCACCACATTCCTTTAAAAGTATGGCAACCATGAAACTAGGAGTAGAGTGGAAGCCAGTTGTCATAGACGTAACTACTTAGACGAATATGATCCCTTTTTGCTTCTGCCTCATTTAAAAGGAAAAAAACTGGAACAGCTCAAGGAGGGGTAGACGGTGGTAGGAGGGGACCAGTTTTCTCCCTCTGCTGATGCTGCTGGAGAGCAACAAAGACTTAAATATGGAGTATGGGCAAAACTTAGCCTCCATGGGGAATAAAGTTGGTAAGAGAAAGAAGCTAAAGGTTTCACAAGGATGCTTAATGAATCAGCCATTGTGGGCAGACTGATTGGATAGGTAAAAAAAAAAAATGTACCTAGCCATTGGTTTCTTTATTCTGTTTTTGTATCCTCTTTTAAATTTTTGGTTTTACCACTATTATTATAACTAGTTCTTTAGCTCTTACAGTGAACGTGTGGTTGACACCTGTATCCAGGTAAAGCATATCTATGCTGAATGCCGGTGTTAGAGGTCGTGTAGACTTGAGCCATGGCTGCCACCTGGAAGCGATTCTCCAGACAAAATATTCTGAGGCAATAAGCAACCTTTTGATTCTTTCCACTGTGAACCTAGGCGTGTAAAGTGGTGGCCACTGTCACTGGACTATTTGTATATAGGATAATACAGTGGGAAGCAGAGGAGCGAGGAGAGGTGATTGGACAGTGAGTGTGTAATTGGGGGAAGATTAACTCAACACTGCAAACGTGTCCCGTCTCATGGTAGTTCAGAAATATCTATGTTCTTTCTTACATTCATGTGGGCTCTTCGTTTTTTCTTTATTCCCTTTTCGCTCTGCTTATTTTCATCCTTCCATTTCGCTCATTTCCACCCATGTTTAACAGTTTCCATCGTTTTCTTCTGAGTTTTCGTGCCCCACACTGAATCCTGCCACCATCGACCAGCACCACGCGGAGTCAGACAGCCTCTGACACATGTAACACGAAGCTGCCAAAACGCACCACAGAAAGCCAAACAGAGTTTGTAAGCCTTGATTCATCATTTCTGCCCCACGGTGTCCAATCCCAGACCCTTACACGATACATCCTTTCCATCTGTCTCTTTGGCAAAAACAACAGAAAAATGGGAGCCTGTGTCTAAAGGAATTGAAGCATTTTATCCAGTGAAATATTTGAATTTAGAAAATACTGTGCCACAGAATCATCAAAGCAGAATTTATATTATTTTTTAATTAAAAAAAAAAAAATTGTATCCAGCAGAAACTCAGGGCAATACGTGCAGGAAAGTCAAGATCCGCAGAATCAGATAAAAGCACGTGACTCTCTCCCACCCATCCCACCCTCCCCCCCCCCCCCACCCCCCACCTGGGGCCCTTTCTTTCTTCACATCCCAAATGAGTGTTTTTCTTTTCCCCATGGGAGAGTTTGTTTTGCCACCACGGTGCATTCTGACCAAAGCTTGTGGCTTGTAGCTTGCTGACTGCCCTGCCTCTTGGTTGGGTGAATTTTCGAGAAGCTTTTCTTGGTGCCAAACCAACCTGTTACAGAGGCACCACTGGGGAATAGTCAGGTGTACTTGGCATTCTCGAGCCAAGAAAGACAGCCGAAAGGCTTGGGCTTCATGGAAATATTGACGCCTGAATAAAAACGTTTTGTAGGAAAATAGATCTAAAGAAGCGAGTCAGCAATAAGATTTCTACATCCTTTGTAAGATGGTCATGATCTACTTCTTTCTTCAAAATTTGACAGTTTCGGATCTGAACCATTCCGTTCCTCTCATGTTAGTGTTTTGGGGTTTTTGTTTGTTTGTTGTTTGTTTTGCCTTTCTTATGCCCCAGGTCACTCTCTGGTGAAAATCAGATCGTTGGGAGTGAAAGCATTATGAGAAAAAAATCACCAGTGCAACTATTCGAGGTTTAGACAATATTAAACTTAAAGACCCATTTAGCTCTTAGAGTTTCTAGACCAACCTCTCTCGGTTTGCACATAAGGAAACTGAGGTCCACAGAGGTTACTTGTTGAAGCTAAGACACTCAGATATGGCAGATCCGAAACTACATTGTCCGTCCTGAGACAGCTACCTTCATCCTTCTTCAACCAGTTGGGGTCAACAGAGTAAAACATTTTTACGTTGGGAAAAGAAAGAGATTGAGCATAATATGCTCTTCGCATTAGAGTAACAACGAGGGACATTTTGTAAATCGGGAATACTTTTCACCATCCTCATCTACAGTGCATTGTCATTCGCTTTGCTAAAAATGCCTTTAGCCGATTGAGCGGTCTCGTAAATGGTTCTTGCAAACAGAACAGTGTAAGGACCAGAACTTGGAATCGGCCCTTTGCAGCAGTATCTTGGGCTAACTCGCTGAAGCCTTTGATTTTCACCCAGAGTCAGAGCAAGCTGGGTTTCAGGGTAGCCAGACTTACTCAGGCAACATTCAGAATTTTTTCCAGCTTTCGTTAAGCAGCATTTGGTCTCTGTGCTCTGTGACAGAGGTCATCGTTTGGTGCCCCTGTGCTCTGTGACAGAGGTCATCGTTCCTGTGTCTTGCGGCCCCTGTCTCTGTGCGTACACTTAACGTTTCCTTTCCTGTTTGTCTGGACATAGCCAGACCATTGTTATTATCTTATAAATAAAGATACCCCTTGGTAGGAACTAATGAGTCCTTTGTCATCCATGAGAACTGTCGTGGGCCCAGGAAACAAAGAACTGGCATATCTCCAGGGAAATACCATGGGGTTTCCCGGAATCGTATGGATTTGGGATCCAATGGAAAATCAAGATCTCTTATGTTTTCGTAATGAACCGTGGGAGGAAGTACGTAGTGAAGTAGCTAAGACTGCGAATGATGAGAATGACCATCAAATGAGAAATTCCAAGGCTGTGGCTGTGTTCTTGTTGCACACCCAGTGCACGCATGTTCACACTCACATACACACAGACATGAGATTCAGCCTGGGCACCCTTTAACTGGTGCCTTTACGGGGGAAAGTCCCTCTGACGACAGCATAATGGGCATCGATTTTTAAATCCTCGCATGCGATACAACCCAAGAGACTCGTATTCTCTCTCGGACACATCAGCCCAGAGGTTCTGCTACAGCCCAGTAAGTATCATCAGGTGGAGGATATTGAAAGAACAGAAAATGATTCCTTACTTTTCTGGAAAGCCACAGACCTAGAATATTGAGCATAGTTTGTCTTTGTAGGATTACAGAATTTTCAGAAGGGGCCAAGTGAAATGTTCAAAAGGACAGAGCTAAGATGCCAGCATTAAGAACATACTTCAAACAATAGGACTCTTCAGACTAGAAAGGCAAAAGCTGTACTCAATTTTATTTTCACGCATGGATAGAGCCGAAGTGGCCTCGTTTCGTGAATACTGGCATCCCAGAATTAGGACTCCCTCCCCACCCCACCCTGCTCCATGAAATTTAAGGAAGTAAAATTTTATTTAGAAAGGAGAGGGAGAGAAAGGGTTGGATTGGGTGACTATTAGTGAACTTCATGACCCCAGGAGGCGTTGTAGATTGAAAGTTATGAGCTGTTCAGAAAATTCTTAGATGGATAGATCTAAGGCATATCCTTGAGTCTGAGTCGAGAAATGCCATAAAACGCACCTTAGTGTTGGAAACAGACTTAAAACTAAAGGAAAAAAAAAAAAAGGAACTGACTTAATCCATCCACTTTGGTGTCCATTTATTTACATTTTTGAATACCTGATATTCATCAGAAGCTGGGCTAGGACACTGTCTTATAACACACACACACGCACACACACATATGCAGTCTCTGTCTCACATCATTTATGATCCAGGGGAGCAGGCAACCATGTAAATAACTAACTTTATAAAACTACATATGAGTGCAATAAATATCACGCAGGGACTAACAGTTGTCTTTGGAAGCACCATTGGAAAAGGAATGATTGATTCTGACATGAGAGATGGGAACACGGTGTCAGGGGCCTGAGCGCCTGAGCTGCCCTTGAAGGATAGGTGGACTGGGGAATGGATCCAGCGAAGTAGAAGGGAAGCGTGGTGCTCGGGGACTGGCGAGTAGTCAGGGAGAGCAAGATGGAGCGTGGAGTACAGGGGAAGATGGTGGAAGAGGAAGTTGGGAAGGACGTGGCCTACAGCGCCCATGGGGAGGAGTTCAGAGTTGGACTGTAGGCAGCCGGAGTCCTTAATGGGCTTTGAAGATGGAAGTGGCATGATCTTGTCCATGTTTTAAGAAGGTGACTCTGGATCAGAGTGGAGAAGCAACTGGAGAGCCGAGAGGTGAGAACCAGAGTTGATAGGCGGTGATTGGAGGCTCAGGTTCAGCAAACCTCAGCCTCTGAGAGATGCCCACCCAGGGGTCCACAGGGAGGAGCCAGGCATCGATGGCCATTCTGTCCCCCATAAATACAGATCCTCTTCACACTGCGGGTTTCCAGAAAGACACGAAACTTGGTGGTCACCTCGATGCCACAAAGCTGAGAACATTGTGACACACTTTAATTTTATTCTCCTTGTGACTTCCGCATTTACATTTTGGACAAAAAATAACTCTAACAGCCACCTGAACTTAACATTTCCCTAAAGAGTTCAGGTGTCGATTGGCATTACGAATCAGCATGGTATTTTTTTGCCAAAATTCATACTCTGTAAGTATCTATGGACCTATTTTTAACACCACCCTAAGACCTTTACACGCACCCAAAAATGGGCTACGCTCATAAGGACCAATTCAACCATAGATAAATATAGCAAGGATGATTACGCTGCGCAGAATTAAAACGCAGCCCTGCGCTTGCGCGGTTACCGTCCGCAGCCCTCATTTCCTGCTCTCTTGCATTCGTGCTGGTCGTATTACCTGTCTCTTTCCCAGTGTAGACTGTCAGTTGCTTGAGGTCAAGGATTCTGCTTTATTCGTCTTTTGATTGTCCTCGCATGTTAAAGAAAAAAATCATCTGATAATTGTTAAAATGGTAAGGAACACTTCATCTAGGACTCGTGCAAGAGGCGTCAAGACTCTCCCAGTAGGAGAGAGAGATCGGTGTCAACCCTGTCTACATACGGCAAAGGCAGATGAGGCTTTGTCGCCAGTGAGCACAGTGAGGGGCTCAGGGATGGAAAATGGCTAAGCAGAGACATCGGAGTAGGAGGATTCTTGCTAAACTGGCCTACCGGGATTCTCCCTAAGGGCAGGCCAGGGGTTTTAAACATTGAGGATGGGGGATGAGGAATTTGCTCGGATACTGAGAGGAATGCCAGATACTGAGGAGATTCTCTCTAAACTGACTTAGCAGGATTCTTGCTACAAACGGCCGAAAGCAGAGACCAAGGTCAAGGAGGCCCCCTTGAGAAGAAGGCTGAGAAGCCTGACCTATCGATACTGTGTCAAGGAGAGGCTTGTCACCTACGAATCCCAGAGCGCTTGTGCAGTGCGTTGAAACTGGAAAACGTGTAGAGTTATGTGTGTGTGTGTGTGTGTGTGTGTGTGTGTGTGTGTGTGTGTGTGTGATGGGGTTACCTATAGTGCCCCGTGCAGTTTGTTTCCAGACCAAGAGGCATCATGAGAGTTTGTGTCACAGTCGAGGGCGGGGGGGCTCTCAGGGAGGGAGGTGGCCACATGTTAACAGGTGCAGAGGAAAGGGGCGTTTCGACAGCCTGGTCCGAATGAGAGAGAGTTGCCCAAACATCGGTGACTCCATTTACTTACATTTTGGCACAAAATGACTTCTGGGTTTTTGGTTTTTAAGGAACATTAACCCTTAAAGTAAAATCTGTTTTGGTAGTTTCCGATATTCTTGGGGCTTTTTCGATTTGGTTTATTTTAAAAAAGGCAAATACTCTTAACCAAAAAAACAAAAAAAAAACCTTCAGGATCAAATGATTAACAGAGTCTAGTCAAGATTTTATTAAGGAAGTGCGAAGGGACAGAGGAAGGAAAGGACCGTGATGGCACCGTGAATCGAACTAGAAAAATATATTATTTCCTACATTCACCCTTGAAAAGGGGCTACTAATGAGCCATCGCGTGCACTTTTCCCGTCGCTCTGCAGACCTTGAAGGATTGAGAATAGGAGGAGAAATTGGATAAGATGGTTAATAGCAAACATGGACTCTACGAAGAAGCGAAAGTGACATCCCAGCCCTCATTGCCATGGTCGATTTGGTGGTTAAACTTGGGAAAAGGTTAATAGGAAGTCGTCGAGAATTTTTTTTTTCAACTGAAAACAGGAACTTAACAGAAGGTGACAGAGTTCCTCTTTGAGCCGGACGCCAGGACTGCAAGGTAAGGGGTGTCCTCGAAAATCGAAATACTTTCCAGTGTTAGTGAACCAAAAATTCAGTGGACGGGAAAATCAAAGTTTCAATATTCTTTCCATCGTCGTTGTATCGCACCAAGTTAATTGTTTGCTTGTATTTGGGGGGGATGTGTGACATAATCCAAATGCTTTTAAGCTGTGAGTTCCAACATTACACACTCCTAAGGCAACTCAAAAAGATCTCCGGTATACTGGGGTTTCATGGGCTGACGCCAGCGGTGCTGCCTCCCACCGATGCCGGGCGGTGGTACAGGGGCCGCCTCGTCGGGGAGTGGGTGTCTGGTCTGGGTGGCCAGGGAAACAGCCAGAGAGGAGTCCACCGGTTTCTCCTCCTTCCCCTTCACAGTGTCTGGGCCACAGTAATTGGTCAGCCTGTCTTTTCCTTCTGTAGGAGCAAGGGCATGAGTGCCTGAGTTTGTTTCATTGGCGGAGCTGAGATTTTTGAAAGCCCAGTGACTGTTCTGTTACCAGCCGAACTCAAGGGTTCAGAATGCACTCTGCTGCTCAGGCCCTTATTTAAGAGACTGACAAGGGCCCTTATTTAGGAGGCTGTGTGGGCTGTACCAGATGGATCAAGAGGAACTTGCAGGAACATGATTTATCTTTTGCTTTTAATAGCCCATTTATTTCCCATCTACCCTCTTCACCCCACAGTGTCCTGTTGAAATCATCGTTCTCTGTAAAATGACATTTTCTTGTCACGGAAATGATAGCATTGAATCTGGAATTTTATGAATGCATCATTACCATCCAGGAGTCTAGATGTAGGAGAGGTAAAAAAAAAAATAATAATAACCTTGACAATGATTCACTAGGTTTGATCTCCTGCTAAATCTTTTTTTCTTTTTGCAGATTTCATAATTTAGAAACAAAATATTTGTCATGGAATAAGTCAGGTTGGATGAGTAGTGAGTGGCCTCTGAGGACACAGAAAGTAGAAGTTAAACATGTAGTTGTCTCTTCAGTTCTTTAGTGTCACCAGAGAGTCCTAGAACCTGAAAATGCTGGAATAAATCGGCAGGCACTGCATTCATGGTTAATGTCACTAGTCTTGTCACTTGAGTACTTGAAACTCAAAATCGATGAAAGTTAATCCTGAACTGGCTTATCAGTGCAACAAGTGCAAACATGCTCGTTGGTTTTTTTTCTACTTTACATTTTAAAAGTTAATAATTGACTTGCTTTTATAATGGTTATTCTCCTCGCCCACGAAATTCCGAAATTCCGAATTGCATCTCGCGCCTAGCCTCCGCTGGACGGGGTTCAAAAGCTGTTGGTGGTACACAGCCGCTGGCTGTGGAGTAAGAGGCCGCAGTGCCACCAGAGAATGAGAACAGAGCCCATGTCTGTGGCTGCAATTCAGCTGGCATCCAAAAACTGACTTCCTGTTTGGGCTCCTTTGTGAGGAAAAGCTAAGTTTCAGATCTCAGTTCTGTTTTGGCTTCAGGAGCTCAGTGTCCACTCTAGAGTGACATTGAAAGTGGCTGACTCAGGAAGGAGCCTCCTGTGGAGTCACCCACCCGACTTCCGTGGGTCCAGAGTTTTCTTTAGAGGTTTTTCATCCAAGTGGTCCCTGGCCTCAGCCTGCAAAGTCCGAAAAACTCAGAGGGATGAGAATTGGATAGTGCAGATCGTACTCACTCTGCATGTCATCTCTCTCGAAAGACATCATTTCATCCCACGGACAGTTTATTTCAAGGAGAAATAGAAGACTGGGGGGTGAAGGGAGAATCAGAACTTCTGTTGCGAGGGACGAGGTTAAACACATCTCATCGAAGCGTGTAAACACTCCGCTTACCTCTGCCACTTTGCTGTAAACGTACTCTAGGGGGACACCGTGCCTGCTTTTTAGAGATTTACAGTCTAAAACAGAGGGGCCTAATACAGATACATGAGAAGACACACATACAACCATTAAAAATACTCTCATAGGCTTGCCTTTCTCGCAACTGGTTCAGGTTAAGAATTGGCACCCAAGGAAGCCGTGTTCAAGAAACCGTGGAATCCTCGATGCCAGGGACTCAGTGTGCCACTCGGTGGCGTGGAAGGGACATCATGGGAAACCCTGTGGGACAACTCAGTGGCCATGACTCGGTGGTAGCGGTTTAATGCCGAGATAGTAAGAAAGAGGCACAGGAAACATTTCATCACATGGACTAAAAAGAATAAGAGATTTTGTTAAAAAAAGGAAAGAAAACTAGAACTGTGTCTTCTGGATTCTTGATGACAGTGCTGTTCAGAACTGCCCATCTAAGATAGCACGGGCTTCCAAAGTGAGGCATTCTGCGGCGAAGAGGTATGTGCGGCCCACACCGCGTTCATTTCTCCTTTGTTAGTTTCTCAGGTGTCAGTTCAGGGGTTCACTGTCTTTCCTGCGTTTCCTTTTTATACTTACAAGAGGTTGTGGGGGGGACGGTTAACACTGACGATGACCAAAAACAGCACGGTGGCTAGAATCGCTGCCTCGGCCCCTTCCCATTAGAAGGGACTCCAAGAACACCACACACGGGCACAGACCCTGCCCGTCCCTGATGGTCTGGAGCCATCTCTGTGCCCTCGTACAGGAGGGGGACCCGGGACCTCCTGCGGCAGCCACAGCGAGCACTGCCCGGACCTCTTGAGCAAGGGGGTTCGGTTCACGGCACACATGACGCTGAAATGTCAAACGCTCATCAGACATGGCCACAGGGGGGCGTTCTGGTGGGTTCCACGGTATTTATTAAATGGTAATTATTAAAATTGTGATGAGTAGTCCATTTAAAGCATTGAAGTCCGTTGTTTGAACCCCGTACCAGCAGTTGGCATGTATAGACTGTTTTTCCCCACCCGAATATAATTTATCATAAGATGTTTGGAATTTTGTTGGGGTTTTTTTTGGGGGGGTGGGGAGAGGAAGGGATAGTGCTGCAGAGGGGGATAATTCTCTTTAACTGATTAATGGTTTTATTCAACAAGCATCGAATTAAGCAGCTCGTATCAATAGCGTTTTCAAAATGGCAGAAGCGTGGAAGCTTTGGAAATCACGGTTACAAAGATGCACCCAAGTTGTGTGTCTGTAGGTCCACTTGTATACATTTTCTAAGTTCACCTTATCCTAGACTGCAAACAGCTCAGAAATTACTTATTCATTTTACATGTGTTTTCTCAAAACTCCTAGCTCAGTGCCAATCAGAATCCTTAGCCTCACAGAGTGTTGGAGCTGGAAGGCTGTCGAAAGCACCCACTGAGTGACCCCTGGTCAAGTGGGGAGCCCAGCTTTACCTGGATAAAGAGCGAGCGGCACATGCTGCCCAGTGACGGCCTCGTCCTAACTTCACGTGGGAAAAGTCGGGGAATGTTTTCGCGGTTGGTTGGAACCATCTACGAAATTGTTACACATCCAGCCTTGATCACATGTCGACTTGTTAATGTGAGCTGCTACCTAGTACAGAGAAGCGATGTGCCTGTAGACTCTGTGCAAACTAGATATCTCACAATAAATACCCACAACAAGAAAGGCTGAACTAGCTTTCAGAAGAGTCAGACCTTGATCATCTCCAGCTGCACCAGGCTATCACACAAATATCATGAGACTCATACATGAAAGGACCTCAGAGGCCATCCAGGTCATACGAAGTGACCCAGTGACCTCTCTGAAATCCCAAAGCCCGCTGTGCCAGAGAAGAAACTAGATCCCAATAGGCCGATGCTTCTGCTCTTCCCGGCATCACCTTGTTCGAATGATTAGTGAGCACTGATAATGAGTCTTTATTTTTCTGTTCAAAAAATATACTATACTCTGTATTCATTTCTTCGGCTGTGCGTGCATACTTTGCAAAAGTAGATCTTATTTAGAAAAATCAGCAGAGTGACGTGCACGTCCAAGACAGGGTTCTGTAGACCAAAATAGGTGGGAAACTCCCTCATATCTTTGCCCCCTCAGTGGTCTATAACACGCATTGCATAGAAAGCCATGGAGAAGTTGTGTCTTTTGAAAAAGAGTTTAACTTTGTATCCTAAAGTTATTTGCACGCCTAGGGCTTTTGTGAAATGTGTAGCACCCATTAATATCTGGAAGAGAGTTGTTGCTGTGACATACTTTCAGAAGCACTATGTGAGCTCATCAATTTCCAAACCTAGGGCATTTCAGAGGGAGTGTTTTTTGATCACTAGGTTGGGTATTAAGAAGAAAGGGGAAGCAGTGGAATTTGCTTTCAGAGGGCCGGAAAGAATTTAAGGACTTAAAGAAGGTATCTGATAAGGATCCTATATAAAGATAGGAGGTTAATGAAACAACCTGGGTAAAAAAAAAAGAAAAAGAAAAAAAACACCCTTTTGGTCTAGTGATTCTGTTAAATTGTCTAAGACATGTACATCGAATTACACTCAGGGCACGGTACAAGTTTCTCTGTAAAAAAAAGTATCACATCAGAAAGTTTTTCATCTGAGATCCACTCTGACACTGAAAATGTGCCCAGTATAATTTTAACTATAAAAGTCTCCAAGAAATAGAAGACTAACAGGCATGATGTTGCAGAAGGAAGCATCCCCCGGCCCCGCAGCCTCGGGGGTCCTCTCAGGATAATGGCTTTCATGTATTTCATGCTACAAGCTGCTTTCGCATCATCTCTTGTACAGCTCTTATTTGAAAAGAGTGAGGGTTTGCTTTAAAAAATCCAGCACTTTCCTTCCGGGGTTTTTTCGTATCTCATTAATCAATTTCACATGATTTTGGACTTATTTTCACTTAAAGCGAGTTTAAGAACCACAAAGTATTATTATGGGGATTCTTCTGGTTTAGGAGAGAAGCTGCATGTGGGTTGTTTGGGCTTTTCCGAAAGCAGAAAATGCTGTGTTTAGCAGATCAGAGATTGGATTTTACTGTCATTGAAGGTCGGTTTTTTTCACCCTCCTGTTGCTGATGCATTTTGATGTTTGGTAGTAGGGGCTCCAAATCAGTGACCAGATTTTGTGTTGCCATTAATGGGCCACAGAGAAAATGGTAAATGTTTCTATGCGCAAACGTGAAAAATCCAGCCGCAGAAAAGAGCAGCTGCTTGCAGCCGTGTGTGATGAGTGGGGTGCAGTGGAGAAGCTTTGGACCAGACCTGGGTCCAGGCGTTTTCACATCACTCAGCCAAGTAGCACAGAGCACACATTGTTTCTGTCTGCTGCCCCAGAAACGATACAGCCCAGTGGGGGAAAACACAAGAGCATATCTCTCAAAGCACAAAAGGAATTCTGTTTCTCACCTCGTGCTGAAGCAAACGCAACATCTATTTCTTCGAAGTCCTAGGACAATGCAGTGTTAAAGGCACCCATAACCCATTTCCAAGACTGGCAGTTCCAGACTTGGGTGCAAATCTAAAGGCTCTGTCTGTTAAAAAGCAAGCTTATTATATGATTTGCAGCAAGCTCTATTATTTGCGTATTACGTTTCACACCTCCATGGGGAAGATAATTAAACCATTACATTAAGAAGTGATCTGCCTGTGGATGGGGTCAGCTTTTAACCACAACACACGTATAAAGGACAGCGGTTCGTATACCTGAGAAAACGTATCCTTAACTGCTGTAACAGTAAGCAAAAGGATTTTCTGTGGAAGGGGAACTATTAAGTAATGAGGTTAAGGAAGAGGAAAGGAGAGGAGGAAGAAAGACATTAATTGGAACATTCCCCCCAGAGCCCTGTGAATGGCCTGGTGCTGCACCATCCTCTCTTCGAGACGAGAGCTTCTCTCTACAGCCCCAATTCCTTCTTACATCCTTCTTTCTGCGTGTCTGGACGTCAGTCACGCCGTGGATTCATAGTCAGGGCTGGACGCACGGGAGACTGCAGATTATGCTTCCAGCTTTAGTAGTTCAGCTTTTTCCAGGTCTCCATCCACTGTGGCTAAAATGAGTGTCTTTTGAAAATAGGTCCTACTGCCCCAGGACAGGCTGGTGTGCCCAGCACGCTTCCCGACGATGCTTTCCTGCCTGAAACTCTCAGGACTTCCCTGAGTCCACACGCCACGTCATCTCTCGCTTGCAAGAATAGTGCTTTGCAGTTGCCCTGACTCTGTCTCCATCCCACGGGATCTGGTTCCCGCCAGCGTAAACAGATCCTGGTGATATTTCTGTTTATCCCAACAGGAGTTTGCCATCAGATAAGCAAACACATTTGCTTTGCAGACTCGAATGCATCATTGGTTAGTGTGACTTCTCGCACTTAGAGAAAGACATTTTTCCCCCAGTGGGCGGTCACCCCATTCGTTGTTCAACAGTCAGCAACAAAGAAAAGCAATGATAGCAGATGAACAGGGAGAGGACTTACTGCCCCACGAGAGAGCACACCAGTCAGGAAGCTGCTCCTGCCAGGGCCCCGTTTGCTGCCTTCCCGAGGCCGCCCAGCTAGCTGGGCCACTAGCCGTCACCTGCAGACTTCCAGGGCAAACTCACTTGGGATTGGGCATCTCAAGTGAAGGCGAGAACAGCATCAGGGCCCCTTCTTGTCATCGTCTGTCCCTCTGTCTTACTCTTTGTCCCCCGGTCTTGTAAATCTCCTGGTTCTGGCTTCCTGGCCCTTTGCCCGTTTATTCTGCCTCTTCATGCCTTGTGCATCTCAGACCACTTAGCCTGCTGTACCTCTCGGAAAATGGGGCTGCTGGATGTCGAGTGGTCTTACTGCCCTGATCCCCTGCAGTCCTTACCAGCCTACAACCCCTCGGGGGTTGGGAGAAGTTCCTTGAGTTACTAGGCAAAGCCACCAGAGGTGAGGGGCACTTAGAGGTTAGGTCTGGAGCATGTATGGTCCAGGGATAAACGGGATCCTGGGAGCTGTCGCTGCACACGGTGTGGAATCAGTGTGTGGCTGACCGAGTAACAGAAGTAGGTCCTCATTAGTCTACAGCAACTCACAATATCTCTATTGACATTTTTTCTGTCCAGCATCCTTAGGAGTCAGAGTCAAGGCTGGTAGAGCCTGAGGCAGCTGGGCTCTGGCCAAACTTCCTTCCCTATGGATTATATCCCTCTTTAAACTCAGGCGAGATAGCCAACTCTTTTATTATAGACGCCATCGTAACATAGTATCGTTTTACTTTTATTGTAGATGACTTGGAGAATAGACAGTCCGAGGTAGTGTTTTCAGCTTCTGTTCACCAGTACCCAGTTTCAGGTAGAGACACCCCTGCTGCTCCTCAGCTAGATACACTGAAATCATTCTTTCATTTGACCTATGTTGATCGACAGCCTAGATACAGGCCCCGCCCTCAGGGAGGCTGGCACAGGAGTGAGATGCTTAGGGCAGGTGAGAAGCAGACCTTATTTCTTGCATCAGAATTAATGTTGGCGCCCATCTTTGTTTCCCACCACCAACACCATGGGTCCTGGACTGGTCACCTCTTCTTCTCTGGGGTCCTGTGACAACAGGTGGTTTTCCGACTCTATTTTCTTGCCATTTTAGCCCATTACATGTCGGATCAGTCTTCATAAACTCTACACTCACAAGCGTGAGGTCTTTCCTATTGCCTGTCACATCCAACCTCAACTCCTGGGATCATGTGACCTCACCTGACCCTTCACCGCCCACCCCCACCATCACCACCACCACCACCACCAGCTTCCCTTTGAGCAGCGTCTCCTCCGTGATGCCGGAGGCCTGGGTAGATTTTTGACTTAACGAGATATTGCTGAAAGTTGCTTTTAAACATGTAGAACCAGCGCTTCACTGCACACTGCACAATTCCTCCTGGAGCTGTCAGATGAATAAGGACAAATATTGAGTAGCGAGAGGTTTGCTTGATTTCGCTCAGCTACTACGGCTTCTGACTCGCGTGGCTGAATTTTTTAAGCAAGGGAACCAGGTTTATAAAGAGAACATGAGAGGCAGACAGGGGTTATTAAAACTGGAGGGGCTGGGCCGGGTGGCACAGGGGTGTGGTCCGGAGGTGCTTTGGGAACTACTCCATTGAATCTGTATCTTTGTTTTTTTTTTTTAAATGGAAGTCACAAAGCAGCTACCAGTTATCTTCTTGCTGCCCTTCTCCCTACCGCCCGGAGAGTCATGTGAGCTAGGCAGTTTGGGTCAACATGGTCGCTTCTGGAAAGTTGAGCTCATCCATCCACCCGGGGTTTGGGTGTGACCCAGTGGATCAAGGAAGTCATTTTTGCCTTGAACCGCTCTACAGGCTGCAGTATTCTAAAAAGCAAGTAAGTCCTAGAAGATTTTTAGACGTGCCCACGTCTTCAGGACGAACTAATTTTTAGTCTGCCGTGAATCAAAATTGCATCCCGTGTCCCCACGGGGGCTTGGACGTCCCTGATGTGTCAGGCCTCTGGTCTAGGTCAGGGACTCACTCATCTGAACATCGTCTCTCCAGTGTCCTCTGGGGGAGGAAGAGAGGGTTGGTGACGTGCCTCCTTGGGTACTAAGCACTTTCATGCACACAATCTCAGTTAATCCTAAAATCTGGCCTTCAGAGACAGATTTGGGCGAACATTCCTATTCTACTAAGCCTCCTGAATCTCAGAGAGGTAAAGTCATGTGCTCAAGATCACACAGCTAATTCACGGGGAAACTCAGACCTCAACTGATGGGCCACATGCTTGGCGGGGCACTCTGCCAGATTTAGAAGCCAAAGCCCCAGTTCTGCCGCTAACAGCTCTATGACCTTGGGGAGACTATTTTTCCCTATGAGCCTGTCTCCCCATCTTCTACAAGAGCTAAGACTCCCTACCTTGTGGGGTCTTCAGGAGAATTAAATGAAATATGATCACTTGTGAGCAAATGCCCAACAGAGACCCCCGTCCATACTCATGAGAGTTCTCGGCAACTGTCAGGGCTTCGTACAACTCTGCTGATCCGTACTTGGATGAATGTGAAAATAATTTTAGATTTCTACTTAGAAGTTCCTCTAAAATTTATCTTACAAAAGGAAAGAGAAAAGAACCCATAAAGAGGTGATTTGAATCTCATTCCAGATATATTTTAAGGCTCTATTCCTTTTCAAAATTTACAGCCAATGTCAACAAATGCTTAGTTTGTCTAATCTTTTTGTGGTTTGCATAGAAGGTGGATTGAGTGTTTTTCAAAGTTGGGACTTCCTGTTTTTCCCCGATTGGTGTTTTCCTCTTTGAATTCTCCAGTTTTTGCATCAGCCAAGAAAACACGTACTACAGTCATAATGGGACGAGTCTTAAATTCATATGCATTTGAGAGGATTAGAAATCAGGTGACATAATAGTTTATGTCATATTTTTTTCTATTTAGTATGCTTTCATCTTTACATAGACGTGAGTAATTATAGAGAAATATCTTTTGTTCTGTAGAAATGGTCTTTTAGAAAGATCAAGGGGAAAATCTTAATGCATATTAACTTGTGAGGAAACATCATATTCTACAGTGAGCAATTCAAAGGCATCATAAAGCTCCCTTTAAAACAGATTAAAGTATACTGTCCCGGTTTTACACAGTGAGAAACTTTATTTACTGCTTATATTTACTGCTCAAGTCCAGAATTATCATTGCTTTTACCCTTAAAGTGCAATATTTTAATCGTACACTTTGCCATTTAGAAACATAACAAAGAACCGTGGAGATTGCCTTTTACTCTCAATAAAATAGGAAGAAATGTTTAGTTCAGTTTATTCCTTAGTGTTAAGGAGAGTTAACCAAGCCAAAACACTGAATGCCAAAGAATTTCTAGAAAAAGCTCTTCGCTTTTTTTTTTTTTTATCACTACCACTCCGGAAGTTCAACATAAGTTTAGGGTAATCGCACGGACCTAAATGCGTTGCAGGACTATTAAATTTGCTTTTTAAAAAATGCACTTAACCTATAAGGAAGCTCAAGTTGAGACTTGGTAAAAGAATTCTCACACTGAGATTGGAATGATTCTTAAATGCTTATATGAATGCTTTTATACATGCCAAATGAGTTTAGATGTAGTTATAGCCAAAGAGTCTAAGTAAGCTACATTAGTTTTCTTTGTGCACAACTATTTAGGGCGCATTCCACATAGCTTGGTTCTAAAGTTCCCTTTTCGACTCAGTTCGAGCGCTGAGAATGACCATCCAGCCCGTACGACGTGCGTAGCCGCACTGCCGTGTTGCTATCTTAGCACCTGTTTCTGTGATGGTTTTTCCATATGGATCTTGCCCAGCTTTTTCACTGTCTTCCCCCACCCCCCACCACCACTTTTTCCATCTTCAGCTCCTCCAGTTTGTTCCCTCCCTGTCATAGAAAACTGCCCTAATCCTTACAACAATTAACAGTGAGGAACTGTTCACGCGAGCCCCTAATTCTAAAAGGAAAGATGCAAATATACTTAGTGAGTGTGGCATGGTTGCCTGGCACCATGCACTTTACTGACTAATAGGCATGACCTGGTGACCATTGATGGTTGACCACGAGGTCGTGTTCACTGGCCAGCAAAAAGTATGGTGCCAGATAAATGATGACGGTGATGACCTGTGACAGGAGCGATCCCATGTCTGAGACTGGTTAGGGCACGGTTCCTGGGGGAGGAAAGACTTGACCTTGATCTCAGAGGATGGGTGGAAGGTACAAGGAAGACGTTGGTATTTCACCTGGGGTTAAGGAAGAGCACAGCAAGGAAGTCTAAGGGAAGCATGTTGAGTTCAGAAGACTCCGAGAAGCCTTCTCTGACCCTGCAGACTGGGTTAAATGCCTTTATGCTCTGGTCAGACTGTGTTAGAATTGTTGGTTTACCTATTTGTAAACAAATCATGACTTAGGTGTGCTAAGTCAAAAAAAGGTGGAAATATGTGGCCTTAAACAAGCAGCAGCAGGGGGAAGAGTTAAAACAGAGAAGATTCCTCTTTTCTCATACCCAAAGGTCAAGATTTTGCAACTGCCTTTTGGCCAGCACATCGCTTCTAGTATTTAGCCTTGTTTTCAAAACCGTTGGAAATCAAGGCGTATTTAAAGTGAGCTGAACAGAGAGAATTCTCTAAGAGTTCTCATCACAGGTGATCATAAAAAGCATGCCAATAACATGAAGCAAACTTTGCTTTATGGGGTGGTTGTCTGATTTCCTACCCCTAAAATTAGGCATTTCATTTATTTTGTGTGCATTGACATTGATTTTTTTTAAAAAAAAATTTAAACAATGTAAGTGACGTGCTCTGTCATAAGTAAGACAACAAAAGATATGTGTGTAAAGTTAATGATTTCCCCCTTCCTGCCCCCGCCAGAATCCCACCTCTCCTAAAGTAATCAGAATTAACAGTTTGGTGTGTCACTCTCCAACTTCCTGCTCATACAAATGTATTTACACATTTTTGAGGGCCTTTTTAATTTTTTTAATGGAGCGAGAACATCCTGGATAGCTTAAGGTGCACCTTAACTTTCAACACTGTTCACAGGCCTCTTTCTAGCTTAATACACTGAGTTCCGCCTCATGCTTTGTGACAGCTGGGTAGCATTGGCCTGTGTGGATGTTCCTCATTACTGAGCCTTTTCCATACTGACGGACAGATGGAGTGTTGTCAGCTGTCTGCCGTTACAAAGAACGCTTTAATGAACACCTTCGTATGTGTGCCATTGTGTACTAGTATGTTATTTTGTTTGGACGTATTTCTAAAGAAGGATTACTGGATCAGGGAGCTGGTACACTTTTAATACGTCTTGACAGATTTCTTTGCTGCAAGATTATAAGCAGTTTACGCTCCAGCCAATGCAGTATGAAATTTCCCGTTACGCCGTATCTTCGTCACCACTGGATTTTATCAATTGTTTTCATTTTAAAAATCTGATGACAGTCTTGATCTCATTTCTCCTTTAGCATTTCTTCTTCTGCAAGTCTCCTCTTAGTAACTTTTAATACCTGGTAATGGAAGCCCCCCTCGCTAGGCCGTTCATCACATTTTCTTGGTTATCTTTCCATATAAAATTGAAAATCATTTTACCCCGGTCCAAATGAAAACTCAAGTCACTGTCGTTTTTGATCAAAACCCCATTAAGCTCACGGATGAATTCAGAATGATCTTGGATGTATTTACAACATTATGTCTTGTCGTCATGAAACATAGCTTGCCTCTCCATTTATTTAGGTCTTACTTTACAAACTTCAAGAAAATTCTGTGGTTTTCTTCATTTAGGAACTATACTAGTTGAATTTATTCCTCCAAATTTTATAGTTTTGTCTAATATTGGTCCAGTTAGTTTAGTAATCTAATAAGACACAGACCGTACCATCAGAAACAAAGAGAAAATAGATTTTTTTCTTTCCTCGACATTATACTTTTTAAATAATAAACGTACAGCAAGGAGTTGTATTAGTTATTTTCACATCCATTTATATTAATGTTTTCCTACGTGTTGCTTTAAAATAATTTCAATTTCAGTTTCAATTTCAGCTGGTAAGATCTGGTGCTGACACTACACGGGCATCCTCTTGGCTTCGGAACCTCTCCATTTATAAATGTCCATAGAGAGAAATAAATGACACTTCTGAATATTGCATTTCAGTCAGAAAAAAAGAAATGGCGCTTCTGAGCTGCTCAGAGATCCACGGCTGAATTTAAGGTGCTGGGATAATCAAGAAAAAAAATCTATTCCTAAGCATGGAGAGAGTGTGGAAGCACACAGAGAGGAAGTTATAGAAAGTTAGTAAAAAAAAAAAAAAAGAAAAGAAAAGAAAAATTCTCAAACTCCCTGAATCTCAGTGGTGGTCTCTTCTAGACTATTTTTTATGGAATTGTTGTGTTGTTGTTGTTTCTGTAAAAGCATTTTAAACAAGTCTGAAATAGATGGATGTAATCTTGAGATATTAATCAAGAAATATCATCATTTGAGGACCATGTAATTTTATAAGTGTAAAAAATTAGTAGGAAATATTGGAATTTCTGTACTAGTAAAGACGTGAGATCAAGGTGAGGTGAATAAGTAAAGATTCTTAAATGGCACAGAAGTTTTGGTCTTTTAAAGTACACTGGAGTTTCCATTGTAATATTTCTTTCTTGTCAAGCCTCCCACCATCTTGAATTGAAGTTAAATTTAGGTGACTAAGCTTCATCTTTAAATGAAAGATGAAGAGGATTTGAGGATGGCCCTATGGCACTGCAATATATTTAATGAACTAGCATATTTCCAGATACGAGGTCAAAAGTAAAATGCTTTTTATCTCCCCTG
>NW_011888875.1:1296595-1301285 GCF_000151845.1 Pteropus vampyrus
TCTCAAACTCCCTGAATCTCAGTGGTGGTCTCTTCTAGACTATTTTTTATGGAATTGTTGTGTTGTTGTTGTTTCTGTAAAAGCATTTTAAACAAGTCTGAAGTAGATGGATGTAATCTTGAGATATTAATCAAGAAATATCATCATTTGAGGACCATGTAATTTTATAAGTGTAAAAAATTAGTAGGAAATATTGGAATTTCTGTACTAGTAAAGACGTGAGATCAAGGTGAGGTGAATAAGTAAAGATTCTTAAATGGCACAGAAGTTTTGGTCTTTTAAAGTATACTGGAGTTTCCATTGTAATATTTCTTTCTTGTCAAGCCTCCCACCATCTTGAATTGAAGTTAAATTTAGGTGACTAAGCTTCATCTTTAAATGAAAGATGAAGAGGATTTGAGGATGGCCCTATGGCACTGCAATATATTTAATGAACTAGCATATTTCCAGATACGAGGTCAAAAGTAAAATGCTTTTTATCTCCCCTGAAATATTGAAGAAACAAACCGACAGGAGAAAACTGAGTTGGCCAAACTTCATGCCGTTTTGGTAGTTTGTCTCTTCTTTATAGAAACTCCCCTCGAGGTAGGGGAAGCGATGGAAAAAAAACGGTATCATATTTTAGACTCGCCCTGTGTTGTCTCCAGGTTTTCAGGAAGCACTAAATATGGACACCACTACCCAGAGCAGTAACTTTGACTACTGAGAAGACCAGGCTTCATTTTACTGCTACTCCCTTGAAACCACAACCTCATGTGTGGGTGTCAAGTTCTTGGCTAGAGCTCTAGCTAAACAGAGTGAGGGTGTCTCATTTAGAGCAGTATAGATCCTTGGGAAAATAAAGCATGGCTGGAAAACTACCGGGGAGACAAATGATCTAATTTAATCCACACTACTTTTTAAAATAGAGACAAACAGAACAATAACAGTGGAATATTACAGGAACCCAGGCTCCTCAAGAAGATTAAAATCCGAAGATACTGATTATCTCGGTCTTTGGAAGAAGCTGTTCCCACAGGTTGCTTTGCCTACACGTGTACTTCTGAATTTTTCCACTTCCACAAATGTAAATTTTCTGCGGCTCTTAGGTTTTAGAAAGATTTTTAAGCTATATTTCATCTGGGACAGTGGCGAGATTGCTTCATATCATAAATGGTTTAGCAGGACTGCTGCAGCTGTAGAGGGGAGTAGTCTTTCATCAGAGAGATTAGGTGACAGTCTAACGGGACAGAACTATTACCCAGCCTTGTGTCCCCTCGGTTTTTCCAATCCAGGATGAGGCAAGTGAAGGAAGGATTCATCTGACAAAAAGTTTTGTTTTGTTTTGTTTTTTTAAATGGGACTTTCAGCATTTCATATAATAATCTCTCGCTATTTGAAGGAATAATACCAGTTTCCAAGTCAACACCTTTTTATGGAAGAATTTGAAAAGCCTTTTCTCTATAAGCAACATGATCATTTTTTTTTTTTTTTTTTACCATATGGCCATGAACATCACTTACAAGATCAGGGTCCGACAGCCCTTGGCACTTCCCGAATTGTGTGGCCATCTCTCTCGATGCCTTGTTGCTCTCCCAAGTCCGCATCTTTTGGAGTTTGGAGCTCACCACCATGGTTGTCTGTCAGGGGCACACTTAGCTCTCAGCAGGATTCTCTCAGCTTCTTCAGGTCTGGGCAGAGAAGGTTCTCTTATCCTTTGAATATAAACTTATTTTCATCTGACAGCAGCTAACTTCTGTGACAGGACTTGATCCATAGAGGAACGGTGTGTCCTGTATCCCAGGTAACATCCTAAGTACATGAAAAATAGAGTCGGAAAAAGTCTTTGCTTAAGCTTTACACCTAAGAGGTTAATTATGTGACCCAGCGTTGCATTCTATTTATGCCTGTGTGTCTATAGTTAAGCACCCAACCTTTATCTGATACCTATTGCGTGCCCTGTGGCATAGTAGAAATAGCAGTGGAAGTCCCTGTTTATCTCTTGAGAAAATATCAGAACTCCAAGGATGTGTACAGTGCTACTGTCACCACTTTTCACATTTTAAATACATAGATCCCACCCAACATAGGTGTATTTACCCCGAAAACCCAACCTGCAGTTGCAGGATTTGGTTTATGAGCGACCAGGTAGAATGGTTCTACGAGAAAAGAGCTTAAGCAAAGCCCTTTAGATGAGGAAGAGCATGGTCTAACCAGAAAACTGTGAATCGTTTAGGCCTCATAGAACACATAGTGCAAGGGGAAGTGTGGAGTTGAACCAGAGAGACAGCAAGGTCGGATCACGAGGGCCTTCGTAATCGTTCACTCATTGCATGAATATTTATCGGATGCCAACTAACCACATGCCAGACAGTGTCGTGGACGCTCAGAGCAACATTTGTGGAGCCCGCGGTCGTGAACAGGCACAGCCCTGACGTGGCTTGAATGCACATTTAGAAATGTGGGTTTTCGTGGCCAGACCACAGTGTGGAGGCCTACAGGAGGGCTTGGGAACAGGAGTACAGTTAGCGACCTGACCCAAGGCATGGTGGCGAGGCCGGAGAGAACTGGACAGATTCAGGAGTGACCAGGGGAGGAGTATGGATGGGATCAAGAAATCTGTGGGCGTGAGCAGTAAAAGGCGTCCAGGGCCATCCTCAGGTGTCTGAGTGGGAACCCTGGGTGCGTTCATTCAGACAGAACTCAAGAGGAAATTCAGGTCTCCAGGAACCCAAGGAGCCTCGGAGGCGGTGAAACTCGGTTTCGGAACATTCGAATGGAGAAGAGTGGGTTTGAAGCTCAAGAAAAGTCTGAGGAGGTTGAAGAGACGGATCTGAGAATGCTGAGCGGACAGGAGGGAGTTGGAGTTGTGGGAGGGGGTGGGATCCCTGAGCAAGAGCGGAGGGCGCGAAGAAGAAAGGATCCCAGGCAGATCCCCGGGGACACCGGCATCTGAGAGGTAAAGAGAAAGCATCACGGAGAAGGAGCTGACACCAAAGAGATGGGAGGAAAACCGAGACGCCCCAATGTCGTTATAGCCCGGGGGAAAAGGTGTCGCGAAGAGGCAATGGCCAGCAGGGTCAGACCTGCTGGGGAGCCGGACAGATGAGGGCGGAAGAGCACCCGCCGGCTGTACACAAGAGCAGGTGTCGGGGAGAGAAGGGCAGACGCCAGAACCCACTGGGCGCCTTCGACGGATCATCGTTTGCCGACCACCTGTAACGTGGCCAGACCGTGTTCTGGCTATAGTTCAGGGGATCCAGGATCCTGCTGCTGTCCTCACAGGCCGAGGACTAAATGGGAAGAACAAAAGTGCCAATAATGAGAACAGGTAGATCTATGAAAGGAAGGTGAGAAAGAGGGTGGTACTAGAGAAGAGAGATGCCGAGAGCAGGTGTATTTTTAAGGTGGAAGAGACTTATGCGTGTGTAAATGTTGATGGGAAAGAGCCAGTCAAGTAACAAAAATCAGATGAGCAAGAGAGGAAGGTGCTGGCTCCGAACAAGGTCGGAGGGGACATAAATGCAGAGACCGAGGTCGAGAGTCCTAGACCGGCCTTTCCACTGGAGCAGGAAAGGGGAGAGGAGGAAGTGTTGGGGGCAGGTGTGTTTTGTTGAGGTTGGTTTTAGGAAGAGAAGCAACAAGACGCTTTCTACCTGATGGACTCCATATTCCAGATGAAGCAAGAGGCGAAGTGATCTGTTGAGTAAGAAGGAGTTTTGAGAGGGGAGAATAGGGAAGATGGAAGCAGTTAGCGGCCCACGCGAGAATAAAGACGAGTGTGTAGTGGCCACAGTCTGTCGTACGTTTGATTCCAACCACTCTCAAAGCCCAAGTCCATAAATATAGATAAGAGTGGAATAGGTAAATAATTGGATGACTCTATGGTCAGAGATTTGCAGACAATAAGTTGAGGTATTGACAGAGGTGCAGTTAAAGGAATGATCGTAAAATATAGGCTAGAATAGTAAAGAAGGACAGACAGGAGAAGCAAGAGAGAGAAGGTATAGGAGTCGAGAGTGACGAGCGTGGTGACTATTGGAATAAATAGAGGGGAAGAAACGGAGTGGCCTCACAGTCCCCCCGAACAGGATAAGCCGAGCACCAGACATGCTCTTAGGGAGGGGGTGTCACCTCCTAGACCTGTTCCCCAGGGTGCACAACAGCCCTCCCAGCTAGCGAGGAATGCTTGCTGTTGACACCGGCATGAAATGATTGGCAGGCCTGGGGTGAGTTGGTGACTCTTGGTCTGAAGAGTGTCAGTCTGCAGTATGCGGATGTTTCTGGTCTCCGGAGCCAAAGTTTAAAATATCAGGGTCTCTTTTAGGGTTTAACGATCTAAAATTGGTTATACCAGGGAGATCACATGTGGGATTTGTTAGCCATTTCTCCGGAGGTTGTCTTTCTTTATTTTTTAATATCCTGTAGTTTTGCTAACTGTCTCGAGGTGGGGGAGAAACTCATACAAAGAACACCATGAACTCGGCAGACACTGGGTGATAACTGAGGCACGTAGAACCCACTAAATGCCTTCCGGTCCCAGGGATGTTTTTAAGTCAGACATTCCACATTGTTGAGTGTCCACAGTGTAGAGAACTGATCTGAGTGTGAGGTGCCATCTGGGACCAGACCAGGCTGTGATTGATGGGCAGCTTCTACCTACGATGGTGGTTGTACTGTTAGGTCTGGCCCTTATCTAACGTGGCTTTAC
>NW_011888875.1:1301335-1302637 GCF_000151845.1 Pteropus vampyrus
TGAGTTGGTGACTCTTGGTCTGAAGAGTGTCAGTCTGCAGTATGCGGATGTTTCTGGTCTCCGGAGCCAAAGTTTAAAATATCAGGGTCTCTTTTAGGGTTTAACGATCTAAAATTGGTTATACCAGGGAGATCACATGTGGGATTTGTTAGCCATTTCTCCGGAGGTTGTCTTTCTTTATTTTTTAATATCCTGTAGTTTTGCTAACTGTCTCGAGGTGGGGGAGAAACTCATACAAAGAACACCATGAACTCGGCAGACACTGGGTGATAACTGAGGCACGTAGAACCCACTAAATGCCTTCCGGTCCCAGGGATGTTGTTAAGTCAGACATTCCACATTGTTGAGTGTCCACAGTGTAGAGAACTGATCTGAGTGTGAGGTGCCATCTGGGACCAGACCAGGCTGTGATTGATGGGCAGCTTCTACCTACGATGGTGGTTGTACCGTTAGGTCTGGCCCTTATCTAACGTGGCTTTACTTTGGCAAGCTCGTGAATGTATAGAAACTTGCCTTTAAACAGTGGGTGAACTCTGTACTTATGACAACCTGGGGACAGAATTCTGAGAGGAGACTCAAGGCCTAATTCATTCTGAAGACATCTCAGACGCTTCTTTAGCTGAATTTCAAAACCATTGCTATTCCTCTTGACCACCTGCAGCAGCCACTCTTCGTGGTCTTGGCCAGAGGTGCAGCCTTGTTTGGGAGCGACGTGTCAGACAGGACTAGCTCGCTCATTAATGCTGAACCGCAGCCCAGTTATAACACTGATGGAACGTGGACAGCTCGCCACGTCCTTACTGTGTTTAAATTTATTCCTAAAGTGCTACAGACTCCCTTCTATCTGTATTCTGTCTAGACGATCTCGTTTCGTCTCCTGCCTTTCAGTGCTGTCTGTATGCTGACAACTTCCAACTCTATGTTCATGGCCCAGATGTCTCCCTGGACTCCAGACTCATGGAGCCAATTACCCGACTTCTCCTCTCTATTTGAAATTCAGTGGTCATCTCCAGCCTAACAGGGAGCCCCCAAACGGAGCTCTTGCTGTTTCCTCCCAAACCGCCCCTCCCCGCACCCCCTCATCTCAGTCAGTAGCCGTGCTATTTGGCCAGTGACTCAAGCCAGGAAACTCAGCAGTCACCTTTGGCTTCTCCCGTGTCTTCATGCCCGCCTTAAAGACCGCCACCAGATCCAGTCTTTTTATCTCCAAAGAGCTGTCAAAGCAATCTGCTCCTCTCCATCTCCACTCTCCCAGCCCACTCCAAACCATTGCCTTTCCTTACCTGGATGCCGTAAAACGCT
>NW_011888875.1:1302927-1307986 GCF_000151845.1 Pteropus vampyrus
TAACGCCTACACAGCACCTGGTCTTCCTAGGTGGTCTCCCATCCAAGTACTAACCAGGCCTGACCCTGCTCAGCTTCCGAGATCAGACGGGATCGGGCTTGTTCTGGGTAGCATGGCCGTAGACATTGTTGCCGACTTTTAAACTCACTTTTTCCTCCCCTCTGCTCATAATGGCCTCCCTTCTGTTCCTTTAAAACACTAAGCCCTCCTGCAGGCCTGTGCCTTCCTCTCTAGCTGTCAAATCGCTGGTTAATTCTAGTTCTTCAGATCTCAGCTCAAATGTCACCTCCTTGGAGGACTTTTCTGTCTATCTCAATAAGCTCCTCCAAGGAGTGCCCAGGTCATCAGCATATTTTATTTCTTCAACGCTTATCACAGTAAATGTTTATACTGCTTGCATAAATTTTACTTCATCCTCTCAAATAGTTGTCAGTCACCTCATATGACCCCCTATGATGTTGTAGGTCTGGAAATGTAGCATGAACCAGACAGGGGTCTCTGTGTCCCCGAGCTTACAGTCAAATGGGGAAGAGAGACAATAACATAAATAACAAGTATATAGACAATATAATGTCAGGTGGTGAGTGTACGATGATGAAAAACAGGGTAAGCAAATCGAGGTAGACACATGATGTAGACAATAGGTGGCTGAAGGACATGTAACAACTAATGACTGATAAGAAAACATCCTAAATAAATGGACAACGGGTATTCTATTTAAATTGGTTTTGAAGAAATAAACTATTTTGAGAAAATTAATTTTAAGCCATACCTTATAGCATAAGTTCCAGGAGGACTGAAAAGTTAAATTCCCAAATGAAACCATAAACTAAAACAAAATTACTTTATCTGTGGGTGGGTAGGCGGAGTCCAAAAGTAAGGAAAGAAAGAACCTCCATAAAATGATTAATCAGCTACATGATAACTTAATATTTCTGGTGTCAAAAGCAAACCATGAAATTAAGAAGTGAACAAATTGGGGAAAATATTTGCTACAAATGGAAATAATTAAAAGGCTTACAATGTTAATATAGCACGTGTTCTCAATTCTAAAGCTCTTTATTTTTCCCTGACATTTTAATGTTTCTTAAAAATCAGGATATGTTTTTCAATCACTGCGTACATTTAATGTGATCATTAAAAATATTTAATCTATGGTATATCTTACAAGTCATAATATCCTGCAATCATTGTGGTGTTGGGTTTTTTTAGTTCATAAAAATTAATACGAACTTTAAAGTTTCTGGTAGAAAATACTTCATTCATTTAACAAATATTTGAGTGTTTATGGTGTAGCAAGGTGGTAGGTACAGAGCGGCAAACAGAATAGACAAAAATGCTTGCGTTCAAGTGCCTTCTCGAGGCCGGTCACTGCTCGGTGCTCCGTATACCTCTTCTATCCGGTCTAAGATCAATCGGGTTGTTTCAGCAAGAGTAAGTGCCTTGGCCAAGGCCACCCAGGGGTTTAGTGACAGGAGCAGATCCAGCTCCGTCTGCATGGTTCCGAAGCCTGTGTCCTTTCCGCGAATTCCCAGAATCGCTGAGCTAAGTGGAGTTTTCACACTCAGTGTCACTGACAGAGCTGTCATTCCTCGTGTCCTCCTTTCTTCTCACCTGACTCGGCCTTGGGTTCAGGACTCGATAGAGAAACTGTCGGTAGAAATAGAAAAGCATCGCGGCGGATGCCCCACCAGGGCTGGTGTCTTAGCAAAGAATGAAGTTTTGCCAACAAGACACATTAAGTAAAGTCTAATCCTGCATTATCTAGGTGCCATCCTATGTGCTTTGAAAACTTGCGCTAAATAACATGTGTCATTTAAATTCGAACAAACATTTTAGCAATAAAAAAAAATGTACAGTTATCTATTTGGGGAAGGACAAGAAGGAAAAAGAACAAACCATACACTGTTCTCGGCGTCTGAGAGAAACCTCAGTTGTCTTAAGTGGGTTCTCTGAGAGCAGAACTCGTGTTGGGGAATTCTTGTCCAAGCGATTGATTAGGCGGATGCTCTCAGGAGAAGGGAGAGGCGAGCAGTGAACGGTGGGGAAAAGTTAGAGGAGGAATTGGCTTCCACCTGATTCCACGGGGAACCTCAGGAGCACGAATCGTACCGGCGTGTGGTCCCTCACTGAAGCAGAGAAGCTGATCTTTTATGCCTCCACGTCAGCCAGCCATTGGCTGCGTGATGCCTGGGGGTCAGGTGTCGCTTAGCCTACCCAAAGGGGCTGGGCGCAATGTTCCCCAGATGCAGGCAACCGTGAGCCATCAGTGGCCAACTCCCAGTACCTGGGGATGGGTGCACTGCCTGGTAAAGGGACTGGGAGGGACCCTACAGCATCTACTACTGAAGTCCAACAGGAAGTAAATTTGAAAGATTACCAAGCGGTGGGTTTTGACACATAGCAGAAGCCTCCCGCTAGATCCACCTGCTGAATACAGGATTTATTACAAGGAGCTTCTTGGTTTTTATTTTGCTTTAGGGTGTTAAGGTATTAGATCAGCTTCGGTAGAAGGAAAATTTGCTTTTAAGGGCAAGCATTATGGCAGGTATGCTCTGCAAAGGCTGGAAAGGTTCTCATGGAAATTTTTTTTGTTATTGTTGGAAGGAAGGAAAAAGATTCAAGATATGATTGGAAACAGTTATCAGGAACAATTATTCAAGATATGATTGGAAACAATTAGCTCATATAATGCCGAGTTTGTCAGAAGAATACCTACAGCTGGCCTACATTTTTATTCTAGATTTTTCTAAAATCGTTTTGCACGTCGGTATTTTAGATATGTATTTTGCAAACTGCTTTGGATCAAATGTTCAACTATATAATGGTGGATACACGTCTAGAATGTAAAACACCCTAGAATGTAAAACACCAAGCATGAATTTTCACTGAGTAATAGTGATGGGTCAGTGTAGGGCCATAGATTATAATAAATGTCTCACTCTGGTGGAGGACGTTGTTAGTTGGGGTGGGGGGGGCTGTGTGTGTGATGGAACAGGCATTATATGGAAACTCTCTATACTTGCTGCTCCATTTCCTCAATGGCCCTAAAACATAAAATCTATTTTTAAAAAAATATAACTATACAAAAAAACTGTCTCTCCTGCCCAGTCAGTTGCCTGATCTTAAAGACAGACACGACGTGCTGGTGACATTTTTAAAATAGAAGCTCTCTGCACCAAGAATCCATTCCCGCCCTGTCCGATGCCATTTATTTGTCTAGTAGGTGGGGGAGTTAGTTTGGAAATGCCACCCCGAGAAGCCACCAGTACCTCAGACGGTCCTTCGTGGAGGTGGATAACATCATCAGAATCTTCTGCGTTTGCATCGTCTTGAGCAAGCGCTATTCAAAAACATGTATTTGGTTTAAAGGGTTTTTTTTTTTTTGTATTTGTCTGCACAGAATTTAGTAATATATTTCAAGTTAAAGAACACTAGGTGAATAGCGTCTATTGAGGGTATAATAAATTCCTTCAATGCCTTTTTTCATTGCATGGAACTCACTCTATGCTGTGAAGGCTGCCTATATAACACGTACACAGTCTTTCAGGCTAAGTGTGTGCACACACCTGGGTGCATGTCTGTGCGTGCGCGTGTGCGCATACACACACACACACACACACACACCTTCATTAAAAGAAAAGAGAAACTGTCATCCACTCTATAAGAGTGGTTGACTTGTTTCCAGAACAACTATTGCTATTATTATAGATTCGGCCTACAAATAAAGTTTAACATGTTACGCTTCTTAGAATTATTTTCTGATATTAACATAAAATGCCTGTTGGGTTTTTCTTCTATGACTTTAACCCCAATGGACAGGCATCTCTCGCACAAGAAGATATTTCAAACTAAAGCTAATATGGATGAAAATGAAAACTAATAACTTTTATGAAATTACAGCGAGATTTACCCTATAAGCCGCTTAGCGTTTCCATAGAAACGTGATCTGTTGAGCTGTATTTTAAAGTGATTCCCTAGAGATGAGACGACATTTCTAATGCTGTACGTGGGTTGTCTTTCCCCCCTCACAGGCCTTGAACCGGGGGATCGCGGCTGTGAAGGAGGATGCGGTGGAGATGCTGGCCAGCTACGGGCTGGCCTATTCCCTGATGAAGTTCTTCACCGGCCCCATGAGTGACTTTAAAAACGTGGGCCTGGTGTTTGTGAACAGCAAGCGAGACAGGACCAAAGCTGTCCTGTGCATGGTGGTGGCTGGTGCCATCGCTGCCGTATTTCACACCCTGATAGGTAAGGCTGTCGACACATCATGGAAGAGTCTGGCTTTGATGGTTTCTCATTTCCTTCCGGCTTGTTTAAATGTATTTATTGTCATAGGTGATCTCTTCAGTAGTTACTCGATCTTTCCCATGAAAATTTAAAGAGATGGAAGGAATGGAGTTTGTGCTCCTAGCTTGAGAAAAGAAAATGTGTTTTCTCTGGGAAGCTGTTGTTTTGTTTCTCTAGTTCCCAAACCCCGTGTCACCAAGAAAGTGATTTCATTAATAGGTGATCGGATCTAAGGTTAGCATTCAGTAAGGTCAACAAAATAGCAGGTGCTTTTGTTAGAGACACGCATTATTGTACATACTCACTTCATCTTAGGAATAAAAATAGAAGGATGTTATTTGAAATTAATACTCGTCAGTAATGAGAACACAAGACTGATTGTGTTATGTATTAAAATTAACTCACTTTCGTCTGTGGCCATGCCACCCTGAACAAGTCCGATCCCATCTGATCTCGGAAACTTAGCAGGGTCGGGCCTGGTTAGTACTTAGATGGGAGACCACCTAGGAAGACCAGGTGCTATAGATGTAAAAAATAAAAAATAAGGGATTGTAAGCTGACAAAGTTTTTGCAATCTGTGAGGTCAACCAAGGATCGCTTCGCTTAAAAAAAAATTATTTTTTAATAAAATTAATGCACTTTACAGGGTCTCATTATTCTAGTTCATTCAAAGACAAGACTAAATGCTCTGAGTGATGTTCCTTCCATGAAAAGACGAGAAAGCCATGTCGTGCAGACAGCGAAAAGCGCCCTCTTTTAGGGCCAGATT
>NW_011888875.1:1312096-1313867 GCF_000151845.1 Pteropus vampyrus
TATCGAATAAAGCATATTTATTCTAGCACTCAAGTCAGTATGTTTAATATAACTTTAGCCAAGAAGGATGTATCTCTTCTGCTTATTTGCTTCTTTATGGCCTCTAAAGAGATTTTAATATTTAGAAAAGTTAGATGCATTTTCTCATTCTGCATCATCTCCTTGGTTGCTACTGCCTGGTTTAGGTACTCTAAGATTTTTTTTTTTCCAAAGATTGTGTATTGCATGATGCTTCCAGCATGGCCTTCTCTTAGGTTTTTTTTTCCTCTGGGTGAACTTTGACACTTCGTAATTCCAGTATCTGCTAACAACCTACCCATCCCTGGAAGATCGTCTTCATTTAGAAAATATTAGAAAACGCCAGACATGAAATGAATAGGTCTAGATAATTTTTTTGGTCTGAACGGGTAAATTGGTTCCCTTCTACTACTAGTTTTTTCATTTGGAATTCTAAATAAACGTGACCCTCCCTGCTTTAGTCATGGTTGACTACGACTTTGGGACTAATAGTTTGTTACTAGCTGTCGGTAATTTTGGAAGAGAAAAGCTGAGTGTCCTGCGTTATTGAAACCGTTGTGAGGAACACGGGTCATTGAGATAAACGTCGACGTCATTTTCCAAGTGAGATCTAAGGTTTTCAGTTTTGAAATGGAATCATAAAAATCTTAAATTCGATTGAACCAATCCCATGTATATTTAGCAGTCGTTTTTACCACTGTTAATATTTTTACAATTATATATTTTTGCTTTCCACCAAACAGATGTTTTCCATAATTGCTGAGAAATCGCATATCAGTTTCTTTCAAGCATGTGGAACTCAGATTTCAATGATGCGCCCCTCTCGTCGTTGGTCGGCCTCGTTTCAGTTTTCCGCCTGAATCCTTAATCACTCTTGCTTTCTGCTGTCGGCTGCATCAGCCACCTTCGCTCGCTTTTCCTCCTCCTTTTCTGGTAACTTCTCTAGATGCAGGTCTTGCCCATCCTTCGTTTCCCATTAATTTGACCACAGGCTACGGCAGGGATGTTGCTCCATCGCCATCCGTTTCCAACGCTTATGTTTCTACCATCAATAACCTTCCCCCCGTTCAGATTCCACTTTATGTGTCACCTGCTCCGAACACTTAAACCCATTGTCACGTCCTAGTAATGCTGAAAACGGCTACTTACCTGTCTCCTTTTACAGTCACCTCTTGGATAACTATGCTTGTGACAAGGGAACAGCGACATAGATAAAACAGAAAGGCACACATTCCAAATGTGTTTGACTTGAGAAGCCGTGTGTGCTCTCAGGCCATCTTTTTAATGATATTTACTTGGACCGATATTGAGATGAAGGTGCGTTCCATCCACACACAGCTCCTGAGGGGCCTGAAGGAAGCAGAAGCAGCTCTATATCACGAGTTCACCATGCTTAACTCAGAGTGGAAGGACGAGCCGAGGAATTCAAGCTCGAAACTTAATTTTTCTATATTTTGTGCAGGTGAAACTAGTCCGATTGCCTTAATTCCTCATCGCCATTTCTCCATCGCCTTAATGAATTTATTTCTTTTATCAAGACCTTCCAACTTTTCGGCGGCATTTATAGGAGGCCGTGTGAGAACACAGAGGAGGAAGAGATTCTTTCTCTTAGAGTTCCCGGGGTTTCGGATTATTTCTCTGAAGGGCCTCGTGGAGGGGGTCATCTCTTAACCGGCTCTGAAAGTGTGAGTCGTAGCTCCATACAATTCTTTCTAATTTTTTCCTTATCTCTGCTACAAGAAGAAATGGAGAA
>NW_011888875.1:1316547-1323022 GCF_000151845.1 Pteropus vampyrus
GGAGAAACCACTGCTGGGGGTTTTTTATTCTTTTACATGTTTATTCTCAACAGGGACCTGTACGGCCTCTTCCAGAGCAGCCTGGGCAGTCAGCAGAGCTCAGGGGAGCAGCATTGCAACTGAAGTAATTTCTAGAGTGGTTCTGTTTGTCAGTCTTCCCTTGTCAACAAACTTTTCCATTATTTATGATTATGAAGCAGCCCTGTGAAGGGTGAATTGGTACAATTTGATGTAATTTACACCAACAAGGATGCTAGCAATGAACAGGCGGTTTCAGTATAGTCTCACAATTTGTCACTGTGTAACAAACCACCCCTATACTCAGTGACTCAAAACACAAGCATTTACTCTTGCTTCCGGGCCATGGGTCGGCTGGGTGGACATGGCTGTGCTTGTGCCTCTGTGGTTGGCTGACAGCAGGAGGCTCTGCTGATCTTGATAGGATCGTGGCAGGGTGGGCGCGGGGCGGGGCGGTGCTGCCCGCTGACTGCAGGCCGGTCTGGGTGGCCCCTGCTGTGTCAGCAGGGCTCTGTTCCGCACAGTCTCTCATCCTGCACCGGCACAACCCGAGCTTGCCTGGGCCGCTGTGGCAGTACTCCAAGTGAGAGGACAGAGCACACAAGGTCTCCTGAGGCCAAGAGTCAGAAGAGACAGGCCATCGCCGCCACCGGGTACTGCTGGCCAAGACAAATCACAGGCCAGCCCAGGGCCAGCGGGTAGGAACTAGACTCCACCATTGCAGAGTAGGGGTGTAAGGAGGAGAGAGGAATCGGGGACGTTTTTGCAGTCTGTCTGTCCCAGTCACCTCTTCGGGGTAATGGAGTCATGAATTTATTCAGGCAGTATCTCCTGAACACCTCCATGTGGCAAACCCTGGGCTGGATCCTGGGGATCCAGACATGAATCGGGCATGTTCTCTAGAGAAAAGCAGATCATTATACAGTATATCATTACACACCCCACTCCAGAGACTCTTGCTTGATACCAGCAGTGAGACAGAACTTACGTGCTTGTGCTAAAATTTCACGTTTGCTTTACTTCCTTCGTGCATGGGTTTATGATGTCTCTCCAAGGCCTGGGCAGTGTTGGTTCCTCCCATCCCCACATCTTCCAGATGAGGGTGACGGTGCAGGCTGTACATGAGCATATCCCGTGTCTGCGACCTGCCCTCAGACAGGTAACCAGTCTCTTCACAGCCGGGTTAGCTGGCACAGGGCCCGACGCGTGAAAGTCATGCAAACCTTTTTTGCCGAAGTGATTTAAATATCAGCCATACAAACCCACACACTTTGGAAATGATATATTAGAAACGCGGAGAAGGTACCCACCCCTGTGAAAGCCCAATAAAGAGAAGCATGGTGGGCAAATCCATAGTGAGACTTCTAAGCAAGGGAACTTGGGAATTTAAATTAGAATAAGGGTTCTCAAATTGGCCTCTCAGAAACACACATATTATCCTGTTATTAAAATTGGAGGCTGGCTTTCTCCCGGATTCCCATGGGAAGATACAGGTATACAGATTTGTTTTGGTTAGTATTGCTATTTCTTGGCATCTTACAAGTGCTGGTAACTACTGGATGAACTAGATGGACAACCATCAAGGCCAGCAGGCTGAGGTCAGAGGAGCTAGGGCTTCGAATGGCCCTTCTGCTTTCTCCTTCGCTGGGCGGGGTCAAAGCTGTTGACATATTTAATAAATAAGTCAAGTCAGTGTCCTCCTACTGCAGCCACATCAGGAAATCTGTTAAGAAACCTTGTTTAATTTTTCTTTTTAATGTTCTGTCCTTCATAAAGAATACGAGCTTCTTCAGAACAATCTCCTCGGTTAAGGCAGTTTATGCAAGTTGGAGGTTACTGACTTGTTTAAGCAGCTAGCCTGGTAATTAGGGACTCTATGCAAAGCACTTTAAACAAATTACCCCCAGCCAGCAGCTCCAGCCAGAAACAGCTCCAGGACACTGGCTGGGAGGAGGGGCGAGGGGAGAGTGAAAAACAGCTGCTGGGGTTTTATATTCGCAGCTCACAGGTGGAAACAGCCTTCGTGCTTATTATTATCAGACTCTTCCTCTGCCCTGTACGAGAGGAGTAGAAGGAAGGGAGGAAAAAACAAAACGGGAAGAAAAAGCGTTCCTTGGCCTCCACATTTTTCTGGTAGCCGGAAGAGGAAAAGAAGGAAAGAGAAGCAAAGGCAGCCTTGGACCTGTGGGTCCCAGAGTACCCCAGAACTTGGAGACCCCAGAAGAGCCCAATACCAGCTGCAGGGGCGGGGAGCACATTCCACCTGAGTCAGAAAGCGGGGCCAGGCTCGCCAGCCCCAGTTAAACTTTCCATGTTTACTCTTCGTTACTCTGCAGAAAGGCACTGTTTTTGATAATCGAGTTAAAGTCGTCTAACGTATGTAGGTATATTCACAGAGGGTAGAGAAGCTCATTGACGTTGCTGTCTGCAGACCCAGGCCGTACGAGCCAACTGCACCCAGCTCTCAGTCTCAGACTCGCGTGTCCCGTCTTCCTTGGCCCTGTCTCACGGGAACATAACTCTCTCCTTTTCTCAGCAGCCACCTGCGTGAGTTTGCTAGGGCTGTCCTAACACAGCAGCACACACTGGCTAGCTCCGACGACAGCAGTGTATTGTCTCACAGTTCCGGAGGCTGGCGGATCACGGTGTCATCGGGGTTGGCTCCTTCCGAGGCCGTGAGGGAGGGTCTGTTCAGGCACCGCCCGCAGCTTCTGGTACTTCGCTGGCATCTGTGCGTTCCTTGGTTTTTGCTGGCATCACCTCAGTCACTGCCTTCAGGTTCACGTGGCGTTTCCCTTAGTGCACATTTACCTCTGTGTCCAGTTTTGCCGGACACTGGCCATGTTGGATTGGGAGCCACTGTACTCCAGGATGAGCTCATCTTAACCAATCCTATGCAATGACTCTGTTTCGAAATAAGGTCACATTCTGAGGACTGGGGACTAGGATTCAACAGGAGAATTTCGCAGGGACTCAGTTCAGCCCGTAACACCACCCCTCCACACCCTAGCCTTTCACCAGTCGTCTGGTCCCCAGTCACGTCCACTCGGCTGGCATTTTATGTCAACTCTAACCTTTGCCGGGGAATTCTAGCTCATGAGCTATTCATAGCCAGCCCTGGGCGCTTGCACTTGGCATTGCACTGCTCTGCTCGCCCAGCGTGGCCGCCCTTAGCATGGCCGGCGGCCTCTGCCAGGGGCCAGCAGTGCTTTGGACACGGTCAGCAGCGTCCCTTTGCAGGTCCTAGCACGGTGAACTTTCCCTGACTAAATGGAAACAAATGCACAAATAAACGGCAGCAACAATACACTTTAAGACAAAATGTCCAAGGTTCAGCACCTAAAGTAGACTAATTGTATGATAAAGTAACATCTCCGTCCTGGCTCCATGATTCTGCCAGCTTATCTCAGGTCTGAATGCCTCAGCTGGAGCCTTCTCCAATCCACTTCTACCTGTGTATCTTCTGATCCAGACAGGGACCTCACAACGGCCTCCTTCCGTCCCTGTCCCTCTCTGTAACTAATCCCACCTTCCCACGCCTTTTCTCTTTCTGCCACCGGGCAACACCCTCCCTCCTGGATGCATCTTCCTGCTGCCTCAGCAGCCCTGCTGGCCCCAACACACTCCACACCTGACACCTTTGGTTACCTGGCAGCTCACCTTCTGGTTTTCACCTCTGCCCCTCTCATGCAGCGTTGGCCTCCCCCGTCCGCCTTGTTCTCCACGCATCTTCTCTCTTCCTGCCCTCTTCCCCTCGAAATCACTTACTTGCACCTCCTTCCCCGCTGGGGTTCCCGTTCGTGCATTTAAACCTTCTTGATATCATCGCTAAGACCTGTCCGAATTCAGTTTCCGTAATTCAAGACTCATTCTGACAGAAGATGGACGGTCATTTCTTTTTACCAGTTAATGTGGTAATAAGTCGTCCCCCAAGCTTTGAAATGGGGGGAAGGATTCTGACTCCTTCTCCCAAAGTGAGGCTCTCGCTGTGCCCTGTCTCCGTTCCGATTTCAGAACGGCCTGTAGTTACCAGTGCGTTCACATTCATATTTATAAAAGGACGAAATCAGCGGGAACACTTCTGTTAAAGCACTTGTAAAACCACAAAAAACACAGAGCTGAGTATTTTCCTATGCAGCCTAAACGCGTATCGATGAGATAGAACAAGCTTAATCTTTTATGTTATCTTTGCTCGCATCCGTCGGAATGCCCCGCTCGTGCATCGCGATGACCTTTCTTGTGCTTCCTTTACATCTGTTTGACACCTAGGCTCCCATTCGGCCCATAGTGGTTAAGTCCCCATTATGTTCCAGTCACACACTGGTCACAAACCCTGATGTCGGAGGGACTTCAGAAGCACCTCAGAGATATCATTTGTTCACTGGGCAGGGTTATGCCCAACATTGCCACCTGCTGCCAGACGTAAAACGGAACGAAAGGAATGGCGAGTGGTGAAAAGCTTTAAAATTTTTTTCTGAAAAGGCATGGTAGCATCTGGGGATTTTCCCCTTAGTAAATAATTAAAAATATGTGTGAGCGTTTAGCTTCAGACTTATCTATCAAGCCTTCTTTTATACCATCAAAATAATGGAAACCACCTAAATGTACGGTCCTAGGAGATTAAGATGCTAAATATATCTATGAAAAGAAACGTAGTACAAGCACTGACAGGTGGAAACGTCGTGGAAACGGTTCGGAGTTCACAAGAGCGTATACACGGCATGATCCGATCTTTCTGTTAAAACACACATGCACACCACCACACGCACCCCCATAAAAAAAAAAACCGGTCATCTAAATTTTCACATTTTTCTACCAAAATATATATATATATATGGATATATTACATTTAAAATCGTATTTAAACTTTTGAGAGGAAAAGCATACAAAGGTAACTTTTTCTGAATACCACAGTGTATGTTTTTTTGGCTTTTGCAGCCTATAGCGACTTAGGCTACTACATCATCAATAAACTGCACCACGTGGATGAGTCGGTGGGGAGCAAAACAAGAAGGGCCTTCCTGTACCTCGCCGCCTTCCCCTTCATGGACGCGATGGTGAGTAGAGTCGGCTTTTTTAAATGATGACGAAATAGACACAACATAAGACTTAAACCATTTTAATCATTTTTATGTATACGGTTCGATGGCACGAAGTGCATTCGCTTCGTTGTGAATCTTCAAAACTCTTCTCATCTTGTGAAACTGAAACCCTGTCCCCATTAAGTCCTAACTGCCCATTCCCCACCCCCCTCAGCCTCTGGCATCTCCTCTTCTACTTTCTGTCTCTATGAATCTGACTACTCTGGGTGCCTCGTATGAGTGGGGTTACAGGACGTGTCTTTTTGTGACTGGCTTATTTCACTTCGTATAATGTCTCCAGAGTTCACCCGCACTGGAGCATGTGTCAAAATAGCCTTCCTTTTTAAGGCCGACTGATATTCCACTGCGTGTATGCATCACATTTTGTTTCTCCATTCGTCCGCCAGTGGACATCTGGGTTACTCCCCACTTTTGGCTATTGAGAGTTAACATTGCTCTGAACTTGGGTATACGGATATCTCTTTGGGTCTCTGTTTTGCTTCTTTGGGGTATATAGCCAGCAGTGGCATTGCTGGACCATGTAGTGATTCTCTTTCTAATTTCTCGAGGAACCACTGTACTGAGTCCCATCGTGGCTGCACCATCTTACACCCAGCAGCCGGAAGGTTTCCAATGGACCGTTGACTTTTAACCAGTCCGTCTTGCCAGTTTATGAGAATTGTCTATGTTTGTAATAAGTTTTGACAGGCAGCAAGAGAGCGCATTTGAAAATTTTGATTCATATGTAAAGTTCTTTGACATATTTAGGATCAAAGGATCAGGCTAGCTTTCTGACGATAAACTTGCCCCTTTTTTGATTTAAGCACCTAAAGCTTTTTAGAATGAGAATCTCTTGAATAGACGGATGGGATTTCATCACTTCAATAACCGGCTTTTCCACATTAGCTCAGGGCGGCTCACTTCCATAGATGAAATTCTTCGTCATGGTCCTGAAGAGTTCTCAGACGATGCTTTTTTTCTGTTCCTCTGTGTTATAGACATAAGACTTAGCAAAACGAGTATTTCCAGTCATGTCCAATACTGG
The DNA here is from genome assembly GCF_000151845.1 of Pteropus vampyrus. NCBI lineage: Eukaryota > Metazoa > Chordata > Mammalia > Chiroptera > Pteropodidae > Pteropus > Pteropus vampyrus. The sequence goes on from NW_011888875.1 coordinate 1,322,692, forward strand.
AAAAGAAGCCCTTTCATTTTAAATTACCCTTGGAAGGAGGCGTAAACATTTTAATCCGTGTGGTTTTCTTACCAGCCCTACCTCATGTTTTATATCCATTCGCTACGTGAGGTAAAGGGACATCTGCATTGAGGCGAGGCAGCAGCCCCGAATCCATGGCCGAATGAGGCAAGGTAAAAATACATGCGGGCCATTTTTCCAGACGTCGTCGGAAGTCTCGGTTTGCCTGCGGTTAGGTTAGTGACATGTTCTCAGTGACTCTGTGACAGCTATCCACCAGTTCACAGGGGAGCCCTAAATTTTAAACTCTCAGGTCTGATTCTAAATTGTC
>NW_011888875.1:1324497-1327337 GCF_000151845.1 Pteropus vampyrus
AAGGAAGTAGGGGGACCCTACCCAGTCCCTGAGAACCTGTAGTGATGGCAGTAACTCAGAGCCACGTTAGGGCCCCTCATCCAGGCTTCATCTACGCAGAGTGCTGCGGCTTATGATTCAGCTGCTCGGAGAGAAAGAAACCGGTTTCCCCCAGCCCTGGTATCGACTCAGCTTTCCTGCCAGGCGCGTGGACCCGGCCTGCGCACTCGGCTGCATGTAATTGGTATGAACTAAATACTGTGTGGTCACTGATCTCACTTAAAAATCGAACATGGATCTGGCCACCACACCATGTTACAGTCATTTTACCAACCGAAGATTTATCAAACCTGTGCTCCTAAGGTTTAGAGGGAGGGCGAGGGCGTAGAAAGTCTATTTCAGGAACGCCCAGTAAATCACAATGACCAGAAATAATACAATCCTGAAGGTGTCTCTCATGCCAAACTCTTTTCCTCCGGCAGGCGTGGACCCATGCTGGCATCCTCCTAAAACACAAATACAGTTTCCTGGTAGGATGTGCCTCCATCTCAGATGTCATAGCTCAGGTGAGTAAGGTCTGCGTGTCGGTCAGAGCTCTCAGAGCCTCTTTCTGGAGGGAGAGAAGCTCTGCTGCCTCCCTTACGTTCGTTCCCTCTGCGTTCCTGCCTCACTCGAACCCAGTGAGGACTTCGATAAATGTTTGTGAAACGGACGGGAGAATGAGCCTCTTATGATGCAAGTCTGCATGATCGTGCTTGAATGAGGGTTTTAGGAAATTAAATTTAGCATCAGAGCTTTTGACCGTGATTTTAAAGAGCTTGCATGTGAGATGACTTATAAAGTCACAGCGAGCACATTGTGGGGTGTCCATAGGGTCACCGCGCACTTGGCTGGGTGGACACTCGGCCCTCTGTGTGGCCTGACAATACATGGCCTGTCGCTTGGTTCTAGGCAGAGCTCTATCTTAATTATTCTTAAATCTTGTCTCTCATGTTGTTGCCACGCCTGACTGCCATTCGCAGGTCATTTCTCCACATTTAAAAAGAACCGGGAAGTCAGATGCCATCGGACAAGAAGAGGCCTTCATCATGCTGTCTGTCGAGTCGAGCCCCCTGGGGCCTGGCACCAGCCCTGGTTTTCCATCCTCCTTTCTGTCTTTTTCCACAAAGGATACTGCATGAAAAAGTTTCAGCAGAAAATTAGATTTAATTCCTGTAATCCATAAATTACACGGCATTCTGATAAGCAGGGATTGGGGAGACCGATTTCTCCATAGAGGCGGAGGTTGGACCTAAATGTCTCTGATGTTTCCACTTGGGTTCTTTAAAGGCACCCGAAACCTGAATCCCTGTCTTCCATATCAAACAATTTGCTTTTGAGTAAGTTAATGGCACTATCGTCTGGTCAGAAACCGGCAAAGCACCCTAATGGCACCCCTCATCATCACCGGCCTTTTGGATTTTAGTCCTAGGTCCTTTTTGATCCGCCCTCTCCTCCCCGTCTCCGCCGCGCTCGCCCTGGTCCAGGGCATCACCCTCCCCACCTGCAGCACCTGAGGTGCCTCCTCACTCTCCTCCCTCCGTCCCCACTGCGGCCATGGTGATCTATTCTCAGTGAAATTCTGTCCACCTCACCCCCTGCCTGAAACCTGCTTTAAAACTGCTGTTTGATTAACATTTCTCTACCTCCTCGACTAGACTGTCAGCTCCAAGATTACGGGGTCTGGGACTCTGTAAATTGTCATGGCATCCGCAGCGCCTGGCGTGGGGCCGGCACGTAACAGGCTCTCGCTGGGAAAATCCTCACCACTAAGACACTCGGCTTCCCTCCGAAAAGAGTCAGGCATTTTGCGATGACTTTATCAATGCAAAGCCGTAATTCTGGGGTGAGAAGCAAAGGCCCACGGGTTATTTTAAATTGATAAACGACGCGATCCACAGTGAAGATGGAAGCTCCGCGATGCGGTGGACCACGTGGCACCAAACTATTAAAAACATGGCCTTGGGAGCACTGCCGGCGAACACGTCCTGCCGGCCCTCCATCCCTCCGTCCCATTTCCGGGCGCTCCCCACATCTGCCCGCTTTCCCGCTGCTTCCCTTTCCCTTCATGTCCGGATCCTCCTCCTCGGTCTTGCATGGCCATCCTCACGGCCCCGGAGGCTTCCCGGACTCGGCGGAGGAAGGGTTGGTCTTCACGTGTTCATTTCTCATACAGCACGTGTTCAGTCTCTAAACACGGTCCCCTCGGTTTGCAGTGTGCGTTTGCCTGTGTCGGATGATGAGCTCACTGCGGACGGGCGAGTCAGAGTTCACATGTTAGGACACCATAGAGGCCTCACATTCACTGGCGAAATAAACGGGTACCTTCGCCCCATCACGAAGCCTCAGTCTCTGTTCCAAACACGATGGGTCCGTCACGAGGCTCCCCAGCTGGTCTCTGCAGCCTTTGCTTAGCACGGCAGTGGTTACACTGGGAAGCAACAGGCCTGGCGACGGCCGTGGGCATCTCTGCTCCTGTCCTTCGGTGACCACCAGTGAGAGCACTGCCCCAGTTTGTGTCCACTTATATTGTCCATGCCGCAGGCAGCCTAGTGTGTCCACGCAGCCAAGTGGTGCCTCTGTCCTGCACCTTCCTCCGAGGGCATCCGTGACGGGGTCTGTCTCATCTACTGGTTTGAGAACAACAGCTCGGGGACAGGTATCGGCGTCTGCTGTAAGCAAACCACCTGCAGCATCTAACGCTTCTTTTTTGTTCAGTAGAGTCTTGAGGGATCATTCTGCCTTCCTGGGTTCCCTGTGGCAATGATTGTGCTCGTTTAGTGAATCACACTGGGCCTCCGACGTCTTTTTTGAGCTTGCCG
>NW_011888875.1:1328414-1335865 GCF_000151845.1 Pteropus vampyrus
CTCTCCCTGTACATGGGTGCCCTCGTGCGCTGTGCCACCCTGTGCCTGGGCTATTACAGGAACATCCACGACATCATCCCCGACAGGAGCGGGCCGGAGCTGGGGGTACGTGCGTAGAACTCGCCGACAGCCTTCTGTACATTCGGGTGGAATAAAGTTCTCCCACCGCCCCTCCAGGAAATGAGAAGTCAGTATAATGAGCACGTGCTCTAAGACCTCAGGTGCGAGGGAGTGTCCACAGGGACAGACAGCCGGAGGACCGATGCACTCTGGAGATGGAGGTGATCTTAGAGGTCACTCTCCAGCCTCCTCACCTCTGTATGAGACCGAGGTACCTTCAGACAGGTCAGGCCAAGCAGGAGATGCGCTTTTATGGCCCTTACTCACCAGTGTCAAAAGTCATTCTATAGTCCACGAAGATTTTAGGACCCATAGTACCTTTGAACTCGCATTTGATTATTTTTAATTTACAGCAGAGATTCAGGATTTGTTTGTACTTTCTGGACTGGCCAGACACAGTCACTCATGCAGGAACCTTCGATGTAATGAGCAGAGCGTTTTAAGTACCATGGGGAAATTTTAAATATGATTCCCACCCTCAAGGAGCTTTATGCCTCGTTTGACAGATAAGACCAACACAAAAGCAGTAGACATGAATCCAAGAAAGAAAATAGATACCGTGAGAACAGAAGAGCCTCTGGCGGTGAGGGAAGGGAGGTAGTAATAGGGGCTGGACGCCGCCTCGATGGAGGCGGAGCTTGGCCTGTGCCTCAGAAGTCGAATAAGAAACAAGCAAGGTATAATCTGACACAAGTGACCAATGCATCCTTTTCATCAAAGTACTGACAGTGTCTGATTTGTATGTATGCTGATCTTTTCTCTTCTTAGATAGGAGGCGTCGTTTGGGTTAGTTTTCCTCTAGCTATACGGCAGATAAGCGTGACAATATATAGCACCGAATAAATCACCACACTCCACCCCCTGATCCCACCTGTGACCACGTCACGTTCGTCCTGTCAGAACGATAATTATATTGCCCACTTAACCTGGATCCAGGTCAGGCCACCAGTAAAACCATATCTAGTTATTTCCATCACAAGAACAGCCACATCAAATTGGCCTTCATGCTGACGATCCATCTCTTAACATGCAGCCACCAGCAAAGGGACATAGGTGGCTGAGATGGTCCCATGACGTGTCTTTTACCTTCATAAACAATCAAAACAACAGTTAAATAGTGAAAGCCAGGCTTTAAAGATGATGCCCATCTCCTCTGCAGAATTCTTAATAGATGGCATGTTCTTTGCCATACTTTTATTTTGCCAATGCTTCTGAACATGTGTTAGAGCTTTGAGAGTAAGAACCTCTGTAGTAGATTTACATAGTGTCCAAATAATTAGGCACATTTGTGAGCTGATTCCAAAATAAATAATTTTTTACTTTCAAGTGTTACCTTTTACTGACATGGCTTCTAGCCAGTCAACTTGATGATTTAAACAAAAACTAATTTCCAGGCTGTTCCTCAGGCCGTGGAGTTGGGATCTATCTACTTGGGTTAGAATTGCTCTGTTTGGAAAACAGTGGTTTGGATCCATCAAGGCCAAATGTGTGTCGATTTCACAGTAGCTTGCCAGCTGTCTGAGTGAATTTTATTTCAACTGTCCATACTATTTTAATTCAACCTGGCTTGACTACAGAGGCATTTGCTTATATTATTTTTAAGCATAACGACTTGACTCGCTGTTGACATCAAAAGGAGCAGCCTTGACTCTCAATCGTCGTCTTTCCTGTTCTGCTTCTAGACTGTAGTGAACCTCATTCTCCATTTCTTGATGCAGGGAGACGCCACGATAAGGAAGATGCTGAGCTTCTGGTGGCCTCTGGCTCTCATTTTGGCTACGCAGAGAATCAGCCGGCCTATCGTCAACCTCTTCGTTTCTCGGGACCTCGGTGGCAGTTCTGCAGCTACAGAGGTAGGGTGGTTTCTGGGGACGTGGGCGCTTGTAGTCACCTCACAAAGAACGGGGACTGGGGAAGCCGATTACAAATTTGCTTCCAGTTCATCTTGAGAGCTCACGTAGTTCTGCGATGTCAGATTTATGTGACGTGGTCCCCCTAGGAAGCCATAAGGATCCACATTGTCTGACTCTGGCGCAATGGCCTTTCCATGTTTTCTGGAGTCAGCACTGTGGTTTCAGGATGATGGACCAGGCCAGCGCAGCCGCAGGAGGGAGAACAGCCAGAGGGGGCGGGTCGATGCTCCCATTCTGACCCACCAGCTCTCACCTGTTCTTTCTGTGCCCCCTGCACATCCCGCCCAAGCCCTCGTGGCTTCGTGGCTTCCTGTGCTCGCTCGTCGGCAGCCCACCCCCTGCAATAAGCAGCCCCGTGACTGACTCACTCACAGGTCAAGAAAGTTACCTGGAAACTGGCAGCTGCTCCAAAGAAAGAGTTGAATCATTTTTCCATCTTTCAGGCATGGTATGAACAAATCATTTGTTTCCTTCACTGCCCTCTGGAGAACTAATTCTGTCTCTGGAACTGCTGATCCTTCAGGAAGGCCGGTGGCTGCTCATTAGAGCCTCCTGTTTACGCGCTGCCCTTGACTGCTCTGCCAGCAGGGCTCCGGCCGGGGTCTCCTGCCAGTTTCCTCGTCCTGGGAAGCAGCTCGTGTTGGCTGGGAAAGAGAAGCACATAAATCATGGGCACACTAACTCTTGCCTCAGTTCGGTTCTGGATTTTGTTTTTTGAATCATGAATGTCATCTTGGGTGGCGTCTGTAACACAGCAGCTTTTTCACTTAAAAACTGCAGTTTAAGTTGCCCAGTAAAAAAGTATGTGACCCTGTGTGCTAGAATTCTGTCTTCCCCTAAAAAAAAAAAAAAAAAAAAAGCAACTTATATATTAAGAGATGTTCTCGATGGACCTTGATGGCATAGAGACACAGCACATGGGGTACAGAACAGACGTTTATTGACCATCTGCCGATACGCTGGCACGCACGTACATGTCCCTGGCTCTCCAAAACCATGTTCATGGGTGTTGTCATTCTCACGGTTCTGCTGGAGGGATGGAAGGAGAGGCTCATGCTTCACGCAGCTGGTAGGTGATGAAGTGGAGGTGTGAACCTAGGTCCACCTAATTCCAGCACACCGCTCCCAAGGCAGTTTCTTCCAGTGGGGGACTTCCCCCAGGTTCCTGGCATGGCTGTTTTGTTAACTAAAACAGATGCAGCCTGCACCTCTTTGCCTGCTAGCTAGGGAGTTGAACTCTGCCAAAAGGTAGGGTTAGATGCTTTGCTTTCATTTCCTTTTCATTCACGTAAGAAAAGAAATTCATTTTCTTGGAAGAACATCTTTGGCTTCCTGTAAGAGATAGTTATTTAGTTTTCTTAAGTTAAAAATCAAAATTGGGCTATCCTGGCTGAACGGATTAGAAGTGAGTTGAGTCCGAAGGAGAGCACATAAAGTCATCAACAAACACATAGATTCAGCCACCCCGAAGGACAAGATGAAGGCATAGAAGTGGATCCTGAGCAAAGACTGTCCGGCAAGCAGACAGGACTCAAAATCATACTCTGAGACCCAAGAATTGGGCTAGACTAGAGGGTTCGGTTTGGCTCTATGGAAAGAGCAAAGATTCTGGAGTCTGGACCTGGGTCGAGATCTTGGCTTCTCGAGCGAGCCCTCTGGACCTGGATCTGCTTCTCATGAGATTCGTGTAAAATAAGACGCATCTTCCTGGTCTCCGGCTCCCTCTATGGGCCCCCTCACCTCCCCTCCCAGGGACAGAGTGATGCACCTGCCCCTTCCTCCCGCTCCAGGGCTGTCCTCGTCCCCCAGTGTGGAGCGATCTGTCACCGGAGGCCACACCTGAAACAGCTCGCTCTGCCACGTGGCACACGGCAGGTACTGGAGATGCTCCCTGTGATACTAACTGCTGGCTCTTCCTCTTGCAGGCAGTGGCGATTCTGACAGCCACGTACCCGGTGGGTCACATGCCATATGGCTGGTTGACGGAAATCCGCGCTGTCTACCCTGCTTTTGACAAGGTGAGAACCTGTGCGGCGTGGTGTCTGAGACGCACGCTTTAAAATGAGTGCTTGATAGACAGGGATCGTTGGCGAGGAGCGTTTTGGTGTTTCCCAGTCTCACCTCCCTTTGTAAGGTTAATGTGGCATTGGGGGTGTCGAATGTAATTGCGGAATATTTCCCTCAGAGAATGGCAGAGGCAGCTTAAGCTTACCTTGATGCTGAGCTGCCGTGCCTCTCCAAACTGATACTCACGGTTAGGTTATTCCTGTTGAGAAACTTATTTGTTTTCAAAAGGGAAACTATACTCTCAAAAAAAATATAATACATTGGATTCTATTTCTGTGGGTTTTTTTTTTTAAGTTAAACTCATATTTTACTGACTTCATTGCTGATGTGAAGATGGATACAGACAGGAAGCGTGTGCTTGAGCTGTTAAGCTCATGGGAGTCTCCGGTGTGCGGGGCACGTGCACGCTGAGGTTGTCCACGCAGCAGGCTTGGGTCTGGGGTGGTTTGGGCGCAGCAGACTTATTCTGGCCGAAAGCCTCTGCTGACGGCAGCTCTGTCCTCCTGCTGCTGCTGACACAGCTGAAGGAGGCATATATAACCCCTCGGGCCTGCATCCTTCGGCTGGGTCATGACCATCCTGCTCATCATTCAGCAAATGTCTCTTTTATTAAAGCTTAATTATTTGAACCAGAGACTTATATCCTAAAAAAAAAAAAAAAAAAAAAAGGCTAGCAAAACAGACCCCCAAAAAGATCACATGCGATGATTTAAAATAAAAAAATAAAAAAATAAGAAAGAAGCACACAACCTGCCAGTTGTACTCTTCCTGGCAACTGCTCGGCCTTGAACTTCTGTAGAACTAGCTCGGAGCCATGGCCAGGGTCATTTCAGCTTATCCCAGCAAGAGCCCTGGGAAGTGAGAAGGGGAAGCGTGTTCTCCAGCAGATCTCCTTCCTCAGTTCCCACACTCATAATCACCCCTGAATATCAGCTCACCTCAAAATACTCTAGGGGACCGCCACCACACAGTCTCACGAGAGTGGGGCGGAGGCGTTGCCCGGAACTCTTTACCGGGTGTGGAGCTTCCCCAGCAGACTCTTCGCTGGACCCTTCGCCAATCGCAAGTGTTCACTTGCAACAGCAGGTTGCAGAGCGTCTCCTGAAAACGCATCCGATTCCTGCTTCACAGGCCTTTGAGAGTGGACTTCAGAGGCAGGAGTCACCGGCAGGAGAAAGATGAGGGTCTATGCTTGAGTGAGCGTAATCCAGTCTGCTGTCAGAAACCATCGTTTTCACCTCAGACACGTGTGTACAGCAGTAAATCGTAGAAAACCAAAATGGTCTAAGTCTTCTTGCTAAATTTCTAGCTCTTGGAGAACAATGTTGTCTAATAAAACCTGATGAGAATAGCAGGCACTAAAGTATTAGAACCTGCTGGCCGTGAAAGTCTCATCTGAAATTGCTTTTGACTACCTGAAATAGTAACACTTAACACTGCCATGCTATACAGTTTCTCTAGGAGCATCCAAGGAAAACATCGTTTTAACCATTATTGCAGAGGTTAAGCGCCATGAGAAAATTTCTTGAACGAGCATACATCTAGCCAGAAACTGGAGTCGCTCAGAACACTTGAAACCTCACCCATTATTTGCAGGCATTCCACCGAGCCATTTATGTGAACGTGTCTACTCACCCCAATCTGAGACACCTCTCTGCGGGCTTCCAGAATTTGCTGTACTAACGGTTGAAATCCTTAGCCTCTTTGTGGGTTCCAGAACAAGAGATTTAACATTTCTCGCATAACTTCCGGTGGTTCTAGCTAAATACTTAACTGGGAGTTTTCCATCAGTACAAATGCTCTCTCATGATCAGTGATCACCTGCAAAGGCGTCTATTTCTCAGCAGACTGGGCAAATGAAATGAAACACAAAGTCTATGCTAAATGCTATTTCTGCAAGAATAAACGAGCATGGATCGTGTAAACCGGCATGTAGCATGTAGCATGCTAGTTTAGTCATGCGAAGTATCTGCTCTTTTGAAAATCAGAGTGTGCCTGAATAAGCGTGGCATGTCACCGTCTCCACAGATGACGTGTGTGCTTTGAGGTTGCTTTGTTCTTTTCAGGGTGGCCTTCTCGTTCAGCCCGCCAGGGCACCGCTGTCACAGATCCCTGGGTGAGTGGAGGTGGACAGATGTCCTACCCACTGGGAACTGCACTTTGCCGTGACAGCAGTCTGCCATTCAGAAAAGCAGAAATGCTTTAGAAACCGGAAATAGAATGTCAGCTCATCCAGAGTTTGTGCTGGTGGCATGTGCAGGGGGAAGAGACTGGAGAGAGTGCCTCCAAAATAAAGGGGACAGTCAGTTCTTTTCTAGCTGGAACCTGGAATGTCTCTGCTTCTGTAGGCTGCACGCGGGACCCAGGTGCTCGGAGGGCATTCTTGTCAGCTCCGGGACTTACTGGATCCAAACGAGGCGCGAGTTTTTTTCTCTGATGTTTTTCATAGTCGAGGGCCAGGCACTGGTTTTAATTGGGTGATGGGCACACTTAGGAGTGGCACTAGGGTGGCCTCAGCAAGCCTCAGACTGAGGTTCGTACAAGAGGACATTTGCTTCAATTCAGTCTAACTGAGGCTTTTGAGCACCTTCTGTACTCAAGCTAAGTCTCAGGAGCCGAAGAGATGGGTGAGACACATGGCCCTTCATCTCGGTGGGCGAGCCCACACCTCGCAAGGGCTTGGACACGGGCCTCGCATACTGGATGCCAGACCTGCTTTCAGGGAGCTCCGGGTGGTCGGCACGACAGGACGGGGCTGGAGGCAGTTCGGAGGGAGAAGAGCAGAGAGGCTTAGGAACAGAGGGGCTGCGAAGATGATGGGCCTTGAAGAAAGGGTTGGTTTTGACAGTCAGAGGCCCCAGTGAGAGAAGGAGGAACAAAGGCACAGAAACATGGAAGCACCAAGAGCGTCGGGGGAGGAGCAAGAGGCTCCCTTTGGGACACAGTTGGAGAAGTCACACAGTGAGGAAGCGAGTCCGTGTCAGGGTGAGCGGGGCCTGGAATGCCCGGCCCAGCTTACAGTTAATTTGGTAGAGAGGACAGGGCCTGTGGGTCACCGAGCAGGGCCATGGCCCTCAGGGAGACGCCCACGGTGGCCAGGACTGGACTCGCCCAGGCGGGTAGTGAAGGGAGGGAGCCAAATCAGGAGACATGGCTGGTGTTCAGTCTGGACCTCCCCCTGGTTACTATTCACGCCCGAAAACTCGACAGCTGTCTGAGAGAGACTCGAAGTGACAGCCATCTTCCAAACTGTCGCTTGGCAGCTGTACTTTCTTTAGACACAACCACTAAAACAGAAACAAGATGCTCTCGAAAGTTGTACGCGTGGTCAGCCAGGGACAGCCCAGAGCC
>NW_011888875.1:1336705-1347279 GCF_000151845.1 Pteropus vampyrus
AAAAAAAAAAAACCGTAACGTTTATAGACAAAATTACATTTTAGACTGTGCCCTTTGGGTTCCAGAGATGGAGCTGAGAATAAGATAAAAGGAAACATGGGCCTTTTGAACCCAGTTCAGTTTTCCTTGTTTGTTTTGTGGTTACGTGTTTCCTGTTAAGTCCTGCGGGAATTCTCTGTTTATGTAAGTGCGATATAAGAATGTTGCAGAAATGCCTGGGTGTGTGCAGGTCTCATCGTAAGTGACTGATAGTTGGGACCTAAGGCAGTGAATGCTGGTGACAAGGACACAGCGTCTGTCATCCTTCTGACCGTTATCACAGAACCCTTTTGCTTGACAAGTCCTGGCAGTGGTCCTAGAAAATCAAGCCCTATGTACGTTTTAAACCTTTAATGGATGTTATCCGAAGCCCACAGCTTGATCGTTGACCCACTGATCCAAAACCTCAATAGAGTGTCACACGGGCAATGTGAGGCCAATAACTCATCAAGGAACACCTGTATCACCCACCGTGACCTTGCGTCCTAAGCCACCCATCACCCCAGCCCAGCGCCTCCCACCCAGTCCTTCCCTCGTGAAACTCGGGGTGGGGGTAGCACCTAGATGTGGACCTGGGAGGGCTTTCTGGGAGCATGGCTGTTCGAGTCAGGACAGGTTACCCCAGGCAACCGTGCGCCCCTGTTTGCATTATTTCTCTCGAAGGTGGGCAGATTTTTCCATAATTCCCTAAAGAATTAGGAAAACACTGAACTACTTTGAAACTGTTTAAAAGAGTATTTTAGGAAACACTAAAATACTGTTCTGGGAACAGACCCCAGCTTCCGGAGACCATGTTAAATTACTGGAAGTCAGAAGTCGCATTGACTTCAATGGCAGGATCTGTGATGTGGAGCTCATCCGCATAGAAAGCTGGAAGCTTCGGGTCGTTCCTGGCTCGGCAGCCCAGAGGCTGACCTCCGCTGTCTCCTTTCGCTCCATGTAAACACCATTCTACTGCTGCGGATGAGTCAGATCGATGGGGAACTTGACCCGATCGGGTTTAGGATATTCCTCAGCTCACGGGCAATAACCTGTACTGAAACGTATATGTTTATTTTCAAACGGTAACTGCCTAAATTCTAGGAGAACGTTTGATTTCCCATGGAGACATTTTATTTAATTACTTGAATCCTGCCATCTGTAAGTGGAAGTATTTCAGGGTAGATCTCCACCACAGAAATAGAGACCCAGAGTCCTTGCTGGAAAGGAGCTTGAAGATGAACCAGTCAAGACCTATAACTTTTTAGGAACAGAGATGACTCGGAGAGGCAAAGTGACTTGCCCAAGTCCCCGGTCGTAGAACCAGCTAGAAAGCAGCCTTGCAGGATCATCCTCCAGGGCCTGTTTCCTGTGAGTGGGGACACATGACTGGGGCACCTGCCACCATGCTAGAAACAGTGGTTTCGTCAATGCTGAGAACAGCCGTATTTGAGTTTGCAGCTTATGAATTGTCTCACATACATCATCCTGATGATGATTCAATCCATTGGTTCAACATCTTGGCTAAAGGAATTGTTAAAAAATGCCTAGAAAAAAAAATCTAAGTTTCTTTTTTCTAAATTAAATGTTAAGCTGTCACTATAATATGTACATACCTTTTTATGGTGCTTACCATATTCATTCTCTACGTCTGTTACTCCTTGTAGGCTGGAAACTTTGCAAAGCAGGGTCTCTGACTTAGTCACCTTTTAGCCTGAGGCTGACACCGAAGGTGCACAATAAATGGTTAATAAGCCCCTGAATCAATTAATACTTCAGTGCGAGATAAAAATCAGGAAGGCACTGATGGCCCCCACGCTGCTGGGCGACAGCCTCCTTACTTAGACTCAGTTTATCCTATTTCTAAAGCTTTTAAGGGGCCCTTTACTTGCGAGTCTGTTTTCATTTCTTTAATTTTAAAACTCCTTAGTGTCAGGAAATTAACAGAGCAGAGGCCATCGAAACGCTCCAGAGCGGCACACTTCATGTTTATTCCAATGGACGCGTTTCATACAAAGGACAGACTTTCTGAAGGTCCCATGGCTTCCTGTTCACCTCCCAGAACTAAGGTCCTTTTGGGCTCGGCTTCTTTGCGCAAGCCCGTTCTTTCTTCTCCCGGGGTCTCTGACAAGAGCTGACCCCATGGATCCTGCGGACGCTCCAAGGACAACGTGAAAAGTCGTGCGTTCATCCCAACGGGGTTGCTCTTCAGGCTCTGGCATTGTGGGTTCCACTTCTGCCTTTGCCTGTGAAAAATATGGCTGTGTCACTTTTAAAAGTTAATAAGAAGCTACTGCCTCGGCATGCTACAATGCAGATATCTATTTCATCCTATTTTTCTATTAGCATCTTGCCTTCCCACTTTCTAGCTGCCTTTACGAATTCTGGGGGAAGCGCTGGTTGGTTTCTTAGGCCAGCAGGTGGCAGAGGGCAAGGAGAGGGTACGTGGACCTGCCCATAACGATGCAGAGCCAGCGGGGGAAGACAGTGGATCCGCTTGCCAGATTTACCAAACTTGCCAACCTACCCCAAACTTTTTTTTTTTAATTCTTTCTAAAGTTTATAGCAAATCATATTCATGAGAGGTGGGCAAGAAGCCTCGCAGAGCCCAAGCCTAGCTGTGGCTGGGGCCTCCCCAGCCCCCTTTTTACAAAACGGAAATGGGCGCCCATGGGTTTGGGCAGGCAGAGCTAGCAGGGCTCTCCTGTGCAGTGAACAGAAGTCATACCCAGCACTTTCCAGACGCTCCGCCCAGAGAAAGTCTGCAGAAGAGCAAGGGTCAGGAAAATGGGGTGTCCGGGAGACGGAGGACAGCTCAGGAGGAGAAAGGGGAGACGATGGGACAGAATGAGAAAGGGGGTTAAGAGTCAGAGGAAGATGGAGCAGAATGACGGAGGGGACACACACCGATGGGGAGACCGTGAGGGTCCCAGGGCCTTGGCAGCCCTTCTGGGGCAAATTTCTGCAGTCTTTAAAAGAGTTAAAAAAAAAAAAAAGCTTTTAAGAAATCTGTAAATTTGACAATTTGTCTGTTGTCCAAATGCATTCCACGGGTTGAATTTCGGTGGGCTGGCCTGTCTCAGAAGGGCACGTGTGGGGTTGGAGTCTCACCAGCTTCTCCAGAGGTGTCTTCGTGCCCTCAGATTCAGATTATGCCAGGGTCGTGGGATTGTGCCAGGGCCTCCAGACAGTATCCCACTGGCTGCCCTCAGCTTCATAGGAGGCTGCTCGGGGTGTGTGTGTGTGTGTGTGTGTGTGCGCGCGCGCGCTTTGCTGTCACTGAAGGCAGAGAGATGAGAGAACCCGCCAGTCTGCCATCCATCTGCAGTGCCTCCCGCAAGAGGGTGCAAGGTTATCTCAGGTCAGTGGTTGTTACTACGTAAGGATCTGGTGTTGTTTTTTTTTTTTAAGTTAAAATAGGTTTTTACTCTGGATCTTTCTGAGCCTTGATTTTGGATGTCAGTGGGTGGTAGAAAAGGAAAGCGTGAATCTGCACTCGATCTCGAATCTTCTGTTCTGATTGTTATGGGTTGAATAATATCCACCAAAAATTCTTATGTTGAGGTTCTAACCCTCAGCACCTTAGAATGTTGTCTCATTTGGAGATAGGGTTAAGATGAGGTCCTGGTGGGTGAGTAAGGTGGACCTGTCCCCCAGAATGGCTGGGGACGTATGGACACGCACACAGGGAGAACGCCATGTGAAGACTGGACTTATGCTGCCAGGAGCCAGGAGAGGCCTGGGACAGACCCTCCCCTACTGCCGTCAGTGGGAGCCTGGCTCTGCCATCACTTGGTTTTGGCCTCCAGGTCTGCGAGGCAAGACCTTTGTGGTTCTAAACCACCAGGCGTGTGGTGCTTTGTTTCTGCAGCCCTAACGACCTCGAGTACACCGGTGTTTCTGAAGGAAAGGCATCTTCTTGTCATTGACAACCACATGGATTGATTAACCAGATCTCACTATCCAACTGACTTTTCTTTTTAAAATCTCCATTTAATGACTCCGTACGACATCTCTTTTTATTTTATTTTATTTATTTTATTTTCTATTTTATTTATCTTATCTCATCTTATCTTGTCCATTTCCAGATTCTCCATGTGAGAATCTGAGTAGAGGATTTGCTTAAAGATATGTCTCATAGGGTACAGCACAGTGCCTGCGTGTATGTGCTTAGTATCTTGTGGATGGTTTTGGGGGGCGAAAGGGAAGTTATTGGCATCATAGCATCCAGTAGAAGTACTAGTGCTAGATTTAAGTTACTTTACATTGGGGATTCTGCTTTTAGTCGGATAATCCAGAGCACCTCAACCAGGCCCTTGCAGTGCCTACTGTCACTGCTAATACTGCGAAGCCAAAACATGTCCCCAATTTTCAGAGGACAAATTAAATTGCTAGTATTTTATCCAAATTGTGTCAAAAACTTGATCTCTTCTACTGCTTCCCACTTGAACCTTAGAAATGGTGTCTGATTTAGCACAAAATGATAAAAATTAGGTAGCTTCATTTTAACGTGTCAGTTCATGTTAAAATGAAGCTACCTAATTTTTATCATTTTGTAGAACACGCCTGTTTTCTACAAAGAGCAGATGCAGGGCTGCCACCTGAACAAATTAGAGCCACAGAGAAGACACTCTCCTCCCCTGGGGATCCTGCACGTGCAAAGTGCTGCTGGACCCCAGCCTCACACCAAGAACGGGGTTTCCAGGCTCCACCCCTAGGCCGTCCCGCTGCAAAAGCAGACTTATCGGAGATAGATGACAGTCACAAACCGTTATGCCGCGCAAATGGCAAAGTAACTCAGTGGAGACGACCCTCATGGCCATCCAGGAACTCTCTTTCATGACCCTCCATGGCTTTTTAAAAAAAATCATTTTGATTGGCCTCAGCTTAAAGACAAAACCAGTCTGGGGAGTGTTTTTCTTCTTACCTGGTGGTCATGTTTAGCCCAGGCCCTCGCGACAGGACATGGGGACCAAACGAGGCGGTGGTGCTCAACGCACCTGGGTCTTCTGCTTTCTGCACCTGCTCACACATGCCCAGGGCCTGCGGGCACTGAACCCGAGCACATGACATTGGCCTGAAGCTCGATGTCCTCCTGTTCATCTATGTCCAGACAGCATGAGGGGAGTCGGCAAAGCCCAAATCAGGCCTCTCAAAATATAGTTTGTAAATTATCTCAGACTGTCTCAAGAAACACTAAACAGATGTGTGTGCCTCAGGTAGTGTGTGAAATGAGCAAGGGGAGGACATAAACCACCACCACCACCACTCCCATCATCATGCTGAATGGTCGTTTTTGTATATTTAATGATGCCAGAGACTGTTGGGCCCAGGAACAAAAGAAAACAATCAAAAAACTCTTTGGACACACAGAGGTATTTCCTTGGCTTACCTCTCCCCAAGCTCAGGTGTCGCCTGCACCTGCAGACACACTTAGAAAGTGACCTGGCAAGTAAAGTCACTTTTAGCTACTTTATTTTAGCTACTTTTAGCTTTAGCTATGTGGCCTTTGCTAAAAACGTTCCTTATTTTATTTTAATGGGCTTATTGCTGCACATCCAGTGCCGAGTCAGATGGCCCAGCTCACTCAGGCACAGTGAAGTCAACACCACTGAGTTGTGCCACGAGATTATTCGGACCTTCTGAGCCCAGAGCAAGCCTCAAAGAACCACGCTGTGATGCTAAGGAAAAGCACTTGTGGCAAACAATCGTGCCTAGAAAACCTCCTCACCGTTAGTCGGGTGCTGGGCGGTGTTCAAGGGTCTGTGTTTAAACCCTCCCTTCACCAGTGTAGCTTGACGAATGAATTGGCCCTTACCAAAAAAAAAAAAAACGTTCCTAGAGAGTCATGATGTACTTGCCAGAGCTGGCATCTCTGAACTGGAGATGGCTTCAGGTACCCTGAATGGTCCTGTGGCTCTCATGGCACTTGACTTCCCTTTTCGTGGTTTTTTATTATAAAACAGAGACAAAAGGAGAGAGATTTAGCACAGCATTTATGGATGTGGGCTCTGACACCCCAGAGCCTGGGTCCAAACCCTGGCTCCACCACTCAGCAGCTGGGCAGTTTGGGGAAGGTCACTTAAAACTATAAGCCTCAGCCTCCCCAGCTGCCACACGGGCATGATGAGAACACCCACCTTTTAAGACTTTTCAAAGGATTAATAGCTTACACAGTGCCAGGCACACTGTAAGCAAAGAATGTCAGCTGTCCTCATCCAAAGTTCCCAGATATGTGGGAATCCAAGTGAGGACGGGATGGCTGTACCTCTACCTGTGGCTGTTAGTAAAATTGATGCCAACAAACAGTCTTAAGAACTTTTCTATTTTCATATATATATATATATATATATATATATATATATATATATATATATATGTAACACTCCTCCAAATTCCTGTGGGATTTTGGGGGGGGTGTGGATTTACACATCCCTTCCATAGACAGACGTCACGCACACGCGAGACACGTGTGCACGTTTTTATCCCCGAGGCTCGAGAAAGCTCTCGGACGCCCTGTCACGCCTTCCTGTGTGTAGCCTCCAATCACAGGTGCAGGCAGCACTCACTGCGATCTCGGGTTGTCTTGCTTACCTGAAATGTCCGTTACCCACAAGCTGTAGTGAGCACAGAAAGAAGGTGATATATTTAGTCCTCTGGCGTAGATACCCGATACATCCGTACATAGCAACCCAGAGTTAGAAATGGCAGGAAGGAATGTTGTTAAGCCGCCTGTGTATGCATCATCTAGAGTCTGGGCAGTGGCACAGACACTTTCAATGAGACAGATGATGCTTAGGGAGTCTCTGTTTACGGGCACAGCTCCCCAGAGAAAGAACACGTGCATATTTATTCCTGCAGTCATTCAACAAATGCTGGAGCCCCTGTGAGGTACCAGGCTCTGGGACTACCACAGTGAAACACACGCATTTCCTTTTCTTATGGAATTTAGAATCTCATAGAGAAGACGGGCCATAAACATACATTATGGCGTTGGATAGTGTATCAGTTTCCTGTGGCTGCTATAACAAATTACGACAAACCCGATGACTTAAAACAACAGAAATTGTTTCTCTCACCGTTCTGGAGGCCAGATGTCACAATTCAGTTCACTGGGCTGAAATCAAGGTGTCAGCAGGCCGTGCTCCCTCCAGAGGCTTTAGAGAAGAATCTGTTCCTTGCCTCTTCCGGCTCCTGGTGGCTGCCAAAACTCCTTGGCCACGTGACTCTGATCTCTGCCTCTGTGTTCACTTTGCTGCCTTCTCCATCTGCCTGCATTAACCCCCTGTGCCTCCATCTTATAAGACACCTGTGATGGTGTTTCGGGCCCATCCAGACGATGCCAGCTAATCTTAAGATCCTTAATTCTATCAATCTGTTACCATATAAAGTAATAGATACTTACTCCTCGGAATTAGAGGGTAAATTTATTTGGGGGGATGGCCATTATGCAGCCTGCTCTAGGGAGTCACAAGTGCTTTGGAGAAAAATTAGTGAAAAGAAAGAGGGTGAGAGATGCCATTTGGGGCAAGACCAGCAGAGGAGGTCCCCCTGAGGAGACGCATTTACTTGTAAGCAGAATGTCCAGGAGCCCAGCAGCCCAGGGCTCGCTGCTCAGAAGTACCTGTGACCTGCCGTGGACAGGCATCCCGTGTTTGAGTGGCACCTAGGAGCGCATTCACCTGCCCTGTCCATCCCTCCTTTCTGCTCAGAATTCTGTCTCTCCCTTCCCAGTTGCCACCCCCTCCCAACTCGCTTCTTCCTGTCTCCTTTTAAATTTGCTCAAGGCTTCCAACCTTAAAAAAATTTAAAGAAAACATAAAAATCACGTCTTTATATTTATATAGCAGGCAGCCTACATTTCTCATCTCCTCTGCATTCAGACTTCTTGAGAGAATTACCTAGAGACACCCTCCCCCCATCTGCTGGCTGCCACCACCGCCTGTCCCCACCCCAGGCCACCTCCCTCCTGCCTCAGGGAGTGAAGACCCCTACTTCCTTCCTAGATCACTCTTTGGATCTGCGTCCTCGCCCCATCACCTGCCACCGCCTTACAGAGCTTGCTGAGGTCCCCACCGCCTCACTGTCCCGACTCCAAGGGGCCCCGTCCTGTTCTCGTGTGACATGTTTGATGCGGCCACTTTTCTGCTCTTTTCCTTGGCTTCTGTGACACTATCCTCGGCTGCTTTTCCCTCTCCCTTTCTGATTATTCCTTCACAGGCTCCTTGGTGGAGGGTCCCTCTACCCCGCTACAAGTGCCCCGCATCCTCTGCCCTGGTCGCCTGCCTGTCTCCCTCCTGACGCCCTCTCTGCAGGGCCTGGATGAGGACACGGTCACTCTCGCGCACGTGAGTGGCCGTCTCCTCTTTAACCATCAGACTGTGTCCACTGAGGATAGATAGTGTCCTGGTCCCCAGCTTCCTGAGCTAAGCCTTGTCTGGGAGGGATTAGGTTGGAGGCTGCTGGAAAGAAGAGAAGCTGACTGAGTGACCCGTAGACATCAGGCCTGGGACTGCAACGCAGCCGGTGCCTCCTCACCCCTCACCTGCCAGGGCCCTCGAGGTCAGAAGGAAAGTAGATGTCACCAGGGGGTGGAGGCCACTGTGGAATTTAAGGTAAAGGTATTTTGGTATTTAAAATATTTTGGTCCTAAAGCTTCAGAATTTCAGGCCTCAAAGGGCCCCTCCCAGCAGAGAAAGAAAGCGAAAGGCACGCATCGGAGCAGGAAACAGAAACACCTGCCCATTCACATCGATTGTCTGTGACATAATCCCCTTCAGTGAGGCTCAGCTGATCTTACAATGCGTTTGATGCAGTTCACACTAGCTGAGGCCTCAGAAAGCACACATCCCACAGATAGAAACAGGAACAGGACTCCGCCTCGGCCCAGCCCCCAGCGCCTGTGCCACCTTCGAAAGACAGCGGGGTTACTGACGATGTCATTATTTATAGTGCCCCCAGTCCCTGCCAGCGCCCAGGCTTCGGCCACCTGCTCATCTCAAGGCCTGAGTGGGTCGTCCGAGGTGCTGCCGACGGGAACAGTAGAGCCGCCCACCCACACGTCGCAGGCGTGGAGTCTGGCCCCACACTACCTGTCGCAGCCTCCATTTCCCAGTTAGGAGACTTTTTCCTTTATTTAAGGGCTGGTTTCGCGTCCCGCAGTTCAGGCTGAGCTCCAGACCCTCCTCCACCTGCTCTCCGCACGGAGTGAATGAGGCGTCACGTGCCGAGGGCGGGACACTGTCCTCTGCGGCTGCTCCGTGGGCCAGCACGTTTCGGTACCCCGTGAGCACACCAACTGTCCCTTTCTCTTAGTGGTGCCCCGTTACTCAGAGCTGCATGTCAATCCTGAGTGCTTCGGTCGTGCGCTAGAAAGCTGCAGGATCCCAGCTGATACATAGAAAAGCCACCGTCCCACCGGACCTCGTCTGGGTGGCCCTGTTTTCAGAGTTAAAAGTTGGTTTTGTGAGAACGACCCAGCCTCGCCTTCCTGTTGCTTAACTTCCCCTGGAGCTGTCCCTCAGCCGTTGCTGGCAGCAGACACCACAGGCCTTATTCCCTCTGCGGTGCCGTGTGCTGACCCTGTGTCTCCGACAAGGACAGCCTGTGTGAGGCTTCGTTTCTGCGGGCGGCCCCACCCCCGCGCCAGAGACTGCCTTCTCATTGTTCACACTATCCAGGCGGAGAAAATGACTCTCTTTTGCTTGGGCGGAGGACGAAAAGGACCAAAGGTAAACAAACTGAAATTCAAAACTTTCTCAGCCTGCACTTCTGGGTGGAGCAGCCCCTTCGGGCATATTTAGAAATCCCAGAAATGTGGAGGGAGCAAGGCCTCTGAATCCCCAAGTATGGGGCTGAAATCTCAGCCCCACCCTTTACTAGCTAGGTGACCTGAGGCAAGTCACACTGTCCCCCCGCCCCCCAGGTCTGGGTGCCAGAATCCCTTGATCTTTATGTGCATTAAATGAAATAACCTTGGAAATAACCTCGGGGGTGTAATCATTGATGAGTGGGGGCGGGGGGGGGGTCCCACCGAACTTCTGCCCTCCCTTCACACTTCTCTTTAAAGCTTCGGCATCCACTTTTTAAGTCTTTATTCATTATAGATTTGAGGGGTTGACTGGTTTGTTTGGGGGAGCTCAGAGGAGATTAAAACAATTAAGACCAGTCCCCAAAACGCCCTCCAACGACAGTACAGGTCCACAGTGCTTTCTTAAAACAATTAGCAAATGAACAAGCATACTGCGCTGTTAGGAGCAGGTTCAGCTTTTAAATTTTTTTTTTTAAATTGTGGTAAAATACACCTACGATAACACCTAGCATCTGGACCCGTCTCTGAGTGAACAGTCGGTACGTTCACATTGCTGTGCTGTCATCCGAAATTGAAACTCCAGCCCGCCCCGCCCCCGCCCCCAGTCCCGGTAAGTTCCCAGTCAAGGAAAAGCAAAGGCTGACGCTCGGCCTCCTTGTGAGGGGTACAGCAGAGAGGGGTGGGGACCGAAGCAACCTAAAGACCGCAGCTGAGGTTGGAACTTTGTGAAGAGTCTTCAGACCGG
>NW_011888875.1:1348190-1357756 GCF_000151845.1 Pteropus vampyrus
CAGGACAATAGCCCCATTCCCACTGGCCATGACAAGCTTGCTCCCTGCCACCCTCATTACTGCTGCTCCCCAGAAAGTGGGCTCTTTGGCCATTGTCACACATTTTCACCCTGGTTCTAAGAGTCATCCTGATGGAATTCTGTGTCATTCCCCTGGGGACATGGTGACTTCTCATGAACTCGCTGTTAGCATTAAGACGTTTAGAAACAACCAGATCTAGTTCTGGTGGCAGTCAGCGAGTGAGTGAGACCCCCAGCAATGCTCACATACGTCCGTCTCTCACCGTCACATAGCTCATCGGTCCCTCCGCACCTCCTGTGAGTGCCACCTGCAGATACCTCCAAATCTGACCATTTCTCACCATCCAGTGGTCCGATGTCATCCCCCCGGGATTGTTATATAGTTCCTGGACGGGGCTCCCTGCTTCTGCCCTGCCCCCCCAGCCCCCCCCCGCCCCCCCCACACACACACCCCCACACAATCTGTTCTCATGCAGCTCTGGGGCAGCCTGTCAAAATGACAATGTGATCACATACTCCTCTATCTACAACCCCTGGGGCTCCCATCTCTCAGGGAGTGGAAGCTGGAGTCATGACCATCACCCAAAAATTCTTAATGGACCCCCCCCCACTGCACCCCCATGGTGTGTGTACGGCCAATGCAATTTGATGCTAAGATTTAAAAGGCCAAATAGTGTCCCTTAGGTGACACCAGGTCTCTCTGAAAACTCAAGCAAGATAGGCAGGCACGTGTGCACTATCTGATAGCGTCTTGCCCTGTTTTGGCCCCTCCACCCCCAGGTGATTCAAATTAGGGTGCCTTCTGCATGGAGTGACATGGGACGCAGTTTTCAGAAGATGCTGTTGGTGAAAACCCAGCTGTCGGCCACCTTCTGAAAGCTGCCCCTCCCTCTGAATCCAGACTACCCAGTCATGAGCACATGTTAAGATTGACAGCTACAGGGGTCCCTATTATTTTAAAATGTTTCTCTGATAAAGAAAAAAAGAATCTGTGCTCTTTGTGGAAAATGGGAAAAATCCAAAGAGGAAAATAAATTCAGCCCTAATCTTACCACCCACAGATGACTCTGCTGATAGTGTTTTATGGTGGTCCCGGGAACCCTATATGATAATGATAGCTAAGATCGATTGGTCACACTCGCTGCGCCCAGACCTGGTCGGAGCATTCTGTGCAGATCATGGGGCCACAGACGCGCTGATGGTCTGGTCATCTGAGACGCGCTGAGGAGCCAGCACCAGAATGCAAATCAACTCGCTCACCAAGCACGCAGTCCCGAGCCGAGCTGTGACCGCCTCTTTGTATGTGGTATTCTTGGGGATTAACCACCGCTGGTTTTCCCAGTGGAGACTTAGACTGGGTGAAACGCCTGTTGAATCTTTTTTTCTAAGTACAACTCTGAATGACAGTGACGCCCGGGGCCAGGCATTTAATTCACAATAGCTGCGTGTATTTTACTTGTTCTCACCGCAGGGGACGAGAATCTCTGGCTTGCTACTAATACTGATTATTCAGGGTCATGGAGACAACTTTATGACGTCTTCAAAAGCATGGTCAGCAGCCTCTGGACACTGAGTCAAATCCAGAGCTCTTGGCAATGTTCCTCTGTGAAACGGAATCCCGTGAGGATGTGCAGAAATGGCAGCACCCTTGTGGCTGGGTTTGTATGTTCTCTGAGTTCAAATGCTGATGAGGACAACTGGCTTCTTCAGATCCCACTCCCACATTCTTGAGAAAGAGACTCGGGTGGTCCCAGCGCAGGTCAGGGACTGACTATGTGAGGAAGCAAGTCTCGGAAAGGTGCCCGTTCTGTGGTTCCAGTCTCATTGACTCAACTGTAGTATCTCAGACCAGGGGTGCTACTTCTTTAAGAATCAGGGCTGCCTTCCTCCACCGTGCACACTTTGCTCCTCTTTGGGGGTCTTGATCTATGGTAAAACTTTGTCGTAACTTAGCTCACTGTTATAGGAACTTAAAAAGGAAAGGTTAAATACTGCCCCCAGCACAGACCTCCATAGAGCTAAAGCCTGCTTAATGGGTTGCCACTAAGGAAAATGTTAAATTACTCATTGACCTGCCCAACCAAAGCATCGTTAGAAATGTGACTGTGGCACACACACTAACTGGCAACTGCGTGCGAGGGCTGTGAATAAAAGGGCTGTGGCCCGGTGGGGGTTAGTTTCCAGAGAGGCTGTGGAAGAAGAGAGTAATGCCAGTGGCCGTGAAGGCAGAGGATTGTGTGGAGGGGACCGCAGTCTACGAGAGATGACTGTATCTTGAAATGCACATCAGTAGTTCAAAGTAGAAATTTCATGGTCAGTGCCTGGTCCCGAGAAAAAGAATCACAGTATGTCATGTCAAATAAAAGAGTGGATCAGGGGTCTCCTTTTTCAATAACCTTTTTGTTTTAGGATCATTTTAGATTTACAGAAACATCAGAAAGACGCACAAAGTTCTCACACGCCCTTCACCCTTTACTCACCTATCACAGCTTAGGGACCAACACGGGTGTGTTACTCTGAACCTAACTCTGTAGCTTATTCAGATTTCAGTAGCTTTTTCCTCATGTCCTTTTTCTGTCCTAGGATCCCATCTTCATTACCATCTTTCCTCCTCAGCCTCCTCTGATCTGTGAGAAACTGTCACAGACTTTGCTTGTTTTCGTGGCCTTGGGCAATTGTCTGGAATACTGGTTAGGGTTTCTGTAGAATGTGCCTCAGTTTGGGGTTCATCTGCGGTGTCTCTCATGGTTAGATGGGGCTTATGGACTTGGGGGAGGAAACCCACGTGGGTAAAGTGTCATTCTTATCAAGAATACATGCCGTCAACATGACTTCTCACTGCCGGTGTTGACCTTGATCACCTGGCTGAGATCATGTTTGCCAGGTCTCTCTATGGTAAGGGTCCTTTCTCCCCATTTTCATATTGTACTCCTCTTGGAAGGAAGTTACTAAGTGCAGCCCACGCTTCTGGATGGGGCAGTAGGTTCCACCTCCCTGAGGGGGAGTATCTACATTAACTTAGGTGAAATTCTATGCAGGGAATTTGTCCCCATGTGTTTATTTATATCAATATGGACTCGTGGATATTTATTGCATACCGTGGGTCATAATTCAGTACATTCTTTATTTTGTTGCTCAAATTGTTCCAACTTTGGCTATTGAGAACTCTTCCTGCTGTGCTTTCGTGTCCTTTGACATATTATTCCAGGCCGATAATCTTGTATATTTCCAGCCTTCGTCCTAGAATGAGCCATTTCTCCAAGAAGCCCTGGTTCCTTTTATTGGAGAACAAATAGGAAAACCAAAGATCTGGGCACTGAGTGGGTTGTTCCATTTTGCTGGCCGCTTCCTAATGAGATAAGATTGACAGCAAGCTCCGCAGCAGCAAACCCACCCCTGCAGCTGCTCTAAGGAACAAATCATGTTCATTGTCAGGAGTTTATTAGGTTTGCGTTCTGGCTTGGAAAAGTCAATGTCGTTAGCCTCTGCAAATATTTGAGGAACACAGCATGTCATGGTCAACCGGGAGGTCATGTTCTGAGTCAAGACTACTCTGGGCGAACTCACTAGAATGACACTTTTCCTGAAATAGTCTTTGTTCGTTTACCCTCTAAAAGCTTCTTGTTTTCTGAAACAGACTGGCTAAGTTTGGTCTCATTATTAGGCGAGGGCTCAGGACTTTTCTTAGAGAAAGCTGACATGCAGATAGGTATTGCAGCTTTTAGCCAAGGCCATACCTACTGGGCAAGGCAGGGAATAGGCATTTTTTTAGGAACTTACTGGAAGGCACAGGGCATTTTCACACTGGAAGCATGGCCAAGGCAAAGGGTCGAATTCAGATATTTCAGAGAGAAGGAGAAAGGAAGCTTCTACACCATGTACACGGTGTTCCTTCCCTCTAAATGGTTACTTGTGATTGCTCAGGACCCAGACCAGACTGGCGGCTTTCGGCTATGTTGTTCTAGAAGACCTAACCTAGACTCCACGTGTACCTGGCTGAAAACTAAAGACGCACCTCAGTGGCCTGTGGCCTTGATGCGGGGGGGGCACTTAGGGTATGCTTGGCACAGATGAGCACCAGATAGATAGACAGCAGAGCGGTTTAGCGGTGCCAAGTTAAATCATGCTGTGGAATTTTAAAAATGGAATATCGAGCTACGCTCCTGAGAAGCTCTATGAGAGATCTACCAAACCTTAACATGTTTTTTTCCAAGAGACCTAAAATGGGGTCACCACCCAAGTTACAAATACGTAAGTGATTTGGGCATGCTCACTGTCATTGTGTCCTCAAACTGGACTTCCTCCTGCAAAGGTTACTGGTCATCTCCTCCAAAGGGGTACAAAACCTCCGAGAGAATATTCACGTGGAGCAGCCCGAGGGAGGAAGCCGGTTTCTCCACGTGAATAATATGGAGTCTGGCTTTGGCAGGGACACTGCTCACTCCATCCTCTCTGAGGTGCAGTGACACCGTCCTTTTCCCTTGCTTCGTTGTAACTTAAAAGCCACTTTACAGTAATTTTGCAAAGCAGAGAGAGATTGCAGTGTCAGGCATTATCTTATATTCAGATTCTAACACCGGCTACAAAATAAATACAGCATCACAGCGATTGTCCTGGGAGCTTTAGCGGAATATGGCCCAGGTGTCCAACCCCAACCATTGAAAACACACAGGGTGGCTTACCCTCTGGGGGATCCTAGGCACAAATCAAGTCCAGACTTGGGGCGGGGCTCACTTGTCTTAATTCTTCACAGCTTCGCTGCTATGGAAAATATTTGTCAGGAAAATGAATTGTATCCCCATGCTGTGCTCGGTGTTGTTTTGAAGTTGTAATATGTAGACGTGAGCGATTTCATACCATTTCAGGCTGGCAGCCGGCGGGAAAAAGATGACAGGGCCACTCGTCCAGGCCACTAGTGATAAAGTCTCAGAGCTCGGAGCTGCTACCACTAGGGAAGTATTTCTCCTTCGCGTCAGACGGGAGGTGTAAGTGCTGCCAGCAGGAGGCTTAGATGGTTGTACCTCTGTCATTTTTTGAAAACCAGTGGGAGATTCTTCCCAGATGCTGAAAACGACATGACAGAATAAAGGTTCTGTTGCATTGATAAAGTGAAACATATTTAGAATGGATCCTCCCAGGTATTCTTAAAAATACTTCAACATGACGTAGTAAATAGGACCAGCCTAACTCCAGGAAGCTTCATTTACCCAAAGCCGAAAGGGTGTTATGTGCTAAAATTTCAGTGTCCTGTTTTTACATGACTGCGATTCGTTTTGTAATGTGTCCACGTTCATTTGAGGGAAGAGTCGCTTGCATCTGAACAGAGGGAGAGAAACACCTGATGGAAGTGGCATGGTTTTGGCTCCGCTCCCCGTCCGTTTCAATTCCAGTCAGTCGACCAGTTGCCCGTCTTTTTTCCACAGTTCCCAGTGCCGTGGCTGCCGTCTCGTATTCTTTTACTCAGACTTCGCCAGGCTTCCAGGCCTCTAATCGACCTCAGTATTACAGTTCCCTTTTTCACTAGGCGCGCTGATTCAGCGTGGTTTACATACAGCCAGATGCTTTCAGGTCTCTTCCCATCATTTGGTTTGAGCTGTCAAACTTACATTAACGCGTTCGCCCTGAACTGACGGAGCCGGTGAGCCGTCTGGTGAAGCCTTCCATGAGAGCACACTGGTCTCCCTCCCTGGCCCGGTTACCCACTCAGATGTGTCCACTTCCGCCCCGCTGCTGGGTCCCTTTGGGGCAGACGTGGCAGACCGGGGCCCGTGTTGGCGGGCAGTGGCTCGAGGACCGGTGTGCCGGCCAGCTGCTCGTGCAGATCTGTCCTCTCTGTCCTCATGTCCCTCGTGTGTGCCTTTTCCTAACATCCTTGCCGTCTCCCCCGCCCCCGCCTGCAGCTCTGTTTCGTGATGTTCTGGACCCCCAACGTCTCCGAGAAGATCCTGATAGACATCATCGGCGTGGACTTCGCCTTTGCGGAACTCTGCGTCGTCCCTCTGCGCATCTTCTCCTTCTTCCCCATCCCAGGTAACGAAAACAGAACGAAAGACGATCCCTGTTTACCTTCATGCCGGCCCTAGTCTTCTCTGGAAATGTTTGCAATCACGGCCCAAACAGAAACGTAAAATTTTCACAGGGGATCGGAAAGACGTGAAGACGTTATGCGGTCGGTTGAAAGTTCAACAGGAACCGTTTGTTTCTTAAAGGACAGTGGCCGTGAACACAGTGAAGAGAAACGAGACCCGTAGGGAGAGCGTGAGCGGTTTGGGGAACAGAACTGCTTTGCCTCCCGATCTGTGGGGCCGTTTGCACAGATCTGTGCGTGCTCTCGAATTCCCAGAACTGTATACTCAAAAGTCAGTCTTTCGGCATGTTCATTGGAGAAGCAAAATGGAAAACACAAGAAAGGAGAATTCTAAAATCTAAAATCTGGAGAATTCTTATCTCTCTATGGGAGATAAGAATCTAGGGGCACAGGCGAGGCCAGAGGGCGTGTGGCCAGCCAGGGGAAGCCCACAGTCAAAGTGAGAGCCGGTTTGACGGTTCCCAAGCGGATGGAGTAGTAGGAGTCACGCCATAAAGAATGAGGTGGTTTTTTATTACTTGAGAAAATCCAGTCAGGGAATGGTTGACTGGTGTGCTGCCTTTCCTATAACAAATGCATCGCACATCCATGTAGGTCCATATATAATATGTTTAGGGCAAGTCCAGGCACGTCTGGGTACTGTTTCTAGAAGTAACTCATCAAACCGCCAACAGTGGGAAGCAGGACCAGGGCCGGGGGGATGGAGGGAGACAGGACGGGGAGGGGACCTTTGTACTGTGTCCCCTTCAGCAGTTTTTAAATTCTGTACCAAGTGCAGGTCACTACCTGTTAAAAATTTAACTGCCAAAAACTTCCACTTAAATCGTCCAGCCAAGAAGCCAGACCACGGAGCTAGTCGAGGCCAGGGCCAAGGGCGCGCCCGCCAGTCCTGGGCTGTCACTGAGTCGGGCCACAAGCTGCCGCAGCTTTTAGATGCCAAGCATGCCTGGAGACAGGGTCTCTTGGGTGTCACCTTCCCCAATGTGGCAGAAACGGAGGAATGGAAGATGACGGCTTTGGAGCAGTGTCTGGTCTTGGTCAGGGGGACACAGAGGAGCCAAGCTTGGGAAGGGGCTGCACTCACCTGTCCGTACTCCAGGAGCGGCTGGAGGTCCCAGAGAACGCCAGCCAGTCCTGGGGTGGGATCTACCTGTGGTCTCCTCTCGACTCCACTTCCTCTCCTGTCAGACTACAGGCTTCCAGAAGCCGTCAGCCCCCACCTGTCTTTGCGTATCTGTGTGTCTCAAATCCGACCCTCCACCCTGGGCCCCGCAGGGCAGAGCGCGCCCTCTGTCTAGAACACAGTGGCTCCTCCAGCGTGCCCGGGGCACAGTGAGCAATGCTTCCCCTTCAGACCGTCTTGGCCACTGTCTGCAGGGTAAAGGACTAGGCCTGACGTGTCCTTAACCCCCTTCCAGGCACAGATCACACCTGAACCTTCAGGCAGTTGCCACCCGCGAGGGCGTGTGCCCTCACAGCCAGATTCAGTCAGTCTCCTGGAGCCCCATCTGCAGTTCACACCTGGATGGGGAGACAGGCAAGGGGGGTGTGGCATATTGGCTCCTCGGAAAGAAGGGGTGGTACCAGGAGAAGGCAAAAGGGGAGTGACGTCGGCGTGCATGGTCAGAGACGAGAGCAGCGCCCTTCTTCCCTACGCCTCCCCGGGACTGTCGTGGGGAGGGCCTCTGGCCCGGCTTTTCTCCTTGTCTTGAGTCAGACTTGATCACCATCAAGTTGCCTCTTTTCTCTTGAATTTTCTCTTCTAGAGAGGAGTGGCCGGAGCTTGAGGCTGGGGTGGGGGTGGGGCTGGGGCTGGGGGTGGCAGGAGTGGACAGGAAGGTCCCGGAGCAGGCCCCGCCGTCACGGTGAAGGAAGGAAGCTGCCCACAGCCTGCTGTCTGGATGTTAGGGACTGTGACGAAGTGGGAGCCAAGGTACGGACGGGGCCGCCCCAGGCCCAGAAGCAGGGATCCGAGGCCCGGCAGAAAGATGAGGTCGCTAGCCCAGGGCCACAAGGCCTGGGTCCCAGCCAGCCAGCCGGCGACCTCGTGTGTGCCATGCAGGAGCTAGAAGCTGGAGGCTGCAGGACGGGGAGGAGCAGGGCGTTGCTGACAAGTCCTTTGCTCTCCCCTTAGTCACCGTGAGGGCCCATTTCACCGGGTGGCTGATGACCCTGAAGAAGACCTTTGTCCTGGCCCCCAGCTCCGTGCTGCGGATCATCGTCCTCATCACCAGCCTCGTGGTCTTGCCCTACCTGGGGTATGTTGTCGGGGGGCTTGGGGCTTGTGTCCTTCTGCCACTTAAGTACCCTGGCCGGAGGTTTACATCTGCTTTTCCGTGTGAAACCCCAACCAGAGGTAGAATTCATAATGCTGAGCCGCGTGTGGTTTCTGCCTGGGCACTAGGTGGGGGGCTGTTGCGATCCATTCTAGAAAAGTATTTTCGGGGTCAGGCCCAGGCGTGGTATTCATCGAGCACCCACTACGGGCCCCGGTCTCCTGGGGAAGGGGCGTCAGTCAGCCCCTTCACCTTGGAAACCCGCTGCGTTGGGCGGAGGGGTGGGCGGCGCTGCGGGCTCGCGGTGAGGGGCGTGGCCGGCTGGCAGGTGCCGAGTCGAGACCCCGGGAGCGGGAGCGAGCGGAGGGTGGCCCCGGCCGGAGCTGCACGCCACCTCCGCGTGCAGGTGGAGCGCTTCTCGGGTGCAGACCCCCAGCGCGACGGTCCGGCCCCTCCGCCTTCTTCCCGTGGCCTGGGTTTGACTCCGTGTGCCGCACCTCAGCGTTAACGACAAATGGCCTTTCGGTTCTCATCCCAGGGTACACGGAGCCACCCTGGGCGTGGGCTCCCTCCTCGCGGGGTTTGTGGGAGAATCCACCATGGTCGCCATAGCAGCCTGCTACGTCTATCGGAAACAGGTGAGACGTGGCAACGGACGCGCACACCTGCCGTGGCCGCAGAGCCTCCTCCAGGGCTAGGGAGACCGGAGCGGCCCCCCAGGGGACCGCGTGGTGGTGACACCGCACAGTCATCCCGTACCGTGACTCAGGGTGACCAGCTTGTCGACCAGAGTGGCTGAGGCTCGGTCAGGTTTCATGACAAGGGATGCCCCGTCACGTGATTCCGTGGGTCGTTCCTCACGCCCTGCCTCGCTTCAAAAGGCAGTCGTATTTCTCGGGAGGGACAGCTCGATGAAGCCAGGCCTGCCATCCTGCATCCCACTGTTGCCTCGAACGATTTTTAAAATGTAGAAACTAAATAATGGTTTTGACCACGCAAGAAAATCCTGAAGAGGTGATTCCCCCAGCCACCAGGGACCGCCCTCCCCCAAGTCCTTGTAAACTCAGACTTGCTCGCTATGGAATGACCAGTCCGGAAAGTCTTGGGTGGTCCACATGCCCCCGCCCACTCTTCGCCTCTACAGACCCTCGCCCCTCTTCAGCCCCAGCGCCCACCCCACTG
>NW_011888875.1:1358176-1363462 GCF_000151845.1 Pteropus vampyrus
AGGCAGAGAAGAGGTGGGGACCAGGGACAGATCGCTGGAGTACACCAGTGTGGGCTCCCCCTGCTCTCGGCTCTGCTGTGACGTGTCCCTGTCACAGCCCACGCTGACGTGTCTTCTTTGGTCTAGAAAAAGAAGATGGAGAATGAGTCGGCAGCCGAGGGGGAGGACTCGGCCATGACGGACATACCCCCAGCAGAGGAGGGGACGGACACCGTGGAAATGAGAGAGGAGAACGAATAAGGCGTGGCGGCCGCGCGGGCAGCCGAGGCGAGTCTTCAGCCTCGTCTCCTCTCCCATTGCGTTTCGCTCTGCTTTGGTTTTGGTTTCGGTTTTAACGAGAGGCCTTGATTTAAAGGTTTCATGTAAACTCTCTGGCATATATGCCCACACTCAGGCGGGGACCTAGAGGGTGGTCTTTGCCGCTGCTTTGTAAAAACCGACAAAAACAATTGACTTCATGCCCCCGCTTCCTGAAACCCCAAAAGACATAGTTGCCTTGTAGTCCGAGTTGTGTCCTCTGCCCTCCGTCCCCCGTGCATTCTCCACTTGGAACCAAAGGACTGCGGCTGTGCCGTCCGTCGCTTCTCGGCCACCACTGCCCAGCAGGCCAGACTTCACCCTGTCCCTTTTCATCTCTTTTAAGAATCAGCAGGTTACAACTCAGCTTTAATTGGCTTCTCAGTAACACGGCCGAACAGAGGTGACCCCGGTGGCCTCCCGCCGTGGAGTCATCAACTGTCCACGGCACACCTGCCGACAGGCTGCCGCCGGAGCGGCCGTGCACGCCAAGGCATGGATCTGCGACGGCGCTGGGCGGACGGATGGACAGACGTCCCGTAGGAAGGCTCAGGACACCGTGGGAGCAGCCGAGTGACGACACTCGCCTGTCACCTTGCCTTCTCCATCCGGGACCCGAGTTAGCTCCCGCACTGTGCCCCGCCGTGTACACAGCTGAGCTAACTCTTTAAAGTGGTCACAGGCGCGCATCTCCAAATGTCGGCATCCTTCCGCATGGCTTTCCCTGAAGGCTTGTCTTTCACCCCCCTTTCCTGAAGATGGCACTAGAGGAAGGGAAATGGAGCGTTGCTAACTTTACATTTTAGTTTTTTAAGTGGACTGAAGCTTTAAGTCATAATCTAGCATTCTAATGCCAGGTTGCCGTATCGTAACTTCTGAAGTAGATTTATTACCTGGTTCTGCCATTCTTAGTCATAATCACACGGTACAGGTTAATTCCGCGTGTGACTCCCCTTCTCATGCCACAGGATAAAGCAAGACATTTTATAAACAGTATCAAAGTCACTATGTGATATTCCCTGAGACGACACATTTGAAATCCATTTAGTGCAGTATATTTTTCTAAGTTTTGGAAAGCGGGTTTTTTCTTTAAAAAAAAAAAATTATGGACACAGTTCAGCAAATTCTTGATTTCGTCGAAATTCCTAGACTGAAAGAACCTAAACAAAAATATTTTAAAGATATAAATATATACTGTATATGTTATGTAATTTATTTTAGGCTATAATACATTTCCTATTTTCGCATTTTCAATAAAATGTCTCTAATACAATACGGTGATTGCTCGTGTGTCAACATACCCGCAGTTGGAATGTATTGTATCGATGATCACTGTATCTTATTTTCAGCAATTTCACATAGTCTGTCATTTGTACGTAAATTTAAGGGTCAGTAAATGACTAGAGAACTATTTTTCACCATGGGTAACAGGTTTAAATGGGCAGTAGTGGGAATGGAAATATATACTAGAAGGGCAAAAAACAGTCAAGCCTTCTGTGTTTATTGTTTTCAGTGCTGTATAATCCTGTTGTTATTGGAAAAAAAAGGAATGTAAGGGCGTAAGGTCAGCTGTGAGCATCACGGGGGTGCATTCACATATCTGGACACCCGGTGACCCTCGGGGGTGCTCACCAGGGTGACACATCCTCATGCGCTCATATCTATGTGTACTGAAAAGTAAGATGCACAGCTTTGGGGTGGTTTCAGGGGCAGATCTGCGAAGACGGGAAAAACGAGTTGTATCAGCTTTTTAAAAAGTACACGACTAGAAAATTAAACAGTATTTTTTAACGTGTGTGACTATTTCATGCTGGGGGTTGGAGCCTGAAGATCAAATTGAAAAAGCCGATTCTTTCCCACTAAATCGAGGAGATCAACTAGAGACTCTTCATTAGGCAGCTGGAACATGGCATTATAACTGCAGGTGCCCCTTCAGTGACAGAGATTCCCAGACTGTGATATTTGGGTGGAAACGGCCCCCAGACCCGGACAGTGAGCGCGGAGCTGTGATTCGAGCCCTGAGTCACAGTCTGAAGCTGGCAGGTTCTGCTGCGTCGGGTCTAACCGCCAGGGATGGGAAGGGAGGGCAGACCAGGGAGGTGGGGAGAGTCCTTCCCACCTTTCAGAGTAAGGAGGGGCATTCTTTGCCTTTGCCGACCAAAGAAACGTTTCCCCAGCACAGGGTTTATGTTTTTCTATTGCAAGTTGCTCAGCTGACAGATTTTGAAGGGCTCCACACCTGTGAGGGTCACGTGTTGAGGACCATGGAAAAGAGCAGGCGTGGCTTTCTCACTGCAGGGTGATTGCTGGTCGACAAGGAGAATCTAAAACTACAGGGCATGAGGCGTTTTTCACGCAAATGCTGATGTGAGCTGGGGCGGCTCAAAGCTGGTTTTCGGCTATTAGCCAAGGGTTTTCTCTGCACAAGCCAGGGGCAGAGCGGCCCTTAATGGCCTCCCTGCTTTTTTGAGGGGCATATTCGAGGTCTTTCTAAACATGTGGCTGATTTGCTCTGCCCCAATTAACGGGATCTCAGTGGCAACGGACATTGATGAGACACCCAGGAACCGAGCAGAAAGAACCCGGCGAGGCTCACCCCAGGTTGGTCTTGGTAGGGTTGGACCTGCCGGCCAGGTAGACCGGGCCTTGTGCCAGCAGGACCCCTCACCTGTTTGAAATTCTTTAATTTGGGCACAAGCTACTGGCCACGCCCCTCGCTGCCTATCGGGCTTGTCTCTTGTGCCAAAAGGTCTCTCTCTTCTCCTGTCTTGTATTTGTGTTCTGTGTTGTGTCATGTTCAAGCGCTAGCAGAGGGTGTAGCTTTGGAAATGTCCATAGATGGCTGGTACCTTCAGAACTAGAAACTTTTAGTGCTGGTTTAGGAGGGGCCGAGTCAAGCTTCTCTGTCATAGTAAATGCACTTTATTTTTTTACTCCTTGAGTCCTCCCAATAAATAGCCGTGGGAGCCGTGGTGGGTAGGAGGCCCCTGAGGAAGGAGGCTGGGGCTCCCCTGAGGTCTAGCGCCAGGGGCCAGCCCCGCGGTCCTCACAAGCAGCCTTTGCTGGGTCTTTCTCAGGGGGTGGGACAGTCACTACGTCTCCAAATATCGGAAAAGTTATGCAACGATATCTTGTGAGAAGTGAAACAAGTCAAAGGCGACTTCCCCCCCTAATCATCCGTTTGGGGGTCTTTTCTTCCAGGAAGGATGGAGGAGGGGAGAGTAAGTTTTCTGCACCCTTGGTTTCTAGAATCATGATGATTTAAAGACTCAGTCCTCTGACTGGACATTTTAATTGTTTTACTTCCAACTGAAGTGAATGAGAACCTGTGTTTCAAAATTGAAGGTGTTTGTATTGTGCTAGTTAAATGACATTATCCTGAGAAATATTTTCTCGTATTTAAAAATCTCTCTAGTCCAGTAACTCCCAGCAGTGCAGTGCCCAGGACCAGAGGCCCCGGGTGCACCAGCGGGCCGTGGCTTCCGGCCCCTCGTTTTGCAGGCGAGCTGACCTCTTAAACTTGGGTGCTGTCTCCAGTCAAAGCGGCACACAGTCCAGGAAAGGAAGGGCTTTTATGCTCGAAGTCAGCCTTTTTTCGTTATTTTTTTTTTCTTGGTAACCGGAAATTGTGATGGACAGGGCTTTACAAGACATGATCTGTGAGCACTGCGATGCGCTTGGCACCTGCAGCCGACTCTCTGAAAGCTGCCGGCCTGCAGACAGCCACGCTCACACGCAGCTCTTTCATAAAAGTGAACCATAGGAAAGCGTGTTTTTGAGCGACGTGCTTGGTAAACATTCGAGATGCTCCTCCGTGTGGTTATTTGGAGTATTTCTGTCATTTGAAACAGCAAAACACCATGTGATTCATCAGCTGATCTAACCGCACGTAAAGTAGGATATAGAGAAATATCTGAAGACAAATAAATGCACGAAAGTCCCCGTTAGCTGTCCTTTTAAAGGCTACACATCTAAAATCAACTACACTAATTTCGAAAGGAGAGAAACTATTATGTAATCAAAATAACCCACTCCAAAGTCAGAAAATGTGTAACAAATTATACAATTTACCATCTGATTTTAAAAGGGAAAATTAATGAAGAGGAGATGGTGAGATCTTGTCTCAAGGTGACTCCATTTTCTTCTCAAGGCAGGGAGGGGGTAGGAACGATTAGCTGTTGCAGTCTCTGCCAAGACCGCCGGAGGCGGGCCTCCTAAGTCATTTTTTTTTTTTTAAATCACCTTTGACAAATCCAAGTGGTTCCAGAAGAATATTCTCTGCTTTAACTATAATCAACCAGGGTCTCTAAAAGACTGCATAAGATACACGCACTTTTACAGATGGCAGTCAGCTCCACACAGATTCGGCACATTTCTCATGGGGTACCTCTTTTTAAGCCAGGTTATGTAACGAAGTGCACTTCACTAACAAAACTTGACACTGGCTGCTACAGCCCGTGTAAAACAAAAGCGTGCAAGAGCTGGGAACCCCTTCTCTCTCCAGAAGTACACGTGGTCTCCTCAGGTTAGAGGGGAGTTGAAGACAGACCCGCCCACATCAGCCGTGCTGCTAACAGTTGTCTGGCTCCGTGAAGTCTCAGTGGCGTGCAGAATTGGTCATTACTCTGATTTAGAGAGACAGATGTTCTCCAACTGTGAACCAGGGACAAGAAATGGTGCCTTTAGAGGTAGAAAACATTACAGCCAGGTGGACTCTGGTTCTTTAAAGTATGGGGCCACGAACTTGGGGACCCACAGTTTGGATGAACCTGCTACTGACGGCGAAGTTCAAGCCACCCTGGTCTAACAAAGGAGGTACAGGGTCCATGTCCGCACCAAGCACTCAGCACCTACAGCAAGGACCAATCACCACAAAGCAGCCCATTCTCCTGGGGGGCCTCATCCACAGGCTTGTGGGGCAAATACACAGCTCCTTGGGTCTATGATATATTTGGTTTGCTTCGTGATGTATCGAGAGGGCATACTGCC
>NW_011888875.1:1365012-1388631 GCF_000151845.1 Pteropus vampyrus
AATAAAATCAAGTCGACTGGGAGTCATTATTCTACATGTGAATAGCTGTGGCTCTCAGTTTACAGGCGCTTCTGTGCCACATCAAAACTACGGGTTTAATTTAAACTGTTGAAACCAATCACATTAAAATATGTGTGCAGCCTTTGATTAAAATTGACTGCAGAGGTCAATATAAAACATAGGTTGCATTTAAACAAGTGCTGTGTATGTATTTCACAGATGTAAGTTTTTGCATCGTTAAGAGCATTTATATATGCTTTTCTTTTTTCAATTTTTTGGGGGGATTTGTGCTCATATACTGTCAAACGGCTTTCATACTCTAAATTTAGTTTAAGTAAAGCTTCGACAGCTGGCTTACAGTCGAGACTGTTTTGTTTCTTGACTTTCTTATTCTAACCATCTGTCTGGTCGCACACCCCAAATTACGTGGTTTCTGACTACAGTTTTCTTGTCAAATGTACATGAGACATTAAAATGTTGCCCTTTACCTTGGGAGATAAGGCCTCTAACCACTGGGATACTTCTCTAAACTCCCTGCCTTATTTAAATATGACCTATTTCTTCAAATTTTATTCTGTATTAAAATGAATTCTTACTTCCCATATCTACAGTAATGTTGAAAGTAGTTCTCTGAAGTCGAGTTTCTCTACCACACACAACCCTTCTAAAGTGGGGATACCAAGCCGAGGCAGTAGGAAGCCAGAGGAGCAGAACCCGAAACCCCTCCTGCCCACATCTGAGACTCGTTTCCATCCTTATGTAAAAAACACCACTCTTCTTTAAAATGGAATGCCTTGACCTCAAAGGATGGCTGTCATTTTCTGACCCTCCTATGGGAGATTATATAGAGAAAGGGTTTTGACACACCTGTCACCGACAGGTGTCAGCGTTCCGACTTGTTTGACGTCACGTGTTCCTCCCCGAGCGGTCGTATCGCTTGTCTTCGAGTTAAAATCCCAGATCTCAGCGCTGCCTCTGACATACTTCCCTTTCACTGCCTCTAACACGACCGTGGTTTTGAAGTCTGAAAGGTCATCTCCCTTTCCACCCACGGCACTTGGGACATGGCACGTCTTCCTGCCTAGCTGTGACGTCAGGGTGCGGAGCTGTGCTGGGGAGCAGTACCACCCTGAGGGCAAATCTGCACCCCTCCTCTGCCGCCTCCTGACACCCCAGGTGAGTCACATTGCCATCTATCCAGGAACCCGCTCCATGACACCCCCGTCCCCCACCAGGGGTCCCCACTGACCCCCGTCAGTTCTCCCTCCTGGTATCTTGCACTTGAATCCCTACCTCTCCATCCTCTTGGTCTCATGGGCTTACCTCAGTTGCTCTTGGGTGCTTGGAGTCCAAGGACCACACAGACCGAACAATTATTAAACGTTGCATTATTCCACACACCTTAAGTTCTTCCATCTGATTCCTGTGAAAAGCTCTCTCTGAAGGCGAGTAGCTGATGAAAGCTGGCTGTGGTCGCTCCAGTCCCCTCCAGGCCCCGGGCCGTGAGCCCTGAGGCTTGCGAGTTCATGCACGATACAATCAACCCCGCCCTGGCAATGCCACGTCCTGAGCCAGCTCTGCTCTGCCTTCCCCCACACACACTGCCCAGATTTCGGCAGCTTTCCTCACCCAGCTACGTTTCTCACCCTATTTAATTCCACCTTTGGAAAACCATAAAAAAAGC
Organism: Pteropus vampyrus; assembly: GCF_000151845.1. Taxonomy (NCBI): domain Eukaryota; kingdom Metazoa; phylum Chordata; class Mammalia; order Chiroptera; family Pteropodidae; genus Pteropus; species Pteropus vampyrus. Next base: position 1,366,697 of record NW_011888875.1, read on the forward strand.
CCCCATGCCCAGCCTGCTCCCCCGAGTGGAATCCAGTTCTACATACTAACCTCATCTAGCTAGGCCTGCTTCCAGCTCCAAATCCTGGTTCCAGGGTGGCTTTTCCAGCCCTGACTTGTCCCCAAGCTTCAGACCAGTCACCCCCAACATCTCAGAGGCATCCCAGAGGGGCCTTCACCTGAAGTCCGTCGCTGAACACTTCTCCCCGCCCCGCCCGCACTTCCTCCTCACCAGCAGAATCACCTGTCGCCCACCCAGAAACCTGCCCTGGGCCCCGCCCCCCCCCCCAAGTCCCCAGCAGCGGCTCTTCCTCCTGGTCTCTCTCACTTCTGTCCCTCCAGCTTAGTCCCACCAGCTTAGCTCAGGTGCTCCAGGTCACCGAGGGCCTGGATGCTACAGGAGCCTTCTCCAGGCTCACATGTCCTCCTGGACTAGGATGGAAACCAGGGGTCCGCAACCCCTGGGCCGTGCACCAGGACCGGTCCGGTCCGTGGCCTGTTAGGAACTGGGCCGCGCAGCAGGAGGTGAGCGGCGGATGGGCAAGCAAAGCTTCATCTGCATTTGCAGCCGCTCCCCAGCACCAGCATCACCCCTCAGCTCCACCTCAGATCATCAGGCGTTAGATTCTCACAGGAGCACCGGTCCCTAGTGCCAAAAGTTTGGCAATGGCTGAAAACGACACCTGGAGTTTGCAGTGCACGACCCACACCACCATTCCCAGCGGTCTGACCGCCTGCCCCCGCCCACCCCACCCGCTTTTCCAGGCTAGCCCTTCCCCCCACCCCCTGCTAGGCACTGGGATGCTGCAAGGAGGCCCCGCACTTTCCTGGGTGGGCGCCAGGCTTCGGGTGGTAAACGAGAGCCCAGCCAGGGAGGAGGACGCCGGCACCCAAGAAGCAGCAACACAAAATGGGGACTCCGGCTGGTGCCCAGCTCCTGCTCCAGGGGTCTTAACATCCAGCCCCATCCCAAAACCTGCACCCTAACTTCCGTCCCTCACCCAATGTGACAGCACAAAAGGACCAAGAGTAGCTATTTAAACAGAGAATCTGCAGAGCTGAGGGACAGCTTTCCGGAGAGGTGTGTCCATGTGTGGGGGACGGAAGTCCTCCAGTACCTTAGGCCTAGTGAGGGGGCTCTTCAGGAGACGCTCAGAGCGTGAAATGGGACCCTACAGTGGTGGGGACATGGCGTTTGGGTGCCCAACTCACCTTTCAAATTTGACAGAATTTAATGGCTGGGCTCTCGTTTACTACGTGAAGCCTGGTACCCACCCAGGAAGGTGCGGGGCCTCCTCGCAGCGACCCAGTGCCTAGCGGGAGGGGAAGGGCTGGCCTGGAAAAGCGGGTGGGGTGAGGCGGGGGCAGGTGGTCAGACTGAAGAGCCACAGGAGAGGGGCTGGCTGGCACGCACCACGTTTGACAGGGCGGAAGTTCTAAGGTCTTTCCCGTGAACCAGACCTGGGCCACACCGATCAACAAGATGACCTAGGGTGGTCTTAGGTCCCGAGAGAGTAAACAGGGCAAACAGAAGCTGCAGCTATCACTGGAGCAGGAGCTGGGCCCCCAACCCCGAACCAGTGGGCTCTTCAGGAGCCCGGCACCATTTCGCAAAGCCTTCCACCAAGATGCAGGCAGGACTCTGCCGGCTCAACCTCCACTCACTCCCTGTCCCCAAGAGTCCCTTTGAAAGCCCAGTCTCCCGCACCATCAGATCACTGACTTCTCTCAGTGGCAGAAACACAGGCAACACACAGAAGTCCTCGCTGTCACACTTCTGGGTGTGTTTCCTCCGGTCCAGATGGTTTGCGAACACCTAGGGACAGTGAACACAAAGCAGGCCTCTCCTCGCACACAGCCAGCACGGCTGGGTCTGGACTGCGCTGCAGTCCTGCTCTGCAGGCCTAGGGGACCCTCCCCGAGGCCTCTGTTAAAGGCTTGCCCCTCACTTCGCCCCCACCCCCACCCCAGACAGGCTGAGGGGTGGAGATGAAGACCGAGATGGGGGGAGGTCAGTAACTGGCCCGAGCTCACCCCACTAGCGGTGCTGGACTGGTACTGAACCGAGTCCCCAGTCCAGAAGCAGGCACCTAAGTGTGAGGGGAGCGCTTCCTATGGGTTCGGCACGGTGAAGTCATCGGGCATCAGAGGTCTGACTGAGGGTTCTAAAAAGCTAAAGCATCAGACCCCAAGCTCCCAAAGTCCTCAAAGGCAGGCCATTTAACCACAGCAACACAGCCAGACTTCTGAGTTTTTATTTTCTGTTTATTTTCAGTTGTTTTTACAATCCTCAAGTGACCGGGTTTGCTAACAGGGGTCAAGAGCAAAGCCCCGAGTCACCTGGGCCTCTGACCACGAAGATGAGACTCAACAAGTCACAGAGGAAACTCGCTGGAGCCAGGCATCCAGCCACAGACGAGAAGGGACTCGAGGCCCCAAGCTGACCAGAGCCTGGGGGCCTGCTTTTCGGAGCAGGAGAATTTGCTGAAAAACGTTGACATTTTACAGTGTAAACAGAGGAGACTCGGTTAAACCAGCGCAGAGAGCGGCCACAGTCCCTGCCGCTCCCCGGGCCGGGCCGCAGTCCCCGTTTTCCTCTCCAGGACGACATGGAAAGCAGACGCTGCGGAAGTGAAGGTGGAAACAAGGCGACTCGTTAAACACAGTCACTCTGGCTCCGCTTCCGCATCGAAACGCTCAGACGGGGTCGACGGCACTGCAGATGCCGCGGCGCCTGGACAGGGACCGCGTTTTAGCACCGTTTACGTGAATGTAGATCGAGGCATGTTTCAATGTATAAAATCAAGTACGAGAGACCATTTTGAAGTTCAAAACTAAGCCCCACCACTGAGAAAACAACTGCCGAGACCGTGCCCACTGCAAGCCCCGGATCTTTCCCTTGTATTACCCATGTTTTGGCAATTTAATTCTTTTTATTTTTAGATCAGGCAACCCTTGGTTGACCTCACAGATGGCAAAGACCTTGTCAGCTTACAGTCCCTTATCTTCTATTTTTTACACCTACTGCACCTGGTCTTCCTAGCTGGTCTCCCATCCAAGTACTAACCAGGCCTGACCCTGCTTAGCTTCCGAGATCAGACGGGATCGGGCTTGTTCAGGGTGGCGTGGCCATAGACGGCAATTTAATTCTTGACCCAGACTCACACCTGAGAAATGAAGGAGACGAGATAAAACTCCAGCCAGTGGTGTCCACTAACAGCCCTGGTTATTAGTGAGCATTTAAAATAGTTAAATATACAGGTGGCCAAAAGGCCTGGGAACAGAGACGTAACAACACATGGTCTGTGGATACATTTCAGTACAATAGATCTGTCTTTCCAGACGTACAGGCCACTCGGGATAGTTTAATTACACATGCTAACCCACTCCACCGATCCCGGAAATTGCAATTTATCATGAAAAAAACACAAATGGGTCAGCTCACCTCCACCCTCCCAAATTCTGCTGGGTCCCCTGCTGTGGGCCCTCCTGCACAAAAGTCACGATGTGACTGCAGACCAGCACACGCACACTCGAACACACGCACATGCATGCAAGCACACACAATACACACACTCCCCTCTCGGGCTCGGCAAGCCCACCTTGCCCCCAAAGCTACTACGAGTTTTGTGCTTTTCGTGGCTCCAAGTTATAAACTGAATTACACAAGCAGTGACAGTCAGTTGCCCTTATCTTTATTCCCTGCACAACTCAGCAACTGGCTCCCTGGTCTCTGCAGGGCCCCAGAAGAGGTCGCCAGTGAGGTTTCTCAAGAGCATTAAATATTATACTTCTGCTAAATGGGGACTTAGTAAACTTTAGAATGAGGGATTTGCAGAACCCATGCACAGAACAACTTTCACTCCTTCAGATTTTCATCCTTCTGTAACTTAAGCCCAGGAGGTCTGCCAGGCATCTGTTGTTTTGTTTCTAAGTGGCATTTTGATCTAAGATCAGGTCCTTCTTCAGTTCATTTCTTACAGTCCCTTGGGCCATTTTTAAATTACTTGACATTGTGCTCTGCCTTTGGCTAGCTAAGCTATCCGGGGACCCTGTGCCTTTCACACACATTTCAGATTCGCTCCACACACACTGAGCGCTTTTTATTGTTTTTTAGGCAGTGACAGATCTTTTTTAAAAAGCATTTATTTATATGCATGCTTGCAAGTGAGATTCCCTGGAGGTTTATACTTCTGAAAATACTTACTAGCTTTCAAGATGGGGTACCTGCAAGTACTGCTTAAGAAAAAGAAGAAAATAATCTAACTTTATTTTAACATCAAAAAGGAGGCACAGCCAGGAAGTCTATTTGAGTCCTACATATGATCTACAAAATACTGCTTAAGAAAGTGAGAAAAAAAATCATCTAACTTAATTTTAACATCAAAAAGGGACACAGCCAGGAAGTCACTTTGAATCCTACACATACGCCCGGGTGGGAGTGCTAGATAATTAAAGGCAATATAGCACTTCACAGTCATTACCCGGAAGACCTTCAAAAACTAGACTACAATCTCGTAGGTAAAACAGCACTTCGGGGTGAGGGTAGGGAACTAACAGAGCCTCTTTAAAAAAAAAAAAAAGCATAAAACAACCCACAACACTTGTCTCTTCCAACAGAGCTGTTAGACTCATGCAACCTGAGATTTTACCTGATAAACTCCAGAATTGGAGGGATAAAGACTAATGAAAGGATACAAAGGCAATGTTTTCCTTACTCAAAGAAAAATTTCACCGGGCATTAACCGAATATATAACAGTGTAAGAAAAGGGCAAATGGCTATATAAAGAAAGCAAGGTCAATCCTGTTCTGTGCATTTCAAACATTTTCAGTTATGCCATATTCCAAGGAGGAAAAACTGCCAGCATTTCAGATTGAACTCTACCTATGCCTAGATCATAAGTGAAAGACCACACACTGGCCCCTCGTTCTCAACTGTCACCATCACTGTCCCATGTGTACGAGTGAAATCTACGGAAAGTCGCTGTGCAGGTGAGAAGGGGAACCAGAAAAGGTTGTGAAGGAGCAATGTGAACTCCACGAACCTGTTACAGGGAAATTCTTTCAGGTCTAAGTGCACTTTAAATGGGCTCAAGCATGTAAGTGCGCCTGCTTAAGGTGATCATCTTTCCGCCAAGACCACAGGGTCCAAACCCTCTGAACTCTGGAATAGAAAGAAAGCAAACGGTCTGGTCCCCACCACCTTCCTTCTAGAACATTTTACCATTTTAGTGATCCCTCTCAGTAGATCATCTTCCTGAATCCGTTTTGGTCTCAATTCAATTTCTATTCTGCTCATGTCACCCAACCAGCCCAAGACCAGGAATGAGAAACGGAATGAAAATTCTGGGCAACTGAAGTTGCAGGCTGCAACGGAGAAATGCTGCCTTTAAAGCTGGCCAGTCACCTGTTATTTCCTGAGGTACTATTTCATTGAAAGCTTTTTGCTCTGATGTTATGATCCCCGCTAAGCCTGGACGACAGTCTGAGGACAGAGTTTAATATGGCCTTGGGACAGAAAGCAAGTTAAACTCTTCTTTTTGAATTCTCATCAGTGAGGTGATTTAAGACCACGATTTCTGTGCATACTATAACAGTATCATACATAGGAATAAGAAAAAAGCATGAAATGTAAACAATTGCCCAGAAGCCCAGTTCGAGTTCACTGAGAATAGAACATTTTCAAAATGCAAAGACAGATGATCATGAGTGTTATCATGAGTATTATTAAATTCGACAGTGGGTATGAATCAACAGTCAGATGGACACGGACCCCTACTGCCTTGCACAACCTAAAGGTTCGAGGTGCACTTTTTAAAATGTTCAAGAATAAATGGTACTTCCTGTTGTAAGTTACAAAAAACTAAAATGAAGCATCAAAGCCAACAAGAAGTCATTATTATTGCTTTAATTTGGCTTCTAGGTACCTCCTATTCCAGATACCATCACATTTCACAGTGAAAAACACAAACCTCTTGGATGCATTCACACACATGTAACATTAAATTTGATTCAATGAATCAGCAGCTACCAAAATGTGGCCAACATTACTGATGAGGTAATGAAGAAAATACTAATGTAACATTCTGCATAGTTTTGTGTGTGCTCTTAGTTTTCCCAACTAAGAATTTTAATTTTTAAGTGAAAGCAAAACTTACATTTTCAAACTGAAAAAAACAGATTAGATAGCTTATAAATTTTATTAAATTGAACCAAATAAAGAGTTTTATTCTGAAATAAAGCTCGGAACTTCAGGGTAACACCACCTCCACAAATGCTGAGCCAATTCGGGTGCTGCTGACACAGTCCTAAAGAGCGATGAAGGATGTCCACAGTCCACGCCCCACGGGGCGAATCAGGCCCCGACGCAGACCGTGGAGGCGATTGCTCACGGCCAGGAACGATGCTTCTCTCAGGCTCCCAACCCAAAGCGAGAGCAGATGCGGCTCAGCCCTACTTCAGCACGCAGTTTTAGTACACGCTTCTGCTTAAACTTACTTGTGACAAACCCTAGGACACACTCTGCTGTCACTCATCCCCTGCCAGCAGATGAGTGCAGGACTCTGGCAATGGAAGGACCCTCAAGAAATAGTGTGAGAAGGGCACAGGAAGACCTGGGTCCGACTCATCCCAGCTCTGAATCACATGAGAGCCATAATTCATTTCGTCTTGGCTCCCAACTCTAAAAAAGCAGGCGGACCTGAGCTCTGATTCTGACCATATAGTGTCAGTCTGCAAAAGTGGGGAATGATGAACAAGCCCTAGAACTTGACTACGAGGTGCGCTCAGCCCGCTGACAGAGCAGCACCTGCACCAAGCGCCAGACCTGGTGTGCCCGTGACCGTGGGCACCTGTCATGTTCTCGAAGAGCAAGGACTTCCAGGTGCCATCACCTCCATCCTGCAGCTCCTTCTCCAGTCTTTAAATAACTCACTTTTGGCCCCAATTCTTAATCTTCTATTAGAAAATCTGTTTAGAATGGCTTTAATGAACATGTAAATCCAAACCTTTGTTTGACTAGACCAACACAGGATGTTACGACTGCGCCATTAACGAACTGCACCCAGCATTATACCTAAGCAGACTGCACAGAAGGCACAACAGTGACCCATTACCACCAAAACAAAAACAATTACTATCTTTAAAAAAAATGAAAACCAGTTTACTATTAGAGAAAGTTTGTTTTGAGATATAAAAAACATATTTCTCTCCAAAATGAGTCTCCTGACACAAAAGTGTTTGTTTTATGGAAAAGATGGCGTTTGTACCTTCCAACAGGTGTGCGCTGAAGGTCCCCACCGAAACATACCGCATCACAGACGAGGAAAAGCTTGGCTAACTCTTATTATTGAAAGCCAGTCTTCAGAGGGCTGTGGGCCTCCCTGGCTCCCAGGACCCCAGAGTCCCCAGAAGTCCCTCCGGACCGGCAGGCCGGGCAAGCCCAGGAGCTGCCTGCACACCTTGGCCGTGCCGCCAGGCTGGCCGGGCGAGCGTCTCTCACAGACTCGTCTCCTCACACACCCTGACGGGGACGTTGTAGTGCCGATCATCCTCGGCGATCAGGGTCACCATCGGCCAGTCCCTGGGTGGGTCTGTGGGGTAGACGGTGATGAACTCTTCAGTGCTGTACTTGGAGAGCCGGTACACCTGGATGGTGTGGCGCACAGCGTAGGCCAGGAGGAACATTTCAACCTGGTGGGGGAGGGGAAACGGGTTTGCGAAGGTGTGGAAGGCAGCCACACCAAGGGCGAAGGGCGAGGCTTTCCACTCACTCCATCCCCTGGGGCCCAGGCAGGGCGCAGCACAGCTCCGCCCAAACCTCCTCCTCCCCATGGGGCCAGCCTTCTCGTCTGGTTGTTATAAACAAGCAGATCATCGAGAACAGATCACAGTCTGAAGAGGGACTTGTATCCAGAATTTATGAAGAGCTCTTATAACTCAGTAATAGAAAAACAAATGACCAGTGTAAAAACTGGGCAAAAGATCTGAAGAGAACAGACACTTCTCCAAAGAAGATATGCAAATGGCCAGTATGCACAGGGAAAGTCATCAGGGGAATGCAAATCAAACCACAGTGAGGTACCACTTCACACCCACTAGAGTGGCTACAACCAAAAAGACACAGTGAGGAGTGACTGCTTAACCAGTACGGAGAATTTCTTTTGGGGTGAGGAAATGTTTTTGAACTTGATACAGGTGGTGGTCACATAACATTATAAAGATACTAAAAGCCGCTAAGCGGTATACTTTAAAATAGTTATTTTTATGTTATGTGATCATCTCCTCAATAAAAAAGAAGTGTTGGTGAGGATGTGGAGAAACAGGGCTCTGAAACATTGCTGGTAGGAATGTCGAATGATACATCTGCTTTAAACGAAGAATTAGCATATGACCCAGCAGCAACTCTACTCCTAGGCATATACCCAAGAGAAGTGAAAACATGTCCACACACAAAATAAGTGTACATGAATGTTTATAGGATTATTCTTAATAGTTGAAAAACGAAAATAACCCAATGCCCATCAACTGATGAATGAATAAAATGGGATATATCTGTACAATGGAACAGTATTTGTCAATAAAAAGAAATGAAGAATTGATACATGCTGCAATGTGACGAGCGCTGAACACATTAGGCTAAGTGAAAGAAGCCAGTCGCAAAAGACCACGTTATATGATTCCCCTGATATGAAATGTCCAGAATAGGCCGATCTATGGCGACAGAAAGCAGATGAGTGGCTGCCTAGGACTGGGGGAAGGGAGGGTATGTCCCAGTGGATGTGAGGTTTCTTTAGGGGTGACAAAATGGTCTAAAATTAGACTGCTGTGATGGCTACGAAACTCTGTAAACATACTAAAAACCATTAACTTAGACATTTTAAAAGTGTACACTTTATGGTATGTAAATTATTTCTCAATAAAGTTGTTATTTAAGAAAACGGGCTCTCCATTACAACGGCCCTTGTGGGGACTCAGAGAGGACTAACTTTAGTCTAATATGCAAACCGTGCTCCACCAGGCTTCTCACTGTGAGGCATCTGCCGCGGCTCAGGAGATGTAAGTAACCTACATTAAAGTCCGGATAATTTTTTAATTATCGTCAATCCTGCCTGACCTGGCAGGACTGTCAGCTCTGCTGTCTCCTAAGCACGACAGTCAGCTGTAGAAGTAGGAGGTACAACTTTAATGCTGCTTTAGTAGTTGGCTATTCCACTAAAAAAAAAAAGACTTAAGTGTCTTAGGGCGACATAATGAACACACCAAAGGTAAACAATGCAAGGTGTGGTGAGTCGACTGCTGGCTCATGGGACAGCACTGCAGTGAGTCTCTGTGTCAAACTGCAAACTCAGCACATCTGTAAACGATCCAAGAGCGGGCTGGGCTCAACTGGGTAAGGTGACTCCATTTCTATTTTTAAAGGCTGCTACCTAATACAGCTATAGCTGCCAATATTAAACAAGACCCTTCGGATGTCTCCTCCCAGGGCTTCTTTTATTCTTAGACTACCAGAGCCAAGGGTGCTGATCCCATCCACCGCCCCGCAGAAGCCAGCCCAGGCTGAGATAACCGTGGTGGTTACAGAACAGGTTCACGAGTCTCTGGCCCTCCCTGCTTGAGAAGGTGGAGCCTAAGGCTCTCCCCTTAAGTCTGGGACGGACCAGTGATCTGCATCTAGCAGAACTATGTAAGGGACGGTGTGTGACTCCCACAGGTAGATCATAAAAGGCATTGTAGGTTCTTCCTCCCTCTCTTAATGAATCACTTTCTGAGAGATGCCAGCTGCCATGTTGTGAGGACATTCAAGCAGCCCTACAGGAAGGCCCACATGGTGAGAAACTACCATCCCCCAGTGATGGACCGAGGCCTCTGCCATGCTGGACATGGATCCTCCAGCCCCGGTCAGGCCCTCCTGGGACCCCGAGCTATGCTGCTCCTAAATTCTTGACCCACAAAAACTGTGAGATAATGTTTGATGGTTAAAGCTGCTGTTTTGGGCTAATGTACTCCCAAAGGTACAACTCACCTGTTCGAGGCCACCAGTGTGTCCCACCTGGTTTAGATGGTTCCTCAGCAGCTGTCTAGGGTCACTCGACGTGTCTCGAGCAAACAGAAGCACAGAGAAAAATGGCACTTCCTTTCCCTTCTCTTTATCATCGTATAGTTCAATGGCTCTGTTTAGCATTAAAAATTTTACAGCTTCATACAGGCTATACTCCTCCTCCTCATTGGTGAACAGTTTATCGCAAGCTACCTGCCTTGCTTCGGCAGTTCTCAGTTCAGCCAAGCCTGCCCACTACAACAAGAAAGGTACATAAGAATTACATTTTTGTTCTAAAAGTCTCTGGTATACGTCAATAATATGAGCATGAAATAATTTTCAAAAGTAGGCGGCCATGGGTCACGTACCAATGATGACCACGTTCAAATTTCCAGCTCAAACAATGGAATCGCTCTTTAGACCGCAGACATTCTTTATTCAGCATTTGTCCCATTCATTTGAGACAGGAATACGATGCACTGGGGCCGTGGGATGGCAATTTTGAATCCCTAACTTCCCAGGCAATGAGATTAAACTATAAACACTTATGGAGACCTAACGTGTGTGTGAGGCCTGTGTGGGAACTGTGAAGGACAGCTGAACTTTGTCCTCCCCGTGAGGGCCTTACAGGAGCAGTCACAACCCACAAACACAAAAGATGGGAAAGGTGGGAAAGGAAGACTGTGGAATCTCCTAAGTGTTAGTTTACTGACCTCTTAAGAACATACATGAGATTCAAATGCATAAGTCCATTAAGGAAATTCTTATTGACTCCTGACTAAAACTAAAACAATGTTAGGTATCCAGCTAATAGGCATACTTCTTCAAGTGAACAAGAAAACCCTATAAATACATGTGCTTTTAAGTTAAAATGAATGAGAATAAGAGATACCAATCTAAAACTAGTCCTTATGAATCACCAGTAACAACAGCTCCTCTCAAAAACCATTCAAATTTTTAATTCAAGAGTAAATTTTAAAGGTAATGACTACACCACAAGACTCTCTAATATTTGGGTTGAAAGCTGGAACATGTCATATTTTCTAGAAGTAGACCAAGCTGCCAGTCAAGAGCGTGGCTGCAGATCCATAGTCAGAACGGAAGGAAGGCCTCGCACCGAGCAGCTGGTGGATTTGTGAGGCACGATGGCGGGGCCTTGGCTTCCTCACCTATGAACAGGGTAGGCCCAGAGCACACCACCTTAGTGGTTGTGACAAGTAACACATAAAACTGTGCACGGCCTGCACACAGAAAGTGTTAGTAATGCTGGCTCAGATCATTAATAATTTTCAAGTTACTGTAAACTGAAATCACTGAAACATTCCCCAAAATAAGGATCTAGCTACAGCAAACACATCTAAAAAAGCAAAAATTGCAATTTCACGAGATTTTTAAAAGAGATCAAAAAGAAATCGTCACTAGTGGCTGAGCTGACAAGCCGCCTCCCACTCACTGCCACAGGGCCAGCACCTTGCCCGCGACCTCCACTGACCCAGGGTCTGGGCAGCCTGGGTCTCCAGCCTCTGCTTCACGGGCAACAACAGACTCCCTCCTCATCCCTTCCCTCCCCTTCCCCCCGTTTCTTCACCACTGATCTTCCTTTGACAGTATACTTTCCAATAAACATTTCCTATGTTTGCAAATACAAACTAGGTTCCAGAAAGTCAGGGACCTCAGTTTATTCATCAACAGGATGTTTACTGCATATCTGTTAGGTGCCAGGCTCAGGTCTAGGCACTGGGTGTAAAGGAGTGAACTGGATCGCCACTCATGAAACCAAAACTCTAAAGGGGCGAGAATCCAGACCGCTGATGATACTGTAAGAACATGGACTGACCTGAAACCTGTCAGAGTGACTCAGCACAAAGACTACATTCGTTACGGGTTTGTTTTCAAGAAAGTTAAACAATTCATTAAACATATCTTCTCTGGGAATGTCTGATGTCGATATTCCTCAATTCTACCAAAGACCTCACTGGGAGAGTTTGTGTTCATTTAAAATCATTTTGCCTAAAAACCAGCCAAGGGCGTGTGGTACCCACTAAATGAGGACTAAGACGCGCTCTGCTGGGGAGTCGGGAGCAAGAGCTTTACGCTTATCAGAGAAAGGAAACTACACGTTCCAAACCTTCTTCCTGAGCAGAGTGAGGGACTCCTTGATTTTATCAACCAGGTCCTCGCTCTTCCCCTCAAATTTCAATCCAAGTTTCCACTGCTTGATCCAGTTGTATTTGCTTATGAGTTTTTCCGGTAACTGGAGTATCAAGAAACAGAGAAAGAAAGTTAACATTCCAAGAAGTCCATCATATGATCCAAGCTGTAAGAAGCCACACGGCCAACAAAACCTACTTGCGTTTCCAGAATTAACTCCTGCAAATCTGTCATGCGGGTTTAGCACGGAGGACCTAAGTCTGGGAGTCAGGAACTCAGAAAGTACCACCCTGAGGAGGACTGAGTGAAATGACGGTCCTGGTTGAGGTACGAGGACACAATCTCCCCTGCCATGCAATGAGCCCAGCCAGGAGCCCTACACAGCACTCTGTGAACGTGCCTTAGAAAACGCCCACACCGTCTTCACGGAAACCACCCCGGCTCGCTGCCAGCCTCCCAACCACTCCCTAATGCCTGATTCTGGAAGGTGCTTTGGGGCAGGTGAGACGGTCCAGGATGCAGTAAAAATCCGGTCCCTTCCTGAGCAGAAAAATGAAACCTGATTTTGGTACTAACACATATACTCAAAGTTTTAACATTCAAAAAAATAATACTGTATCTAGTTTAACTGCTTAATCAACATAGCAGATAAAAAACACAACCGAGAAGAAGAAGAAGGGTGCAGGGAGCTCTGACGACCCAGCGCATCAGAGAAGTGACAGCCGAACCCCCATGCCGCCTGCCTCCTTTTCTGTCTTTCTTCCTGGAACATGTGTTATTTTCCCCCAACAATCAATGGAATCTGGTGTTTGAAAGGCAAGCTGGGACACAACTTGATTGATGACAGCATGAGAACTCAGACTCTCCCAACAGTTTTGGGTGTGTCAGGAGACAATCCATATAATTAGGTTGGGTACAGGCACGTGGCGTCACTGCTATAAAATTCAGAAAGGAAAAGAAAGTTCACGTCCACGTCAAAAGATCATTAAAGAATAATGAATTCCTATCACAGCCTATGTGGAACCTGAGTTTGTGTAACAGTCACAAGTAGTTTTAAATGAGACCACAGGTTCGGTTCTTCTGGAAGCCCCTGAAGACCCTTTCACAAATGGTAATCAGTTTTACCTTCGCAATCTATGACAATCATGTAAAACGAAGGTGGTTTCATCTCTGCAAAAACAAACCACAACAGGGATGCAAATTCCTCTTCAGGCTACCGCAGCGATGACAAGCCACACGTTCTGGCGGGGAGGGGCCATGTTTCCTCATGTTATCGTGATGACAAATGACCATCCACCCAAGAGCCATCCAGATCCACACTTACACTCTCCTGCATTTCGGCAGCATGTGGGCAGTTTGCAAAGAGGTTATCAGGTTTATCCCAGAACCTAAAATGCCCTCAAGTGGCAATGAGCTGAAATCACAAATGGCCCCCAAGAAGTACAAGTGAGCAGAAAGTGCTGGCTCCTCAGAAGTGAGCTGGGAACCAGGGTAAAGGGAAGCCCAGAACCATCTAAGCATCACGTGACACTGCGCAGGTACCGAAAAAGCAGGCACAACACTCAGCTGAAAATTCAGGGCACCCCAGAGATCTCACTACACAGAGGGAACCCTAAATAAAAGTCTGTCTCCTTAGACAGTCCCTCCATGTGCTGGTTCAAACTGTTGCTAGCGTTAATTATCCGGCTCAGGCTATATATCTCTGGGAGAGGTGGATGTCATGAAGCAAGTCCAGAAAATGAGGTGTGAGAAAGAAACTACAAGGAAAGAACACTGGAGTTGGAATTATTTATTGAGAGGAAAAAAATGAATATAACTTTAAACGCTTTTAGGAGTCATAATGTACAGAACACACAGAAACAGGCATTCTTTCCTCCTCTGCATAAAGAGACTAGACTTCTGTTGAATGAGGGAAACATGAGCAAGAAACAAGACTTAAGAATAAGAAATTATAAACAAGAATAATATTTAAGAAAAAAGTAATTAGCTTAACTATAATTTATGACTGAATTACAAAAACAGCCTGTTTTTACTACCAAGTGTCTATAACTCTTGAAATCATCACCATGATTTAAAGGAACAGCAAATAACAAAAACGTGTCATCCCTAAAACTACCTCATAAAATGAGTTACGATATACAACACAGTCTAACCCACTCCAAGCAAATGTCGTCGTAGGTTCCACCCACCCAGAGACTTTCTAAAGCTCAGCAAACTTGGAAACTAAGGACTGTACCCGAAAGACACCACCTCTTGGGACCTGGGCGCTGTTCCAAGTTTGAGCACAACCAGACCAAGCCACCTCCACGGCTGGGGTCAGAGTAGGTGACCTGACTGCAGTCAAACACCAAGACTGAAGCAGGAACAACACACAGGCCCAGGCAGACGACAGGAGGTGAGCGGTGGCTAAACTGTCAGGGGGCAGTGAGGACAAAGCTTCACCTCCCAGGCGGGGAGGGGAGCAAGGCCCAAGTAGCTGAGCAGCAGCAGAAAGCAGGGTCCAGGCTCCCCTTCATTGGCTCAGACTAAGGGGGGTCGTCTCTCGGTCCAGCTCTCCTGTACCCCTTTCGTGTCCTATTCTAGGAGAGAGGGAAGAGGACACAGTGCCGCAGAGAACACCTTCAGATACAGCTAAAGGGAGCATGTCCCTTGGTAACAGAATATGGCTTGTCTGGGCTTACCCAAATTCTTGATGAAATGCACGCTGAGATCAAGGAATGCTTAGCACAGCGAGTGGCCAACGGGCCGTGGGCCGAGGCTAATCCCGACTCTACAGATTCACACAAAATATTAAGGTGTCCCAGGACCTGATGGACCCCAAAATCTGAAGAGGTGGGTTACTAAGAGCCAGCGCAGTTCAGGAGACCCTAATAATGCCGAAATTAGATCCCTCCAACCTGCCTGCTGAGAGCAGCCTCTTGTGTCCCCAGAAGTGGTCAGTGTTCCCAGGCCTTCTAAAAGGCCCATGGACACACAGTAACCAGAAGTGTTTGTGCCACGAACTGGCCAAGGACATGTGACTGTCACTAGGCACTGGGTAGTCATCAGAAGAGGCCCTTGGCATTTCAGATAGATCATGGATCAAAGTAAACTGAGAAAGAGCCATTCTCACGGCTGCTGTGGGTCTGGCCCAAGTGTTTATATGGGCGATCCTACCCCAGCTGAATGCAAAAAATTTATACTGAGTTCTAACAGCAAGCTGGGTTTTACTTAACACGACAGGATGAGCTATTCTGATATGTCAGGAAGAGAGATAGGAAACGGGCACACTGACTTCCATACCACAACTCCTGTAATGTTTTCTGTTTTGTAGCCATAGTTATTTAAGTATCACTTGATCAGCTTGTCTTAAGCATGTGTGTTAACAAATGAATATTAAGATGTTTACTTATTACAGAGTTATACGAGCAGTATCTGGAGATGGGAAGATCCCACCTAGGCACACTGCCCTTCTGCAGGCTGCTCCACACCTCCATCTGCACCTTCTGTTCCACCCTGACACCTTCCAATCACACCGTGCCACCCACTCACTCTCTCGAGGAGGCCCTTGTCAGTGAGAACAGGCATGCAATGGCATCCACAGAGGGCAGGAGGGGTGAGCGGGAGGTGCTTAGAAAAACAGCTTGGTCAAGTGTCATATTGTCAGTTTTCCTTCATCATTCCTGCCCACCGAACTCTTTTGGGATATCCTATCACGCAACCTATCATGTGACCTCATCTGATGTGTGTCAGGGACACATGACACACGTGTCAACATGACTTCCTGGAGTGTCACTACTACACTGCCAATTTAAAACACTGAAGAGGGCCTGGTATAAGACACAGCCCCTGACCCTCACCCCCCCCAGGAAGCACCTCCCAGAGTGACATTCGTCATCTCTCTTCTAGTGCTGCTGCTCCAGCACCTACTTGGCCAACCCTCCTAACACTGCACAGAGGGTGCTAAACTCTTGAACTGCAGCTAGAACTACAGACGTGCGCACTCTCAAAGCCCAGCAGGTCCCGAGTAACAGACGACCTGTTTAATACAGGTGCCAACACTGAAGTCAAACTGCTCTCAAGTGCTTTTTACAAACTCTGGACACCTGCTCTCCACCGCAGCTCAGTTCACATAAATTGTATCATTCTTCTCTTCTGGGAAACACCAACTATTTTTGGTCTCTTTACTATGCAAAATCATCCCGGCCACACAAAAGCCAATAAACCCACATGCTGACGTCATCCTGCAGACGGTACCAGCACAGAGCAGGGCAGAAAAGGGAAGTCTTTCTCACAAAACGACTGGAAGCGCTGTGGACTCAAACCTGCGGCAGCAGCGTACCAGCGTGAGCTCCGGGTCCTGCAGCCAGCGGGGCAGAGCCGCCGGCTGGCTCATGGCCTGGAACAGCGTGGCCCTCAGCGCACAGTAATTATCTCCGCGGACTCGCCTGATGGAGGTGAATTTCTGAGATACTTCTTCATAGCCCTGGGGGAAAGCATCAGAGAATTCAAAATGGTTGTTACTGACTTCAGAGAGAGTTTTGTTTTTGGGGAAAAAATGTGCCCTGATTCCCAAAAGAATGGAAACAAGATTGACTGAGTCCACTGTGTAAGAATTCTAAATCCTTCTCTATGAATCAAAAGAAATTATAAATAAAAAATTTTTAGTTAAAGAAATTAAAAGAAATTAACAAATGTTAGTACTATATGAAATATCAGTATATATAACAGATACAACACACTAGAACATATAAAATACTCCAAGCATTATTAAAACACTAACTACCCCCAATGTTAGAGTTATATGTCCCTTTCTGTTGCAACACACACTTATTGATAACCAATATTCTGAAGGGTACAATCTGTGTTTAAATCGACCCTACACTCTCTAATATAAAGAGATGGAAAAGGAGAGATGTACTAAGTTTGTATCTCCGTATTAAAAAAGAACACACCAAAATCCCAAATTTCCGTGATATAAAAAAAAATGATATAAAAAAAAAATCTACGTGCTAGGAGATATCTGGATAATTCTGTTAGATGTTTTTAAAAAGTGGATTTAATAATTCTTGTTCAGTCTGGAAGTAAAAGGAGGAAATGAAAACGTTCAGTGACACGCTAGTCACTCAGAAGCCACCATCCAAATAGACCCATTTCGAAGCATAGTCCAAAAAAGGACACCTTAATGTCCACAGCCATGCCACCCTGAACGAGCCTGATCCCGTCTGATCTCGGAAGCTAAGCAGGGTCAGAGCTGGTTAGTACTTGGATGGGAGACCACCTAGAAAGACCAGGTGCTGTAGGCATAAAAGTAAATGAATGAATGAATGATTTATTGTAAGCTGACAAGGTCCTTGAAATCTGTGAGGTCAACTAAGGGTTGACTCACATAAAAAAAAAAAAAGGACACCTTAAGATCCTAGTGACCTGGTCCACAGGCAACCAGACGACCTGATTTCAGTGGCTGGACACTGCTCGGGCAGCGGAGTCAACTTCGCTGCTTCCCCACCTCACTCGCCCACATCCTGCCAATCAATTTTGTTTGTCCCACTCTTCCTTGACAGTCACTAGAAACAGTGCTTCCTACCCTGTGCTTATACAGAAGGAGGGTCACTCTCATCACAAGTGGACACCATGCAGACAGTCATCCTGTGTCCAAGTACTTAACCCTCAGTATTAGTTGTTTTCAGGGTTCAAGTCACAAGACGATGTTCTACGTGGATATAAAAGTATTTCTTTATAATTTATAATAAAAACGTGAGTTCCATTTTTATTTAGTGGTCCAACCACTGCGACATATAAGGGTCTGCCAGGCAGACATATGCCGACTGATGTGCATCTCTCCCTTATGGTGGACCCCAAGAACTCTCAGTATTCATAATGGCTGGTTCAACAGCAACTGCACCTTTCCAAATGCATAAATTACTCATGCTATTTCAGAGGTGAATCAAACTTTTGAATTAAATTTGGATTTATACGCACTTCCAAAACAGCCAAAACAAAAATAGACAATTAGACAAATAAGGACTAAAAAAGAACTGAGACCCAAGCTGTCATTAGGTCCTGAGATGCTCTAATTACTGTTGCAGATCCTAATGTGACACTTTTCCAATTGACGTGCCTTTGCCTATTTGGTCACCAAAAAGTCCAACTGTAGGGCAAAATCTTTCCCTTGAACTAAAATCACGGATGAATGATTTTAGCATAAGTTCTAAAATACGGAACTAGGGGCATCGACGATTATGGATTTTTCAGGTGCCATATGTTAGAACAGATCCTTTAGAGAAACTGCGGTCATTAAAAAAAAAAAAAAAAAAAACTGCAAGTCAGTGAAAGCATTTCTAGGGAAAATGAAAACATACCGACATACCTGGGAAACACTGATGGTGTGGTTCTAGACCACCGCGATAAAGCGGCTATCTCAATAAAGCAATAAAGTGAGTCACGTGAACTTTTTGGTTTCCCAGTAAATATAAAAGTTATGTTTACACTATACTCCCCTCTATTAAGTGTGCAATGGCGTTATATCTTTAAAAAAC
The DNA here is from genome assembly GCF_000151845.1 of Pteropus vampyrus. Lineage (NCBI taxonomy): Eukaryota > Metazoa > Chordata > Mammalia > Chiroptera > Pteropodidae > Pteropus > Pteropus vampyrus. Next base: position 1,385,405 of record NW_011888875.1, read on the forward strand.
TACATACCTTAATTAAAGAATACTTTATTGCTCAAAAATGCTAATCATCATCTGAGCTTGCTGGGAAAATGGCGCCGACAGACTTCCTGGACACAGGGCCGCCATCAACCTTCATTTGTAAAAAACGCAATAAAGCGAAGTACAATAAAATGAGGTATGCCTGCATAGTTTAGATACCTGGCCTCCCCATCATCTAGTTTGACACAGGCTGGAGGCTGTTAGAAAATCTATAAGTGGCCAATACATATACTCAGCAGAGAGCCTCACAAACCTAAGTGTTCTTAACCTCTGGCGGGAACTGAGTCCCGCTGTTTCGTGACTGAGTCCTCTAAGCAGGACTGAGACACAAAGAGTCTCCAGTCGAGACCTGCAGGGCGCAGAGCTGACAGCTGCTCTCAGAGCATGAAAAGTGGCAGCTACACTCTCAGAACAGGGCGGGCACAGCTGAAAGATGCACAGCATTTTCTATAAAAACAAGCCCTGAGGAGGAGAACAAATGTATTTATCTAAATATTTAAAAAATGTAAAGCCTAAACAATACAGTTCTAAATGAAGAAATATTAGAAAGATTTCTATCAAATATGATAGGGCAATATTTCTAATATACAAAAACTATTCAAATTCATAATGTAAATAATTCCGAGAACAGAAATGAGCAAAGGATGTAAAGCAGAGGTTACAGAGGTGGTGGAAGTGTTAGCTTGAAACTGAAATTACTGTGTCCGTAGTTCAGAAACGGGTGATTAGCAGCAATTTCATACGGTTCGAACTACTAAGGCACACGCTGGACTTGGGATGCATTCCCGGGGAACTGACAGAGTGCTGCTCAGTGGCTGTGCAGTGGAAGTGGGTCAACGGGGCTGACCGGAGCAGTGACTCAGCCCAGTCACAATGGCCAAGTCATGGGTATCTCCAATGTCCCACGGCCTCAAGGACTACCTTAGAGTCACCAATCTATGCAATGGCACTGGGAGGGGGAAGCTCCTGGGATGCCCTAGATGAAGGCAGCAATTCCGGATCACGTTGCACAGGAGTGCAGGAGGGTCCAGGCCCCTAGGACTGCAGGGCATAAAACCAAACCCGGATGGGAACAGCGGAAGACGAGACACCTTTTACCTCACCAGGCCAGAAGGGCATTCCCAAATGAGGACAAAAAAATGGCTGGCCCAACTCTAAATAGCAGTCATTTATGTGTTTTTCAAAGAAATCAAGTTACTAAAAAACTGATGCTGTTTCTATATTAATACTATGACTTAAAAAAAAGTCCCTTATCTTTGGAGTCTGTTCCTCGACTCTAAAATTGAAACACAAATATTTACATAGTATAATAACATGTGTCATAATTAATGTCCAAAAATATAAAAGGACACATTAAATAATTACCTATGATAGGCTATTCGAAAGACTTGAAATACATGCATCTAGGCGTCATACCTTTTTCATACATATTGCTTTTTGCGTATTTCCCCTCCATTCTTTTTTGCAGTAGTCCATGATATCCATTTCAGGAGCTACACTTAATCTGAGTTCTGTTAAAGAATCAAAGCGGGAGAGAGGGAAATAATGAAATGAAGCATAATCGGGATAACGGTGCTGTTTTATGTGGAGGATACTTTCTCTCTCACTTCACTCCCAACAACCCCAGATCCCACCACTGCCTACCACCTGGTCCAGACCACCATCCCCTTGCTCCGAGGTAACCACTGGGTCTCCCAATGGGTCTCCCTTGTCACCACACCCTACTGACCATTCTCCACATGGCAACCAGAGTGACACATGTGTAGCGTAAGTCAGATGGTACTCATCACTCCTGGCTCCGAGGGCGTCCCATCTCCCTTGGAGTGGAACGATGTCCTTACTTCCTACAGGAGCCTCATGCCTTGGCCCCTCACTGCCTCTTCGGCCTCAGCTCCCACCGCTCCCCACACTGACAGCTCCTGCTTCACCTGCAGCCTTCCGTGTACTCCTTCGACACACCTGGCTCTTCACCAGGTAGCTGCTCCCACGCTCCATGCAGAGACTGCTTACCTCTGACACCCCTATGTCATAATGTCACACACACGCCTTCACTCTAGTCCCCTCACGCTGTTTTCCTTTTCTTCTTGATCAACACCTGACATATTCCTTTTTCTACATGCCCTAGGCCCCCACCCTCACCCTCACCCTCACCCTCACCCGCACAGAGTACAACAGGAGCTCCTTGAGGGTGGGGGCTGGTTTTGCTTCCTGACTGTGTCCTCAGCACCTGCAACTGCACTGACACAGGTGTCGGCGAACACTTCTAATCAGTTAAACATGCAACAGTCTGGGCTATGAGAAAATACATCTGGTGATCAGCCATTAGCTTTTTACGTCCATTATACAGAGATAACGTGTCTGTAACAAAAGTGTATTTAACTGTCTTTCTTTATATCCTACCCTTATCCCCAAAGACTACAAAAGCTATTGATAATAAGTCAGAAGTTAATAAAGGTCTTAACATTAGCTGAACCACAGATCTCATTTGACTCTTAAATGCACCCTCCGAAATTAAAAATACAACTTTCAATCAGACCAACAACATAGTAAGAAAATGGCCTTTAGATTTTCTTTGTTTAACATAAGAGGTTTCGGGTTGGATTTTGTGGCATCTGCATATGCACGCACACACGTATTTTTCTATGTGTGTGTTTCAGGAAGAAAGAGAAGTCAATTCTCAGGCATATCTCGACTTCCTTTTTAAATTATTAAAGTAAATGTTAGCAAAGAAATTAGGATATAAACACAGAAGTGCCTTACAATGTATTGATTGCAGAGGAAATTGTATATAAAACGTTATATTCAACTCAATTCAAATATTTATTGAGTGTAATACACACCAAGCAGTGAGCTAGCAACCAGGGCTATGAAAGCAATAAAGGCCCAGTTTCTGTCCTGCATGGGTTTAGAGACTACTGAAGAAGACCAGACAACAGGCATTCACAAGTCAGGGTGTGATGGATGCTGGGACGATTAAGGAGCACAAGAGGAGCCCCTAAGTTCTTCTTGCAGGTTAGGTCGATCAATTTTTTTTAATGCAAAACACTAACAACTGCCTATTTTTAAAAATCTCATGCCGAATCCTTTTATAAAGAAAATAAACTTCCTAAATAAAAGAGGAAATAACACATATATAAATAACATAGACATATTTATGTGTGGCATAAGTCAGGACTGGCTTAAAGGTAAAACAGACCCCCGAACCATAC
>NW_011888875.1:1388681-1391710 GCF_000151845.1 Pteropus vampyrus
TAAAGTAAATGTTAGCAAAGAAATTAGGATATAAACACAGAAGTGCCTTACAATGTATTGATTGCAGAGGAAATTGTATATAAAACGTTATATTCAACTCAATTCAAATATTTATTGAGTGTAATACACACCAAGCAGTGAGCTAGCAACCAGGGCTATGAAAGCAATAAAGGCCCAGTTTCTGTCCTGCATGGGTTTAGAGACTACTGAAGAAGACCAGACAACAGGCATTCACAAGTCAGGGTGTGATGGATGCTGGGACGATTAAGGAGCACAAGAGGAGCCCCTAAGTTCTTCTTGCAGGTTAGGTCGATCAATTTTTTTTAATGCAAAACACTAACGACTGCCTATTTTTAAAAATCTCATGCTGAATCCTTTTATAAAGAAAATAAACTTCCTAAATAAAAGAGGAAATAACACATATATAAATAACATAGACATATTTATGTGTGGCATAAGTCAGGACTGGCTTAAAGGTAAAACAGACCCCCGAACCATACTATACAGAAACACAAATACCAATGCTGTACGGCCAGACATCAAATATAGACCCGTCATTGTTGAAGTTCAAGAAACATTTTTTAAGAGTCTACTTAGTAGAAGGGAGAGTTCTCTCCATTCATGTCCACACAAAGCATGAGGAACTTCCAACGTGGAGCCAGGACGTTTCCTGGGCCACGCTCTCCCACCGGGCAGGGCACTGCTCAGGATGGGCCTCCCGGAAGGAAGTCCGGCCTTCCTTCCCTCCTTGATCACAGTCCTCATCTCACACAAGCCAAGACAGGGCCTGGCTCCTGGGCAGGACACAAGCAAGCCCGCCACCTCAGGACTATTCGAGTACCATGGACATGGTGCTGTAATTCCCAAGCTGCTGCTGCTCTTCGGGAGAAGGGCTCCCACAGCCACCGCGCCATCCTCTAGGCCGGGCTGGGGGCCTCACAGCAGCTCCTTTCTTTGTCTAATTGCAAACTACACAGATTCAGATCACTGTTATCCCAAAGGGGGAAGCTGAAAACCAGAGTGGTGACCAGGAGATGACATGAACAAAAAGTCTAGTCCGTAACCACCGTGTGATGGCAAAGACAAGGACGCAGACCCTCGGGAGACGGGAAGTGACGCGTGAACCCGTCAAGAAAGCTGAGACTCGATCAGAGGGTGAGCGAGAGTCACACACCTTTTCCAAAATGGGCCAGACAGAAAATAAGGTAGGCTGTGAGGGCCATAAAGTTTCCATCACAACCATTCACCTGTACCATGCATGAAAGCCACCACAGGCAATATGTGAACCAAGAAATTCCAGTAAAACTTTATTTAAAAAACCAGTCGGCGTGTCAAATTGGCCAGGGAACTGTAGTTTACTGACCTCTGGAGAAGGGGGAAAAAAGCCTTTTCACTAACGAAGAGAGAATATTAGAAAACTTTCTGTCTTGCCCTGGGCTCTGGTGCAGGGGAGAGGAAAGTCTCCCCTGAGGATTCGTAACCACGGCTGGCTCTCACGCAGGAACAAGGCGTGGACGCAGGCTCACCGCAAGGCCCTGGACACGCAAACCTGGAAATGAAGAAAAAGAGGCCCAAGGGGGGTGACACCCTCGGTGCCTGCCTGTCAGAAACAAGGCTAAATTCTCTCACACTCAAGCCGGGTACACAAACTCTACACAGATACGCGAGAGCTAAGCTTACTATTCACACTTTGAAGAAACAAGAAATAAGCAAAAAATAGCAACTGGCATAATTAAACGTAAATGGAATTATCGGAAGTGTGTGTTTAAAACGCTTAAAGATATAAAGATATAAAATGCTTAAAGATATAAAGAAATAAAAAACATGACCAAAAAGCAATAAACTATCGAAAAAGACCAGGCAAGTATGCGGGGGAAACAGAACTTTTCCAAAAAAGAAAGAAAAGGAAAACAGATCTGAATAAGCTGTCCAGAGTGCAAAAGAGGCTACAAAGTACAAAATATTCATGAAAGCATGTGTACCCGGGAGCCCTGGAAGACTGAACGAGGGCTGGCAAACATCCAATCAGAGTTCTGGAAGGAGTAAATACGGAGAACAGGAAAAGGGCAATATTCATAAAGATAATGGCTGAGAATTCTCCCAAAGTGATAAAAACTAGGCATTCAAGGATGCAAACAGAAAAAAATGTCGAGCGATGTGTTAAAAAAAAAAAAAAAAATCCATACTTAAGAGATGTCAAGGAAAAACAGCAGCAGAACACCAAAGACAAAAAGGAGAGGGAAAACACATATTATTTACCAAGGATTAGTCTAACTGCAGTATTTTAAGTACAACAGAAACCAGAACACAATGGAATACAATCTTCCAAAAGAATAAACAACTATTCATCTGGAGTTAAGAAAGACAGCGAAACAGAAATGTTCAAACAAACCGAGCCTCCCGCCATCAGACCCTACAGAGGCACTTCCGGAGGAAGTTATTTCAGGAAGGCAATGAACCCAGAGGGGTCAGATGAAAGGAGGACAAAGGGGTCCATCTGCACCTAAAGCTGGAAGTGACAAGGCCCACTGACAAGCTAAAACGCCTGCACAGGACAACCAGCGGGGGCGGAGAATCATGACCGAGAGCCTGCCGAGAAAGCGAGAGGGGCCTGCGCGTGTGGCAGGAAGGCGCGGTGGCCAGAGCAGTGCTTCCTCCTCGGGACTCCAAGGACTCTGCATGAGAAGGGAATGCTGTGCAATGGCAGCGGTCGACACGGAGTGTCCTCTCAAGCGTTACGAAGGACCGAACAGTGTGGCCCAGGACCGCGCCTGACTGGACCGCTACAAGGGACATCTATGGCCACCGCAGTGAAGAGTTTCACTGATTCCTTGTTGAGGAAGACTTGAAAATTATCGACAAAATCCCACTTCGTATCGTATGTTCCTCATGATACACATAATACTTTTTGTTAACCATAAAGTAAACAGAAGCTAGTTCTCAAAACAAACCAGTAGAACACACACTCCGGAGAGAGAAAATGTCACTTGTGAATCATCTGTGGCATATCCCCAAACTGGAGCACCCGC
>NW_011888875.1:1392355-1398764 GCF_000151845.1 Pteropus vampyrus
TGAAATCACACCAAATTAGACATTTCAAAAATCTGCCGCACTGACATTTTCCCCTTATCACAATATGCAGGTGCTTAAAAATGGATAAGACATTCAAGGTTTAATTTTTTTCACATTACATGATGACAATCTGATAAAATATGAGTCTTTCATCTTAGATGCTCGTGTTTCTATCATCCTACTTTAATTTCTTACTTTAAATGAGACATTTTTCATCACTTCACTTGCTACCTGGCTCTTGTTACATTTTAATTATAATGTCTATTAATGCCTCAACTACATACCTAAGCATCTTAGCATGCATCTTATCATTGAAGCCCTGTCACAATTCTATCAAGTTCCAAGAATGGAGACAGTGCTATTAAAAGTATTTATACAGGAGTGCAGGCCAACTGCTGGCTTTAATATGTCAAAAGGAAATTTTAAAATAGCTACTTTAAAAACAAGACAGGAAAGCATCGATTATTAAAAGTCCCCAAAGCTAAAAAAAAAAAAAAAAAAAAACTTCTCAAGGCTCCTCCTGCTCCCTGACCCCACATTCAAGCAGCCACCCATGCTCTGTTGAGCATTTCCCGACTGTCCCACATACTTCAAATGCGGCCACTACTGCTGACTTGGCACATAAATAATTGCTTCCTAAAGAGTCTTTAGTCTCACTTAGTGAACTAGCAAGAACTACTACATACTAGAAAGGGAGAAAAATCCACTGGGTGCTAGACAAGGATGAAGAAGGACAGGATGTCTGGTTTTATGATGCCTTCTTTCCCTCAAGATATACCACATAACAATGATGGAAAACAGAAACACCGTCTTTGCTAAAACCACAATGCATGTGAAAGCCCAAACGGTCCACAAGTAAATGAAGGAGCAGTAAATGACAGAGAACAGGGACATCTTGCTGCCAAGGGAAGGGCATCTGCCAGAGGGAAGACCAGTAAATCCTGTGGAACCCCAGAAAAGCTTAGGAATTGGAGGTGACAAGTACTTCAGAACGTACAGGAGACACCCAGAGCTGAAATCAAGGAAACTGGCTGATATACAGCGGAGGAGTAATCAGACGCTCAATTCCCTGTACTCCCTCCCCATGACAGCACATCCCCGTCCTCACCCAAGACCGGAGGCTCCAGGCGCAATGGAACACAGGAAGGAAGGGTTCAATACTCCCACCCCCAACTCCCTTAGCACCCCTGCTCCTCACCCATGGCCTAGCATAGCTGGGGGAAAGAGAAAGGGGTGAGAAGGGGAGAGAGATGAAGAAGGGGTGCTGAGAGGTGGGGAATCAAACATAGCTGCCTCTCCCCATCCCGCTGAAACCGTGAAAAGGCTCTCAAAGAAGCAGGGAAGTTAAACCTGGACCTGCCCTATCATCTAGCCAGCATTCCATGATTTCTCTACACACATCACGTCGGTCCAAACACTTGCCCAACACAAGCCTGCACTTTCACACCTGTGATGGGCCATGCCTAGACCCTCTGCCTGAAGGCTCACTGCCTAACACATCAGAACACGTGCTTTGTGGCAACCCCGCTGTAAAGTGCCATGGCTGGAGTGGGGGTCCGGAGTTAGAATGTTACAGTTCGACCACTCCTCAGTCTAGCCCTTACTAGCTGTATGTATGACTGTGGAACTGAAGTAACTACACTTCTGTGCACCTAAATGTAACTATCTGTAACAAACAGCAAGAGTCCCTACCTCAAAGCACGCTGTGAGAAGAAACACATGTAAAATGCTCTGCACTCCAAAAAGTCAATTCTCATACTAATATCCATTGGTACAATTCACCCAGTGATCATTTCCTATTCTCTTTTTCTGTCTAAAATAAAGGTGATGGTATGTGTGTGCCTACTTTTTTTTTAATGCTATGGGGTTAAAGGGACATATTAGGGAAAAGGTACTTTCCATGTGCTCCGGCTCCAGTAAAAGGTAGTGATGTCACCCAGAGCCTGCACCAGAGTTAAAAGCAAACAGAAACCAGATTCGCGGGGACTATACATCAAACACCTAAAATAAAGTGATTAAATGTGTTAGTTCTTCTTTCACTAATTTAATGATATCTTTCAGCCACCTTCCTAGCTTTGTCAAATAGGAGAGAAATTCTGATGCTATAAAACAGGCATTCAAGTGAATCACTTTCATAACATCATTCTCACAAGCGTGTCTTTGGGCAAGCCACTTCCCTAATCCTGGCCTATTTTCTCATCTTCAGAATGGAAAGATTAGACAAGATCTATTCAATTTACATGGCTCCTTTTCCAGCTCTTACTCCTAACAGACTATGAATCTATTTGTCATTAAAAATTCAACTTCAAGCAAATTCTACATGCACATGTGGCTTTACTTTCGTCCTCTTCCTTTTTAACCTACAAAATAACCAAACTTTGATTGCAACACCAGTGCCCAGTTGGGGTACTCTAAACAAACATTTCTCAGTACAGCCACAAATACAAATTCCCACAAAGGCCAACGGAAGAATGAAAAGAAATCAACAGAACTAAACACGAAGGGAAGAGAGAAACAGAAAGCGAGATTATGGGAAATAAAAAAAGTAGCGATTCACGATATACAAAAGAAGCAAAGCAGACATTGATGAATGGGGCTCAGAGTATATTCAAATTACTTTAGCCACAACCAGATTTCATTCAGATCCCGTGCACAAATGTTTGCTGACTTCCAGGCCCACCAATGACATGTAACCAAGGACATTTGTTTAACTAAGGCCACCAAGGAAATTGTAATATTGCCTTTAAAGGCCACCTTAAAAATTATCCTAAAGCTGTATTTCCTTGCAGAGAAGATAAATTTTAAGTTTAAGCAATAAAGCTCAATCAATATGGTCAGAAAAGACATTTAACAGCCAAAATGAAATATTCATCCAACATAAGGGCAATTAACTAGAAAGAGAGAAAAACAGATGTGGGAAAACAAGAAAAATAAAACTTATTTTATTTAAGAAAATACTTAACTCAATAAATTTTGCTTTAAGTTTTTAAAGTATCAAAATATCACAGCTGAAAATAATAAAATGGAATTATATGTAAAGCTGTGAATCTGAAACGGCTGGAGGTTTGAAATTTTGTCATAGGAAGGGAAGACAATGAAACAATAATAAGAAAGGACTATTACATGATAAGATAAAAACCATTACAGTTTCAAAAATTCAGCAATTTTTTGTAAGTTCCAAGTTGAGGTGGGGGTGGAGAATGTCCACTATTTGGCATAAAAAAAGGCCACTGAAGCCCATGGACTCTAATGATCACCATGGCAAAGTTTGCTCTAGAAAACACACAGACACCCAGAAAAGTAGTAAAAAAAAAAAAAAAAAGTAAGACAAAGTCATAAATATGACCAATTATACGGTTGAGTTAAATTGCCTTAAAACCACAATTTAAAACCAAAATTCTTACACTAGAAGCAAAATATTTTATTAATATTAAGGCAATATACACCACTAAGTTACGTGATGTTACATCCTAAATTATAAATTTCCTCTTGCCCTGTTCAAAGACCTGCTTAACAATAAATTTTTGAAATCTTAATAAATATAAAAATGCTTACTACATATAGACAAAATTATACTATCCCCAAGAACAAAAGCTATAAGCTAAAAACACGGAGCTCGGTGAAGCAGAAGACATTTCTGTGAAGTCCATTTTTCTGATCTCTGATACAAGTAAATGTGTAATATGAAAAAAGTCAATGCTGGTGTATATGCAAAGCTAACAAGGCACCATTTTAATCACGCACCATTATGAACATTTGTACCAACTTCCTCTTAGTTGTCTAAAAACGCTAAACTCAGTAGAACTTTGTTCAGCTCTCTGGACTTGAACACTGCAGTTCATGCTTAACTTGGCCTGTCCTAGAAGACTAATGGCCCAGGCAGTGTGGGTGACAGTGTCAACCACTGTGACACCACTGCACCCTCCCACACAGGCACAGGAAAAGCAAAGACCACTCAACCCAGTCTTTCCCCATCACTTAGCGTTTACAGAGATGGGTGAACAACACATCAAATGCAGGAAAGTACCGGCACCCAGGCCAAAATTCCACCTCCCTTCTGTAAGCAGACTTTCCACGACTGGCTTATGCTACCCCACGTGACTTAGAGGTAGCTGGGGATAATCCAGACCCCTCAACAATGAGGTCTGATTCACAGAGACAACCCAGCCCTAGACCCTGAAGCAGGCTCTACATCCAGATGGGGGAAGGGGCAGGAAGGAGTAGCTGTCACCCCATCAAACACAGGCCCCGGGACCTGCTAAGACGTGAGGCGGGTGAAAAAACACATTCACACAATAGTGTATTTAGCAACACTCAATAACAGTGGTTTAACAAATTTGTTGCTGTTCACAGTTCTTTTAAGAATCCACAGCTTTCACCAGAACTTCAGCCCAGAAAAACATAAATCACATAAAATTCTGCCTCCAGAGGGGTTCACAAACATATGCTCCTCCCCCACACCCCCACCCACAGCCGGCCTACGGATCTTAGATTCAAACCCTGTCCCACCATCAGACAGGGAAGGGCCATGGAGTAGTCTCACTTCTCAATTCCCTGGCCACCAACCATGTCCCAGGACTATCTTGGTCCTCAAGGACTGTAGTATGGATTAGCGGAGCTAAGGGCAAGAAGTGGACATAGCATACGGTTCAAATGCGAGGGTGGGGTGAGCAGGGGATAAAGCATAAGAGAACAGCTGACAGAAGCAATGAGGAAGCTCCAAAAAAAGTTAACTAAATCTAGCCTGACCTAAGATGGCTTTAACAGGACTCATAAGTCACCTTGTGAGCCAACCTCAGGCTTGTCCAGCGGATGCCAGCCAACCACAGCTCTCAAATGAGCTAAGAAGGAAAGGAAAGAAAAGAAGGAGGGGGGTTGGAAGGAAGGAGATTTAAAAGTAGTTAATATATGTGGTTTTTACATCTCTCTTCCCACTATTTGCCTCCCTCGTGAAATGCAGTGAGCTCGGTCTAAAGGAATCAGCATCCTTCAGTACTGCCTAGGAAATGAGCCATGCCTTCTCCTATTCATCACTGTACCTTCAAAGAGACATGTCAAATGAACAATGGCTGCAAAAGCTGGACTATGGTTTGCAGTCATAATTACTGCCTGCTGACTGTATTAAAAATGAATCTGCAGGATATCTCAAAATAGCTGCAGTTGTATGGTGTTTCATACATCCAGGAGCAAATATTTTACTTAATTCCTATGCAGGGTAAATCAAATTTTTGAGTGGGAAGAACGGACTTCACTCCAATGATAGAAAAAACTATTTTTGGTTGTAATTCAGGCATTACACTATTTATTTAAATATATGCCCAATGATTAGGCTGAATATATCATCATGTAAGAACTAGTGTGCACATATTATATTGCAAACTATGTAATAAGCAATATTTATGTGATGCAGTACAGTTTCTCTAGCCCTTAAGAAAATATCACGGAGCAAAAATAGCTTCAATGCCCATATAATAAGCAAGAAAGCCCAACACATAAAATGTGATGTTCAGAGGTTATTGACATATGAAGTTATCTTCACCTCCTTTCCCTTGCTCCTCCTTGTCCTCTTATCAGTTAAAGGAGAATAAGATCATCCTTAAAGACAACAAAAGCAAGAAGAAAAAGAAATAAAGTTCTAAATAAACTGCAAACTGAAACATCTATTCCAGGGGAAAAAAATTTGAAGTTTGCTGTCATTGTAAATCATGTCTCTCTGCCTGGCTTTGCTAAGGAAGCCAGAGATGGGAGGAGGTTCCCACCCAGACATCAGGGAACATGGCCCTGAAACCTCCTACCTGTGTCTCCTTGCCAAGCTATACCTATCAAATCTGCAACTCAGTTTGTTAATGTGTAAAACGACAAAGCTAGGATGGATTTTTTTAGATTCCTTTCAGCTCTAAGTCTGTAAATCTACTGACCATAGACAGAAGAGCACCTGTGCCACAAAACCTTTTCACCAAGGAGAGCTCCATCTACACTATGACCCATTCCCCTAGGTGCTCAGACTCTGGGAACCACATCCAGCAGGAAAAGTTGCCAAATAACTCTGCGTACTTTTGGGAACATAGTTCTGGCTTCAGAGTTTCTGCATCACCCAAAGGGCTTGTAACAGCTCAGGCTGAGGCTGAGGAGCAGCAGCTGAGGGGTAAGGACCACTAGGTGGGGGCACAAGCGACGTGGCAGCTGCCAGCCTGGCAGTAGCAGTTAGAAATCAGCATGGGCTATGGAGGGGAAGAGGCAGAAGATACCCTCCTACTTCACTGGCTGCAGAGGCTGAGGTAGGTCTCCAACCCAGGTAGCAAAACTGCAGCCACAGGTCACATCAGATCACAGATGGGCCTGCTCAGTGGTTTTAAATATAAAATAAAATGCTACTACTTAAATATAAAATAACATGCTACTACTTAAA
>NW_011888875.1:1400339-1403816 GCF_000151845.1 Pteropus vampyrus
TAAGGTGTGGATAATTCCACCCCAGTAAATGAGAATGTCACATCCATGGTAAAGAACCATGCAAATGAGATATTATAATACACTATCTGCCTAAGAGGCCCGAGATGGACTGCTTCCTTCAGCTTCGGAATTCAAAAACACTTGTATGTGCTTACAACTTGGAAAGGATAGAAAAAGTTTGAGCTTTCAAGTTTATATTCTGCTTCCACCTCCACCGGCTTGCAGAAACTACAAACGCTTCTGAATTACGTTGCCTTCTTTACAGTTCTGTAAGGAACAGATCTAACCTGCACTACCTTTCGTATTTATAAATTAAGGTGTGGGGATACCTAGCTAAGCCGTTAAGCAAAACAGAATTGAATTGGACTCCGTCCAAAGTCTGTCCAACAGGTGGGACGCTCACCAAGCGGGGACTTGCCTTCCAAGAACAAACATGTCGCGTGGCTGAGTTTTCCTATGGCTGTGACAGAGGCAACTCTACTTCCAACCAGGTTGGAGGAAAGATCCACCGGGAGTTAGCTAGAACATAATAAACGCGTCTCGGGTTTGTTTCCCAAGTTTCTGGAGCTTCAACTTCAGAGCTACGTAGATATCCAAAAAGAAGGGAGAAGAGGCGCTGGATGACCATAATTGTGAGAGGGACCCTCCGAGAAAACATTTGTACTCGGACATTGGAAACGAGTGTCCTCAAACTCCTCCTTGTCCACAAGACCTCACTCCGAATCGAGGGCACGAAAGGCCCTCCGCCGGCTACCCGCTAGCCCACGGCACGCCCAGCCTTCCCGAGGGGACCGAGCCCTGTCCCGTCCGGTCCCCGCCGCGCCCCGCCACTCACTGCTCGGCCGGACACCGCACCGCAGCCAGCGGCTGCCCACTGGCCGACGCCTTCCCTCCATCCCGCGCCGCGGCTCTGGCCGGGCCCGGAGACGCGGCCCCCGCCTCCGGCGCCGGCTTCTCCGCACAGCTCACGCCCGGCCACGCTCCAGGCTGGGGCATGGTCCCCCGACTCATGGGGCGTCCCGGCACCGGCGCCGGTGCCACAGGGGTTCAGCCAGCTCCGAGAGATGGGGCGCCCCTCCCGTCGGGGGCGCACGGCCGTGGCCGCCGCCGCTCAGCTTCCCGCCAGCTTCCGAGGGTGAGCAGGGCGCTTCCGCGAGCGTCACCGCTCGTCGCCCCGCGGCCTCTGACCCTCAGCGAGGGGGCGCGGCCCGCGGGGGCGGGGCGTCCTGGGACGCGGTGCCTGCGCACGCGCCTGCGCAGACTGAGCCGCCGGCGCGGCCATCCGACACGGCCACTGCGCATGCGCCATTCCCATGCGCCTCCGTCCCGTTTCAGAGTTTGCGGTCCTCGGTCCTTGCCCCCGATGTCCAGTGTTTTCCCTCCTCTCACGCCAGCCGGGGACGTGAGAGGAGAGAAAGGACTGCACGCGCGGCGGGACACGTCCTCGGTGCGGAGGAGGCGGAGAACCGGCCCGGGGTGTGAAGGGCGCCTGCAGTGTCACTCTGGGCTTCCGAGTGTCGCTCTCCAGCCGGGGTTTCCTCAACCACAAAGCGAGGGATGTGGGCAAGCTGAGTGGTGTGCGGCTTGCATGGCCTTCCCCGAGTGACGGTTCCATCGCGACCCGCCTCCAAGCCTGGAGGGCTTTGGCCTTCAGTGTGGAGTCAGGCTTGTCGTCCCAGGGCCGGGAGTTGGTCCCTCCCCTCCGTGGGGCGGGCCGGGGGAGCTGGTTCCCCTGGACAGTTGAGCAAACGCAGCATGTTCCCTTGGACTGTATTCTTTCAAATAGAAATTCTGATTTCAGGGGAACAAGGGCAAAGGGAAAATACTAACAGACTTAAAAGATCAGTAGGTGAAATGTTTCAGGTCTTTCGGAGTAGCCTCTAAAGGTAAACAGCAGTCATGTGTGGAAGGGCTATTCTCAAGCGAAGAGTGCAGACCAGGGTATGGAAGGAGTGAATGGCATGGCAATTAAGACACATGCAAGTATTCAGAGGCAAAACAGGTAGGTAGTACAGGATTTTACTGAAAGATGAAACGAAGGATGCTGAAACCAGGTCATGAAAAGCCACCTTAGGCTAACAAGGGATCTTGTGCTTGATCCTCGTTGAAAGATAGGAAGATTATTTTGGAAAATCGCTTTGTGTACAATTAGAGAAAAGGCTGGAAAAGGGCAAGACTGTGAGACCCGCATAGGGAGACTAAATGGTAGTGGGCTCACCCATCCCAGGAGGGCCCAAGGACATTACCCTTCACCATGACTGTTAGAAATCAATTTGTGAGAGGAGCCCCAGCAGCCTTTTAGAGATCTGCAATTGCTCATCTCTGTAGTCAGGTGTGTCTTACAGTGGAAACTGCTCCCTTCAAACTGGGATTCCTAAATGCAGTGGAGATTATGGGATCTCAGGGTGGCAGGGACCACAAGTGGCACTTAATTATCAAAAACTAAATGGGCGTGCTCACTGTAATACAGCAGAACTAAAGCAGAAATCCAAAACGTCCGACTCGAAGTTCCTAGACTTGAGCCAGTTCACACACCAAGAACCCCAAACAAAGGGGACACAGGGCCACTTGAAGTACCTGCTACTTTGCTAAAAATGTATATTGTTAATCTTTTCCCCAGCCAAAGGGTCCAAAGGCATCTACCAGGGTGACTGCGCATTGTGGGAAAGGAAATAACCAAACTTTGCAGGGATTAGTAGATGGTGGCTCTAACCTGACACTACTTCATGGAAACCCAAAACATCATTGTGTCTACTTATCAGAGTAGCAGCTTATGGAGGTCGAGAGAACAAAGGAGTTTCACCTCAGGTTCACCTCACATTAGGCCCAGTTGGTCTATGAACACATCTGTGGTTATCTTCCCAGTTCCAGAATGCATAAGTAAAATAAACATGCTCAGCAACTAGCAGAATCCCATATCAGTTCAAGTAAACTGAAGGCCACTTATGGTGGGGAGGGCCAAATGAAGTCACTAGAACGTTCCCCATCTATGAAAATGTAAACCAAAAGCAATGCTACATTCTGGGAGGAATTACAAAGATTAGTGCCATTGTCAAGGACTTGAAAGTTGAAATCTGATGATGTGGTGATTCCAGTTGCACCACTGTTCCAGATGTGGTTTCATTGCTACAGCTATGGATCTGACAAATGCTTTTTCCCTCTATCCCTGTTGGAAAGAAAAAAAAGACTTCCAGAAGGAATTTAGTTCAACTGGCAAGGCCAGCAATACACCCTCAGTATGTAACACTGGATATAGCAGCTTCAATCCTATATCACGATTTTGTCTGCAGAGACTTCCATCCCTTCCACACAGCATCACACTGGTCTATTACATTGATGACGATATGCTGATTGGTAGACAAGAAGTAGCAATTATTGTATATATATATTGATAAATATTTGCATGCGAGAGGATGAGAAATAAAATTCAAGGGCCTTCTACCTCAGTTACATTTCTAGGAGTCCAGTGGTGTGGGC
>NW_011888875.1:1404441-1414022 GCF_000151845.1 Pteropus vampyrus
TGTGGTGATTCCAGTTGCACCACTGTTCCAGATGTGGTTTCATTGCTACAGCTATGGATCTGACAAATGCTTTTTCCCTCTATCCCTGTTGGAAAAAAAAAAAAAGACTTCCAGAAGGAATTTAGTTCAACTGGCAAGGCCAGCAATACACCCTCACTATGCAACACTGGATATAGCAGCTTCAGTCCTATATCACGATTTTGTCTGCAGAGACTTCCATCCCTTCCACACAGCATCACACTGGTCTATTACATTGATGATGATATGCTGATTGGTAGACAAGAAGTAGCAATTATTGTCTATATATTGATAAATATTTGCATGCGAGAGGATGAGAAATAAAATTCAAGGGCCTTCTACCTCAGTTACATTTCTAGGAGTCCAGTGGTGTGGGCTATGTCAAGATACCACTTCGAAGGTAAAGGGTAAGTTGTTTCATCTGGCCACGCCTACTACTTAAAAAGAGGCACAATACTTAGTGAAAGGAGAGAAGGCAAGGCTCTACAACACGGCCAGGCTGTTCTACCATTTGGGTCATATGATAAATCAAGCAGATTTAATGGTGCTTGAAGGGGCAGTGGCGGATAGAGCCAATATTTGTAGTCTTTGTCAAGCACCTCTAAGTGAATCAGAAGGCAAACCCTGAGGATTTTGAAACAAAGCCTTGCCATCCTCTGAATAACTACTCCCCTTTTGAAAAACACCTTTTTGGCTTGCTACTGGATCTTAGTAGAGATTGAACACTTATCCATAATCTACCAATTTACCATGTGACCTGAGCTCATTGAAAAATAATGTTAATAGATGGTAACCTTGATGTGATCTGATGAAAACGACGCTGGCTTTCTGTGATCTTCCCAAAACCCATAACCCCAGTATAATTATGAAAAAACGTCAGACAAATTATATATTCCATTAGAAGGGTATCCTACAAAAGACTTGACTAGCACTCTTCAAAACTGTCAAGGTCATCAAAAACCAACAAACAAAAAGTCTGAGAAACTATCTCAGTCAAGAGGAACCTAAAGAGACATGACAGCTAAATGTAATGTGATATCCTGAATGGGACCTGGAAAAGAAAAAGACATTAGGTTAAACAAAGGAAGTCTAAATAAGCCAGTGAATTTAGTTAATAATAATGTATTGATGTTGGTTATTAATTGCAATAAATGCTATATTAATGTAAGACGTTAGTAATAGGGGAAATTGGGTGCAGGGTATGTAGGAATTCTGTATTATCTTCTCCATTTTTCTGTAAATCTTAAGCCAGAGTACTCAACCTCTGGGCCACAGACCAGTACCGGTCCGTGTCCTGTTAGGAACCGGGCCGCACAGCAGGAGGTGAGTGGCAGGCAGGTGAGGGGAGCTTCATCTGTATTTGCAGCCGCTCCCCAGCGCCAGCATCACCACCTCAGCTCCAGCTTCAGATCATCAGGCATTAGATTCTCATAGGAGCACCAGGCACTGGTGCCAAAAAGGTTGGGGACTTCTGTCTTAAACTACTCAAAAAATAAAGTCCATTATATTAGAAAGAATCAAACTCAAATCGCCATGTTATAAAGTGTTAAACCAAGACTTCCTAAAATAATGAAGAATATCCAGTTATATTGTTCTTATTTTGTACTTCAATAGAAAATTTTAAATTTAAATGTTAATTATTTCATCTTTATCTAATCTTTTAAAAATTTCTGATGTGCATAAGTTTTATAGCACACATAATACATAAACACAGAGGTACATGTGTGCATTTTAACATAATATATATGTACATATTGGGAAATGCTAAATTTTTTCATTGACATTACAAAACTAAATTATCAGTGAGCAAGTGTATTTAAATAAGTCAAAAACTAGAGTTTCTCAGAGGAAACTGTGACAAGTAAGCCCATGAACTGTGATATAATTAGGATAATTAGCCTAATCTTATGTCAAGATGAATAACAAAAATATCTATAAGCTTAAGTAAAAGCCTATATAATAACATTGCTGGAGACAATGCCATTTAATTTCCAGCTTTCCCGTATATTAAACATTCCTAAATTTGGTAACTAAAAGTTATATGATGAGATCATAACTTGTAAGTCCTTGGACTTGGTAACTTTACATTTTGAATTATCCTGAATTAATATAACTCCTTTTTCAGTGGCCTTGCCTAGAAGAGTTAATGTGTGAAAGATTTATGCATGAGTCAATGCGTGAGCTCCTTATCTTTGAACGCTTCACCCTTTACTCACAATAACTGTTTACGAAGAACCCCATTGAGTCATTCGGGTGTTTGATTTGTTTGTTTGTTTGACTGATATTTTAATTCTCTGTAAGAAACTTACTACAAGTTGGCTGTGTATCTCCCTTTTCAATACCATAAATATCATACTTTACAGCAAAGTCAAAACACCTTATATTTTTAATCTATGGAATTTCCCACTGTCACAGCAATGAAAAAATAGATTCAAGTGTATTCTGTGCACCAGTTTCTAAGATATTCACAGGAAAGGTACTTTTTAGCTTATTCTAGTTTCACAGGTTCATGTACAGCACTCAAATTTGGAAGGAAATATTGCTAGTTTCACTTAGCAATTAACTACTCTAGAAATACTCAAATATTTATTTGAAAGACTCTCTTTCTCACTCAGCATGCCTCTTGATTGTGGAATGCTCATTATTTTTAAACAAAATGGGTGAGGGGGATCTATTATGTCTTTGCAGTTCTGAGACTACAATAAAAAACAAAAATAGGGAAAATAGGGAAATAATTCATGAGAAAAAATATATTACAGTAATACTAGTTTACCTGGAAACCCCCAAAACTGTCCCCAAGAGTTTTTCTAGGGAGAAGTATTAGTCATAATGAAATTTATTTATCATGAAAATGAAACCATTTTATACATAAGAAAATGACAGAAAATGATGTTATACAAAGACTTGGAATGCTGGAAAATACTAAGCCAGTCATTGGCCTCCAGCTTGTATAGCAGAGGCCCTGGGGTGAAAGATACCTTTCACAGCTGTATGAGGGCACTGCCTTTATGTTCACCATATTTTTATTTTACAAAAACAAAAGTCTTATCTCTCATCGATCCCAAATCTTACTACAGTCTATGCCTCAAGGGCTATGTTGTCCCATACGGTAGCCACTAGCCACATGTGGATATATGAACACCTGAAATGTAGCTGGTGTTCTTGATCAGAATCAAGATTTGCTGTTTGTTTAAAGTACTATAAGATTTCAAGGACTTAGTACCCAAAATCAAAAAGAATATAAAATATCTCATTTTTAATTTTTTATATTGATTGAATGTCGAAATGACTATATTTCGGATATATTGCATTATATACAATATTAATGTCATCTCTTTCTTTTAATTTTTTAAAAATATGATACTAGGAAGTTTAAAATTACCTGTGTGGCTTACATTTTTTTCTATTGGATGGTGCTGTTCTACAAATTCAAAACAAATAATATATTGTTTCTATCCAATTTTTACTACTAATATCATAATATTAAATAAAATTTCATGTAATTTTAAGTAGAAAGACTTTCAAACATAAAAATATATTGCCTTAAATAAAATTCTGGGAGTGGAAAATAGAGTGGAAATAAGATTTCAAGGAGAAAAGGGAATGATATAAAGTAGCAGTCTTTTTTGTGAATGATAGTGATATTCTAATAAATATGTTATTTAGGTTCTATTGGAAACTTAAGTCATTTGATGATTTTATTTTAAAATGTCAATATTTATTTATAATACAATGGAAATTATATCCTTTAAAACTAAATTTCTAATGGAAAATTTTAGATGTCAGCTTTCAAATGTGAAAATAGTTTTACAGTTCTTCAAAACTCTTTTACAGAAGAAAGTGAGCAAAAATATTCAGATAACTGCCTAAAATGGCAACTATCAAAACCCCTCTGTTTTACGGACATGGGGACTGAGGACCAGAAGCTCTGTCCATGAACTGGAACTCAAGGCCGCATTCAGTCACCGGCTCTGCTACTCTGTTCCAACTCTCACTGAGATAAGGCGCACGGATTCTGTGAGAAAGTTCATGCTTATCAGTGATGAGGTACCTCTGGGTAAGAGGTCGTCTCTCTGAAATGTACTTGGGTTTGGAGCAGCTGTCTGGCATCTGGGGATAGCCCATCACCACCATCTCACTCATTATCAGGATTCTTTCTAAAGCACTCACTTAGAGAGATGAGGTGTTTGTACATCTATCTCAGCAAGTTGAGTTGCAATTTCTCTAACCATTGATTTCCCTAACAAAGTTGGAAGCACCTTGAGAGAAGTAGATATTCATTGTCTTAGCGTGGGCTGGGCTGCCATAACAAAATAGCATAGACTGGGTGGCTTAACTAGATCTTTATCTTCTCACAGTTCTGGAAGCTCAAAGTCTGAGATGAGAGTGCCGGCATGGCTGGGGTCTGGCAAGGGCACTCTTCCTGGCGTGGAGGCCTTTCTCACTGGGCATGCCTGCTGAGGAAGTGAGCTCTTGTCTCTTCCTCTTCTTCTAAGGACACTAATCCTGGTGGATCATGGCCCTACCCCTATGACCGCTTTTAACTCTAAGCACTTCCGCAAAGGCCCATCTGTACATACTGTCTGTCGCATTACAGGTTAGGGCTTCAACACATGAATTTCAGCTGGACAAACATTCATTCCATAACATTCATAAATCTTTCTATATCTTGCTTCTAACACAGTGGATGGTACCAGCAATCATTAATACATTTCTGTTGAATTAATGTTAATTTCTTATATCAGTATGATTGTGGCAATGTAGTACAGTGAAGAGAAAACTAGCCATGTGACCTTGGGCAAGTCATTTAACCTCTCGGCCTCGGTTTCTTCAGATGTTCAACCTAGACAAGAATGCTTTTCTTAGAGATATATTATGAGAATTAGAAAGGAGGTGTGTCATGGGTCTGGAATGGTGCTTGTGAAATAATCACTATATTTAATACTTTTGCTCAGCACTTTACAGTTTATGAAGCACCTTTACATATAGCATCCCGCTGAGTCAAGATCTGAATGCCTCAGACACTTCTGGCACTAAGCCTCGTGATCTTTTCACTACGCCAAGTGATCCAAGACCTTACAGAACGTGTTAATTTTAAGATAATCTTGGACTTCACTAGGTCATAATTTGTTTTGTGGAATGAAGTGATTCACTAAATTGGTCCTCAGGGTTATCAAGGGGTCAGGTTAAGAAATCTGCTTAGTAGGGAGAGAAAAACATTACATGTTTTAATAGTTTATTCTCTTGTAAAATCAAGCAGTTACTTGCAATTTCCTTAAATAAATTAGCTTTCAGAATATTTATAGCCAAGGCTTTGCAGGTAAGTCCTCTTATGGACACTAGGTGGCACCATAAGAATCTCTCTCAGACTAGTTCCTGCAAGCCCAACACCTCTCTTCCATACCATTTATAGACAAGATTTCTAGCAAAGAGTCTGGGGCGAAGAAAATTTACATAAAAGCAAACTTCCTTTTCTGCGTAGAGTCTATAAGTTTTCTTTCTGGGCAGTTAATCTCCCACTGTGAATAGTATGCAGAAGAACAAGGCTCTCACAGTAAACTACAGCGAGCAGAGTATCATGTCAGGAGACTTGATCTGAGTCTTACTGCTGATGCGAAGCAGCTGGTTTTCTTGGAGAAAGTCTACTTCTTGCCCCGTGTGCATCTCCTCTGCTGGGAGGACCATATGCAGTCGTGCATGAGAACTGCCGTGTGCTAATTAAAAACCAAGGTTCTTCCTGCCTCTGCAGCTCGCCTTTCCCTCAGAGGTGCCCGCCTTGCACCAGCTCTGGATCTCCGCTAACCCAGCCCCTGTCTACTCTTTGCCAACTCCAAGATCATTCCCAACGTTTATTTATAAAGGACTCTGACACCAGATCTGTTCATTTCAACATTCACTCAAACAACTGAAACTCACAGTCTCTGTGTCCACCATGGGTATGCACTTTGTTTTCAGCAACTTAGTCTAATGGCTACGCCCTTGGCCTGCCATCATTTGGAAGTAAACCCCTTAAAGTCGTCAGCTTCACACCCCACTCTGTGTCAGAACTCACCTCTCCTTCCCCTCTACCATCTGCTAATCAATTTCATTGGGAATTCAGCTCCTTTACTCCTTCCTTTTCTCCCTGTTCATCAGCCTCCACTTCTCCACACACAGAACCCCTCTTTCATTGTTTGCCTATACTGTTCACAGTAAGCGGGTGCGTTCTTATCAACACCCGCAACTCCCTCATCAGCTAGACCTCCAATGCCAAACCTCAGCCCTCACCGCCCCCCCACCCCAGGGACCAATGCAGTCCTTCTTTTGAGGCAGGGCACAGCATTGAGGGGGAAGGGCACAGGCACAACAGAACTGAATCAATTTCTCTAAGCATCAGGCATGACTATTTTAGGTTGATGAGACCATCTACTCATAGGAGAATTAAGACAGGTAATAGGTAACATGAGATTTTTTGAAATATATTCTTGTCTTTTGTGTCTTCTACATCTGTGGCCTTTCCCTGTGACCCAGAGGTATCTATCTTGAGGATGAGCAGATGACTGGGTGGACTAAGATTATCAGAGTAACAATGCAAACAGGTAATAGAGACTCAAAACAAAAGGCCTGAGAAAAGTAGGGCCAAAATATAGTTTGAAAAGACAACAGGGAAGAACCAAATGCCGTTATTCACTCACCATAGCTGGAAAGGATCATGAAGGCCATGGAAGGGGAGCCTGAGCAGGGCGTGCCCTCGAAGGAAACAGGCAGGAATGGAGAGGAGCTGGGTTCGTGCCTTTGCAGAAGTCCAACACTCACCCAAGCACGAAACCATGAAACCAGGGCGAGGCCCTTGAGCCCCAGCAGAGGGGCTGTGGAAGGAAAATGTACAGCATATATTAAGTCGTTAGTCCTCCAGCAGCTGCACAGAACCAACGTTACCCACATTAAAACACCACCACAGGTTATTACTGGTACCATTTCATTGTTTGTTCCTAGTCCCCTCCCTTCCCCAGTTCCTGCAATGGGCCTCCTAAACCTTCATCATTTCCTGCCTTCCTCATCTTTAGCAATGCTCTTGCCTGTGATTCATAGAGTCAGTGCCACTAAGTGTGGGCTCTCCCAGCCTCTCTCCTTCCCCATACTGACCTATCGTAAAGGGCACCCTCCATGCTCCTCTCTTGTTGGATTCCAAGAAGGAGACGTCTGTCTCTCCTCCCATTCGAGACCACTCCCCGCCTTGCCCTTTCACCTCCTCCAGGATTTCCAAGCGCCTTTTTCCCCAATAGCTTTGACCTCCCCTCTCTCTGCTGGGTTCTTTCTCAAAGTCAGGTCTTACCTTGAACAAAGTCAGGTCTTACCTTCCCTTCCCATTGCTTCCATCCATATCATCCGAGACATCAGAAATGTCCAAGCGCCAGTTTCTGAACTCTTCCTAAACAGTGATGAAATTTCACTAATTCGTAAAAAAAAAAAAAAAAAAAAAAATTAGAGAAACAAGAATAAGGAGTTTCTCATCAAGCTAAGGTAATTAAATTTATATGATTTTCTTTTCTTCTGACAATATTGCCTTTTTTTAAAAAAAAGGTTAAGATATTCTTTGTGTATGTTGCCTTTCAGAAGCATAAAGAAACATGAGCAAAATAAATAAATAAATAAGGCCTCTTTGCTGTGTGGAGGCGCTGAGTTTGGGGGCTTTGTTATTGTGCATAACTCAGCCTAGAAGTTCTCAAACATTTTGGTCTCTGAACATCTCTATACTCTACACTCTTAAAAACTATTAAAGACCTGTACGAGCTGTATTTTCTCCCTTTCTGTGTTTTGATGCTCTGGTATCCGAGACCTTGCCAGCCCAGGGGAGATGACCTCTGAGGGCTCGCTAACCTCTAGAGATAACAAACGCGCACACTCCTGTGCACATAACCAATGCAAAGTCCAGCCCCCGCCCCCCACAGCCACCCCCTTTATGGGGCTCTCACAGGAATCTGAACACTTCGGGCCAACATTGCCCTCTCCTAATCACCCCAGCGCCAGATTCTGGACAACCCAGGACAGCCCTTACACTCTGGAGACAGCTGAAATTACTCAAACTAGTCAATCCTAAGCCCGCCTGCCATGCTTTGCCTGTTCCTTTCTGTGAAAACCCAAATAAGTCTCTGTCTCACCCATGTTCCCCTCACGCCTGCCTCCCAACTGGCTCTGGTGCTTCCCTTTGTGGCCCTGCGTGGCATGGCATGCCCCTACCCTTTCTTTGACAGCCACCTCCTCATCTGTTAGCCTAACAAAGCTGAATAATACAGGCATATTTCATTTTATTGTGTTTTGTTTTATTACACTTCGCAGATGTTGTCGTTTTTACAAATTGAAAGCAAGAGCTTCCGCCAGGAAAAAAAAAAGCAACAAAAAAAACGATTACAACTAACTTACCGGGATACTCGCTTTATTGCAGTGGTCCAGAACCACGAGATTTGCCTACAATAAAACCTAAATTTTAAAACAGGACCTCAGTAAACTTTTGTTTATTTGGATTCTATATATTGATTTTTACTGTTCTAGATATTAAAATTTAGAAATTTTAAATATATTTACTAATTATTTTAGAAAAATAACCTCGTTATACATTAGCCCAATAACAACTTAATGAAAAATAACTATATTTCCCACAACTAAAAAAATGGTGAGCAGAGTAGCATTGCTTCAATTTTTGTAAATCTTTTAAAAATCTGGCTTAATAGAAAGAAGTTAGAGTTTCAAGTCTGCTTCTGCATTCAGTATTCACACTCCGGAAAGCTCCACAATACATTCATGAGAGACTGAGAATGAAAAAGGCAAATAATAGTTACGTATGTACGAGTCGATTTTGAAATTGACTTTGGCCTTGCATACCCACTGAAACGGTCCCCAGACCACACTTTGAGGATGCTGACCTAAATTGTCTTGATTAATACAGACACATTTATGATCTCCTGAAATTTGCACACTAAAAGGGAATTTACTGATTAAAAGCCTAAGGTACGTTTGTCCTCCACATTTTTTAGCCATCGGCTTAATGCAAGTCCTCAAGAAAGCGGAAAATTATAGTTGCTCTGGGAGCTGTATTAGTCTTCTAGGCTGTCATAACAAAATACCACAGGCTGGGGGTTCGAACAAGAAAAATTTATTCTCTCACAACTCTGGAGGCTGGAAGTCCAAGATCAAGGTGCTGTCAGCGTTGGTTTCTGGTGAGAGCTCTCCTCCTGGCTTGCAGATGGTTGTCTTCTCATGATGTCCTCACATGGCCTTTCTCCTGTACACAAGAGGGAAAGAACTTCCTGCTGTCTCTTCCTTGTCTTATAAGGCCACCAATCCTATTGGATAAGGACCCCACCCTTATAACCTCATTTAATCTAATTACCTCCCTAAAGGCCTTATCTCCAAATACGATCATACTGGGGGTAGGGCTTCAACCTAGGAATATTTGCGGTGGGGGCGGGGGGAGGTAATGAGTGAGGAAAAAAGAACTGAGGCAAAGAAAGAGATGAAGCAGAGTGCCATAAAGAGACGAAGCAGAGTGCCGTAAAGAGACGAAGCAGAGTGCCGTAAAGAGA
>NW_011888875.1:1414072-1426022 GCF_000151845.1 Pteropus vampyrus
GAAGCAGAGTGCCGTAAAGAGACGAAGCAGAGTGCCGTAAAGAGATGAAGCAGAGTGCTGTAAAGAGATGAAGCAGAGTGCTGTAATGTGTTACCATGCTGGCCACACACACATACACACAAACAAGGTCAGCCAATGCTTGGCACATTGGACCCCTGCAGAAGGGCTGCAAGGAGGAATTGCATCTCAGACTATTCCACGGGAGGAAGACGCTACCTGCCAGACCCACCTCCCATCTCCTATTTCATAATAGTTAAGGTTCACCCTGCAGAAAGCTAACTCACCCACATTGCTGGGTGGTGTCATCAAGCCCTTCAGGGGCCACTCAAGAGGTGAGATTCTATTCTGCACGGTGTAACATTTCATCCAAGGCCAGAAGTAGGGTTGCGATACAGCCTGTTAACACGTCAAGCCTGGGCCTTCAGCTCAGCCTTTAGCCAGCCTGACAGACGCAGCAAAAGTGGTGCAGGGGGCACACAGTCTAGGAGGTAAGTGGCGTCCTTGGAAAGGAGGAGGCAGTTGAGGCAGTCAGAGGGTGTCTGATACAGAAGGTTCAGAACTACAGAAAGTGACAGGAAATTCTGTTCTCCAGGTCAGGGGTCCCCAACCCCCAGGCTTCAGACCTGTCCATGGCCTGTTAGGAACTGAGCTGCACAGCAGGAGGTGAGTGGCGGGTGAGCAAGCAAAGCTTCATCCTCAGCACCAGCATCACCACCTCAGCTCATCAGGCATTAGATCCTCACAGGACCACCAGTCCTTAGTGCTAAAAAGGTTAGAGACAGCTACTCCGAGTATCACAATAATCCCAGTGAGTCCCAAAATTTAGCTTTGTGAACTCCAGGTGAACTTTATCAGTTCTGCGTTTGCTCTGAAATTTTTGACAAGTGAGAGGGTTGATGTTGACAGCACCCAGGCTTCTGGAATGCTCTCGTCTCTCTGACATTATGTAGGGCAGGCTAATGATTGAGGTGGTGACTTGACCGAGGGGACTATTACATCAGGGTTTTTGTTATAGTCGGTGAATTCTCCATAACCCAGTAGGGAACAATAGTTAAAACACAAATCAAAAACAACAACAAAAAAAAACCCAGAGCAAAATAAAACTCTTGCTTTACAATAATTCTGGTGGCACCACCAGAGAAAAGTTCAAAGCCAGTTTTACTTAATCATTCATGTAGCATCCTCAAAAGATGGAAAATTGAAGCGGCTGTTCAATATCTTCTAGAGATCACAGTGGCATCAGAAGTACAACTCGGGTCTTCTGTCTCCCATTGTGTCTGTATTTTAAAAAGCAAATCTACACAGGAATTATTTGGATAAAATATAAAAAGTACTTCAGGTGACCCTAACTGTTATGTTACATTACTAGGGTGAAACACATTGAAAGATATGTAAATTAAGTGAGAATTTCAGATATTTGTAAATGAAACTATCAAATCACTTTCACTCTGTCCAACATAATAAGAATTAAAAATAAATATTAATAAATATCATCTACCTTTATGAACAAATTAAAATTTAAATGTTTGAATGATTCTGCAATTATATTGAGAGCAATTATTGATTTTAGCAGGAGAAAGACACATAGTGAAGAACTGCCAATATAGGGGAGATATATTTTCAGCTCTAGACTATGAGAGTTAGCAGCTCTTTCTTCATCTCAGTGTACGTGTTGGATAAACGCTGTATTGGGGACTTTTTAAGGGAATCATATTGATCTTGGTTAACTCACTAGATTCCTTTTCTTATTCTGCTTTTCACCAAGGGGGAAAATAGTCTTGCGGAAGGTAATATTTTCCAATTAAAAAATAGTTCACTCTTTCTCTAGTTGTGTAAAAGGGATCATTTTCTTGCCAAAGAACAGAATTTGAAAACAGGAGTTAATACTTGTTAGGAGAAAAAAGAGTTCTATGCTTCCATTTACTTTTTTCTGGCTGTCATTTTCAAGCAGATTTTGTTTTATTGAGAGGAGGAGAGGAGGCTCAGTATAATTAGAAAAGTAAAGAATTTAAAGCATACCTCTGCAGGGAACAGATGTCACACATTCTGCATCATTCAGTTTCACAGCAAGTGAAACAGAGAACCACTGAAAATTGTCTTTCATATGATATTTCCTAAGTTATATTATAAATGAGTTCCTGGATTCATAATAAGTTACTAAGAGCATAGATATTGTAATTCTTATTTTTATTCCATTCTATTAACAAACTCTTGGAGAGTTGCTGAAGAAAGGATTGCGAGGAATCAGAGAAGGATCACTGTATTGAAAAAGATATTTCTACGAATGGGATAACAGATGGCGAACAAGCACATGGAAAGATGCTCGACATCATTAGTTATTAGAGAAATGCTAGTGCAAGTCAAAACCACAAGATACAGTTTCATACCTATTAGGGTGACTAAAATCAAGAAGACAGACAATAACAAGTGTTGACAAGAATGTGGAGAAATTTGAATCTTCATACATTTCTGGTGGACATGTAGAATAGTGCAGCTGCTTTGAAAAAGTGTTCGAAAGTTCCTTGAAATATTAAAAAGATTATATAACCCAACAACTCCACTCCTAAGTGTACACCAAAGAGAACTGAAAGCATATGTTCACGTACACACAAAAATACATGGATGTTCCTAGCAGTTCAGCCAAAAAGTAGAAACAATGGAAATGTTCGTAGACTGCTGAATTGATAAATAAAATGTGGCATATTCATACAAGGAATTATTGTTTGTCATTAAAAAGTAATGAAGTACCAATATTTATTACAACATGGATAATTCTCAAAAACATTATGCTACATGAAAGAAGCCAGTCCCAAAAGGCCTCATATTGTTTGTTCCATTTATAAGCAGATCTATAGAGATAGGAAGTAGATTCTTGGTTGCCAAAGGCTAAGGGGATGGGTATCTTTTTGTAGTAATAAAAATGTTCTAAAGTTATATAGCGATAATTCCATTACTTTGTGAATATACTAACATTTGCTGAATTGTATATTTAAAAAAGGTAAATTTAATGGTATGTCAATATTAAGTCAACAAAGCTATAATTTAAAAAAAATAGTCCTTAACTGTTTAACAAGGAAAAATATTTCCAGGGTGGGGCTGGATGAAAAAAGTAAATGGATTAAGAAGCACAAATTTGTAGTTACGAAATCGTCATGGGGATATGAAGTACAGCATGGGGAATATAGCCAATCATATTGTAATAACTGTGTACAATGCCAGGTGGGTACTAGAGTTCTCGGGGTGGGGGTGGGGGGATCACCGCATAAATTATATAAATGTCTAACCACTATGCTGTACACCTGAAACGAATATAACGTAATAGTGAATGTCAACTCCAACTGAAAAACAAATTTTAAAAATATTTTTTAAAAAAGAAAAGTATTTTCTAAATATAGCTTTTATTAATAGTATTGCCATTGGCAATAGAAAACTGAAGAAAATACGTACAAAAATGGCGGACGCCATCCTCCGACCTGCCATAATGACACTTTCAGCACCAGGGACAGCTCCCCTGCAAGTGCTGTCTTCTCAGAGGTAGCACCCAAGGGGCTTCCCAGGTCCTGCAAATGTTTTCTCAAAGTGACATTTCTAATACACTTTTCTTGTTTCCAACACTACCGTATACGAAGGCAGCCATGATTGCCTTTATTTGTACATTTTGTGAGCACTTGACCAGGAGACAAAAGATCTGCTACACTACTTCATTAATCTGTTTAGCAAAACATTGATTGATAGGTGCTGGAAAGGAACACAACATGAGATCTTAGAAAAGTCACTTGCCTCTATTAGCTTCATTTCTTTATCCAAAATTTGTGAATAATTATACATACGTGATAAACAAGGACAATATTTGAGAAATAACTCATGTGACTTGCACTCATGAAAGGTATTATTACTGAATTCTTAAAACAGATTACTCCATTGCATTATCCAGAGATTTATTTTTCTCTGGGAGTACATAATATGTCCTGACACTAGAAGCCAAGACTCATGTACTGGATATACTCAAGACTAATCCTGTTAAGAGCTTACATGGAAATAATTGTCTTCTTAGGCATGCTTCAGATGGGTGCAAATTTCTAAGACATAACCCTGAATCCGGCTTGAAAATGGGCCCATTTCTCAGGATGTGGAAAGGATTAAAAGCTACATATCTAATCCTTCACCTATTAAACTTAGTGCAAAAATCAATCAATCAATAAATTTGGTCCAAAGATGAGCTTCAGCACATAATCGCAGATATATGTCCCCTCCATATATTTCTATATGATCAATCCTCTCATAACAATTTACCTGGAAGGTGGATGTTAATTCTACCCCTACGTAACACTGTCATAAAGGAATTCTATAAGATTTAACACTTCAGAATAAGAAATTCCATAGAAAAGTCCCACGAATGTTTGAACAGCAAAATTGTGTCAGATCATGCAACCTCATGTTTTGATCTGTATGTCCACGATGGGGTAGATGGGCAGGATAATCTAACAAAGATCAAACTAAAGTGTATGGTTCAGTTTCACTGTTTTTCATTATTCTCATTCTAACTTGAATGGTTCCAATTTAGTTGTCATTTACTAATCTTACTCATATTTAAATATAAAAATAACTAGCATAGGATGCTTAACTCTGCCAAATTCCATAAAGCCAGATGCTGCTTCCTTAAGAAGAAAAAACTAACATAAAAAATAAATTATCGATTTTTAAAGGAAACAGACTGGAAGGCAGCTGTTTGATCTCTCAATGTCCATTATTTCCTTGGCTCTGGCTTAAGTAAAAATGTTGTGTAAGAGGTCAGAGTACATTTCCGTAGGAGCCCTGGAGTTCATTAACACAAAAGGTGCAAATAGTTACTTCTCTTCCTGAGGAAAGAAAGTGCATCATTCTCAGCAAGCATAGACAGGATCCCCTAACATTCTGAGAAGCTGGGAGATGGATCTTGAGTCCAAATGTTTCAGGAAGGAAAAGTTTCCCACCTCCATCCCATAATGATTCTTTAATTGAATCTTTACCTTTTCCTTCAGTGATTAATTTATTGTTTTCTTCAACTATAAGACCATCTGAAAATAACTATTCTCCTTTTGTGGTACACAGAATCTCAACAGTCTGCTTCTTTTCCGTACTGATTTCTCCAAATTTCCCATCTGCCTATATTCTTCTGTGAGATTTAAATATGCCATATCATTTCATAGCACTCAGCAACATTTATTACATTTAGAACATCTTTCCCAAATTTATTAATGTATTTTCTTTCTTGTCAGTTTCAGAGCCCAGTTAAGGGAAGAAACCCCATAATAATATATAATCATGGGAACACTTGAGATGAGAGAGATGAGAGACTGAAAATAAAATTTTCATTGAAAAAAATTCATATACTAGCTATAAATATGCCAGCAACACAAATTACTATATTAATTTCCTTCAGGTTAAAGGTAAGCCATATTATATCTATTATGTTGGGTTCAGAACCATAAATTAAACTCTCACAGATTCACAGCACAAAAGCATTTGCAAACTGTTGTCCTCAGTTTGGACCCCAGACTCAGGAATGCGGTTGGAGCATGTGTTGCAGGTGGACTCTATTCTGGGGGTGACAATCCATCCTGTGCACATTTCTCCCTGTAGCTCCTCTTCCATTTTCCAGTACCAAAAAAGGTATGTTTGGTCACCCAATGTCCATTAACCTTTCCAAAGAACACCCTGAATTCTTTTTGGGAAATAGCCTTTTGTCTATGTGTGATCTTCATGGAACTGTGATTACAAGAAGCAGCGCTCCTGCTCCCAAGACCTGCAGGGGTCCTGAGCACCTCCCAGTAGGGTCTGATGTAGCCAGAGAGTGGGCAAGCCATGAGTCCGGTGCTCTCTTCCAGGACCTTGACACCTGAAACAGAGATGTAGGTTTGAAGTAAGACTGGCATTCATTCAGCCTGGCCGGATTGCTCCTGCTGTGGGCCATCCGTGGTATTCCTACTTCCTCTTTGCTGGAGCTGCCTCAATTCCAAGACTAATTTTCCGATCTTCCCAATAATTTTCTTTCCTTTAAGTCAGCCAAAGTCAGTTCCTACTACTTGCAACCAAAGAACCTTGACTGGCTCGTTTCTTACTTCGGGTAGAGTTTCTTGCCATGTTTAATGACAGCTTACAACAGCCAGTATTGTGTGCTATTACCAGATAAAATGCTAAAGCACATACTGGGCCAACTGTCTTGGGAGAATTTTTATTGCCTAAAAAGTCTTTGCTTTCCCTTCACAAAACTAGAGATTCAAAGAACACTATAAAACGCTATATAAAAGAGATATATCAACAATATTGCTATAGATCCTATTTAACACCTTTTGTTAACATTTTGCCACGTGTTTCCATTTTTCCATTTGCCAGTCCTTTTTTCCTCACCTCTTTCCTACTACCCATAAATGAACATTAACCACCCAATATTTATTTTCACACTTTCACCATTCTCAAACTATCATGTATGTATGTATCTACCTGTCTATATCTATCTATCTATCATCTATCTATCCATCCATCCATCCATCTATCCATCCATCCATCCATCCATCCATCTATCTATCTATATATATATATATAGAGAGAGAGAGGTTTTAATTGCTGCTTCCTAAACATGGAATTGAATTGAATAATATTCTATTATACAACTCTTCAGGCTGCTTTTTCTAATCATAATACATCACAATGTTCCCTCCATCAGCTGGATCTAATTCATTCTTTTTAATTGGAAGGTTTAAAACCATTTACACTTAATAGTTGGGATTAAATCTACCATCGTGCTGTTTGTTCTCTATTCATTCCATCTGTTCTGTTTACATTTTCCCTATTTCCTGGAATTGATTTTTTTTAGCTATACCTCTACATTTTAGTTTTTAGTGGTTGTGCTAATAATGTTTATATCCTGTACTCACCAGGTCTACTTTAAATAATAATTTTTAATGCTTTATAATAATTTTATAACAGTATCCTTCCTTTTTCTCCTTCCGTCCTTTGTGCTATTGTTGTCATATATTTTATTTCTGCATAAGCTGTGAACCCCAAAACATGTTTGTTATTGTTGCTTTATACAGGTAATTACTTTTAGAAGAAATTTTAAAGTGAAAATAAAATACTTTTATATTTACCCACATATTTATGATTTCTTCTGTTCTTCATTGCTTTGTGTAAATATGTTTCCAGCTGGCTTTTTCCTCTGCCTAAAGAATTTCCTTTAATATTACTTATAGTGATGTTAAAAGGCAAATTCTCTAAACTTTTGTTTGTTTTTAAAGGCCTTTATTTCACCATAATTTTTAAAGAAGATTTTTGCTGGATGTAGAATTATATGTTGATCGTATCTTTTCTCATTCTGCAAGTTAAAGATGCCATACCATTCTCTTATGACTTGCATAATTTCTGAAAAGACACCTGCTCTCATTTTTATCTTTGTTTCTCTGTATATCATGTGCCTTTTTTCTCTGGCTTATTTTGATTTTCTCTTTATCACTGTTTTTCAGCAATTTGATTATGACATGTTTTGGGGTGTGTGTGTGTGTGTGTGTGTGTGCGCGCGCGCGTGCGTGCATACGTTTAACCTGCTTGGGGTTCTTATATATATGGGTTCATAGTTTTTATTATATTTGGAATTTTTTCAGTCATTAGTTCTTCAAACATTTTTCTGTCTCCTTCTCTTCCCCTCCTGGCAACACGCACTTTTCTGGGATTCCAACTACACATATAATAAACCCAGGTCACATACTATAACCAGGTTATATATTATCCCCAAGTCACTGAGGCCTTATTTTTTTCCATCTTTCTTTTTTCTGTACGTTACAAATTGAATAGTTTATATTGCTACACCTTCAAGTTAACTGATCTTTTCTTTTTCCAAGTCTAAGTTGCAGGTAATCCCGTCTAGTGTATTTTTTTATTTCAAATATTTCAATTTTCATCTCTAGAAGTTCCATTTGGTTCTTTTTTATATCTTCACTATCTCTCCAGATTTTATTCATATTATTTAAAAATGCTTAAACATATTGAGCATGTTTGTAAGAGCTATTTCAAGGTCTTTATGTACTAATTCCACCATCTCTGTCATTGGTGGGTTTTTTCTATGAACTCTTTTTGTCTTTAGGTTATGGGTCACATTCTCCTGATTCTTGGCTTTTCCAGTAATTTTTTAGTGGCTGCTGAACATTGAGTTGTAGTTGTTAGGTTATTGAGTATCTGGACTTTGCTTTCTTCATTTAAAGAGAGTTGGCTTTGTTCCAGAAGACATTTAAGTTACTGGAGGATCAGATTCATTTGATCTTTTCATGGCTTCTTTTAAAATTGTTTAAGAGTAGGTCTGGAGCAGCCTCTGTTCTGGGCTAGTTTAGCCCTACTGTTCAGGTGTGTCCCTCTGGGTCATTTTGGAAGCTGGTTTGAAGGCATAATGTGAAAGATCCCTGGCTTGACTGTGGCAAGCGACTCATAAAATCTTCACTCCACTATACAATAGCTTGAGACCAGAGATGTTGTGAAGGAATGTGGAATGCAAGGTTGGCTGCAGTTAGTTGCACATCAGGACCAAATGTACGGCTGGGTACTGAGAAACAGAACGCTCATGTAAAGAAAAGTAGCTGTCAGACCGTCGATCCTTAATCACAAGGTCAGTTATTCAGTGTGATTCTTGATCTTCTTTATATATATACAAGGATTTGACAGCTTTCTGGCTTGCCACATTGGTGATGCTGAACTTCCTCATCCCTGTGGGGATACAACGGCACTAAAAATTGCATTGATCTAACTATGCATCTCCTTTAGAACCATCAGCCTACAAATAGGAACTTCGAGGCATTGTTATAATTTCTAAGAGGTTGTCCTTTGTCGTGTGTCTTTGAGTATATTCTTTTACTTTAGAGAAATCTCTACATAGTTTTGTGTGGAGACATTCCTTTCCAGTTCATATTTGGAAAAAAATATTATTTTTTTCATCTACTTGAAAAAATTTTTTAAAAAATTTTTTTTAGCACTGCCCCTTGTTCAACACAATAATTTACTTTGAAAATCTCATTACCTGGAGGTGGTTTAGGTGTAAAGTGAGATGGCTTTGGAACCATTTGAAATTATTTCACTATATTTATTTATTTATTTCCTGATTTGGAGTAAGTAACTACGGGAGCAGAGTGAGTAGCTATGGGTACAGCACCAAGAATATCTATTTTGTAAGGTACCTGCTTCTTCCCACACGGACATTCAATATGATGACTGAGGTTATTAGAATGAAGTTTTTAAGTCTGACTTCCCTGTCATGGTGATTTTTATAGCATTGTTCAACACTTTTACCCATTCCGCTGGGTCTTGCTAATCATTAGTTTGTAAAAAATATTTCTCTTCTTTTTATATATTTTTTAAGCCAAAATTGTTCTTGGCTTAGTTTAGTTGCATTGTTAACCTTTGAAATGTAGGAGTTTAATCTCTCCAACACAGCTTGGTCCAGAAATAGATGTAGCATATTATGCTACATCAGACTATCTTTTCTGAAATCCATGAGGTCCTCCAAAGATTTCCCATTGTTTTTACTTACTTAATGTCTAGAAAACCACAAATGCAATCTGACCAATGAGAATGTCCACCAGGTTTACCTTTCTAAGAGTCTGGGCGTTCTGCTCTTTCTCTGGCCCCAGGCTGTATTTTAACAAATAAAATATCCTGTAGAAATCATAATAGGCACGGGGAAAACAATACCTCATTACAGTAAACATAAAACTAACCTGTGATGGGGCTACTGGGAATTCTGTGCATGGGGTTCCAGACAATTAGATTTGACCTTCATGCGTATTATGCTTCAGAGTGGAGGAGCCAATTTCCATTGCTGGTAAGAATTTACTACCCATGGCACAAAGAGAACAACACATTAAGGAAGTCGTCATGGAACCTGGAGGAAGCAGACAATGGCCAAATCTACCTCTGCAACATGAAGTTCAAGTTGGAGCCAAAATGCTTTACAGAGCTAACCAACTGCAGGCTAAAAGTGTGGCTGAAAATACCACACTTTTAGAAGACAAAGAGCTATAATCCACTTTCCATCAAAATGCAGCAGGATAACTCACAGGACTTTGGTATGTGTTGTAAAAACAGCATGTAAGTATCTTTTTGGCTGTTTAAACAGATTGACAGCAACAAACCTGCTTACGAAGAGAATTACTCTCGGGACCTGTAACTTTTTTCTATCTTCCACCCTGACTACTGAGGTAACTACTTTATAAAGATAACCTAGTGTGACCGCTGGCTTCACTGCCACCCAGCCATTTGCCTTTTTCCTCTCCAATGAACTTATTAACATTGTCGGTGAAGATGCTAACTGGACAATTACCAGCCTTAGTTATGTGGCGACCTGAACTGGATTCTTCTTTCGCTGAAGGTCACTCACATGTGCACTTGAGTTGTGAAAATCTCCATGTGTAATTGATATGGTTTGAGGCACACCCTGCTCACGCCCACTTCCCAGGAACTAAATCTGTGTGCAGGCACCCCGCACCCTAGCCACAGGTGATTAGATAGAGTTGGTCAAGGGCCATAGGTGGGCTGAGCCAATCAGATTCTGCTTCTCAGGAATCTGAACTGGTGAACTAAGATGCAGTTTCCTTCCGTGGTAGGCACAGCCTTAGTTGCCAAGAAGATGAAGAGTGGGGATAGAGGTGGAGAAAGACAAAGAGGAAAGGAGGGAGACGGAACAGATACGGAGCGAGGCAAGGAAGTCTTGAGTAAGGAGACACCTCTCACAAGGACCATGAAGATACAGCTGGAAACCTTCGTTCCTGGCTCTCCGGGACTGGCTGGACTTCCCGCCCTGTGGCTCACAGGATTCACCCAAGCAAACTCAAGACTTAAGTGGTTTCCTCTCTGTACGACCTAAACTGCTTGAACAGAATTCAAAGTAAACTCGTATTTCTTGCATTTCTGGCAAGACCGACTTAAGCTCAGGCAATATTTCATAATAATCATAGAACAGCAACTTAAGCTCGTGAACATTCGTCATTCATAATAAAAACCCACAGAGTTGGAATTCACGGATTTGCTCAAAGCTCTTCCTTAATGCAGACGTTTAGCCTGTGTCCCCTCTTCAGCCCGCCATCTACGAGGCCTGTGAAGGCCAGACATGGTGTTTGTCTTCCAGAGGTGTGAAGACCGTCAGGAGTCAAGGTGTAATGGATGCGTCTGGGTTAATAGTCTGGCGGAGAAGAGACCATTGCATTCCGCCTGTTGTTTAAGAAATCCCTCCTATTCTACTTGCTGCCAAAAGGCTTTTTCCTCTGTGTTGGTGATAAGCATATCTAGGCCTTCATTTTTCTTGATTTCAGCTGTGCGCCTTGGTCATGTCCTTCTGTTTCTGACTTTGACAAACGTCTGAGATGGACTCAGGCGTTTCGGATTCAGGCTTCCGAAGATCATGCCCTTGTGTCCCGTTTGCCACATCGGCCTGACCCTACGTTGCTGTCTTCAACCTGGCACCCGCAAAGACTCTGCAGGGCCCAGGTGGGGTTGGGCCTCTTCCAAAGGCAGTGGAATGTGGCACGTGTGTGCCCTGCACATCTTACAGATATGTTTATTCTTCTGAGTCCGTGACCCCACTAAGTAATGAGCCACATTTGTTTAAGAACCTGTTTCTGGGCCAACCCAACGTCCTTGGTTAATTTAAACCTCACGAGATAAACTGTTAGCAAAACTTTGTTTGACCTCTAACATCTATTGTTGCCATTCCATAGGTCACACTGACTTGATGAATATGTCAGGGTACCACTAATTTCAGGAAGCTTCTCTCTCCAGGACTATATCTAAAAACTTGTTCTCTTCAAGTCCTAGATCAATAAAAATAAATTTCAGGGGAAAATAACTACATTATTAGATTCTTTGCTTCTTTAAGAAGTTAACAGCTGAACCTGGCTCTCATTATAAACTTGCAGTTCAAAATCCAACTGAT
>NW_011888875.1:1427138-1440475 GCF_000151845.1 Pteropus vampyrus
TTTTAAAAGCACTGCCCTGCCACAATTTTTAAAGGAAAAAACAACATTTTACATCCTGCTCTACAAAGAGAATTGTGTGGTGTTTCCTTTTCCTGTGCTGTACCTAGAGTATCTTCCAGTATGCTCGCACTTAGAAAGAGGTACAGTGGGGAGGGCAGAAAATGCAGCTATTCAGAACTGGTCTCGCAATCAAAGTACTCCATTATTACCTCGTGAAATATCAACCAAGTGGAAAAATGAACGTTTCTCATTTACCATTTGTTGATTAATGAATTAAACATAGGTCAAATATACCTTGCTGCTGAGTTTTTCTTTTAATCTATCTATCCAGCATGGTTAATTATGGCTAAAGGTAGTTTGTGATAAGAGATATAAATGTTGATCTTTCCGATTTACCTACAACGATATGAATATTTCATAACAAACATCATTTTCAGCACACATCACCTCATCTCTGCTCCCATTTAAGGGAGTTATAAATGTGTCTACTTGGAATCACATAATGAAAGCTCCAGAACATTCAAACAGCTTTTCAGGTCTTTGTCTCAGTCATTAGTGTGCACCAGCTGCTTCTCTTCACCAAGCCCTGGAGTCCTGTCCCATGAAGCTCAGTCCAGAGGAGAAGCCGGCCCTCTCAAAAGTCTGGGCACAGTGGACAAAAGCTGAGACTTCACAGGTACTGGAAGGAGTCCCAAATTGTCTCCCAGTTTTTTTGTTGGGGATGGCAGTGATTAATAGAAATTGGGCCAGGAGAGTCTCAGACTTTTGTGCTTGTCCTTATAAATCTGTCGATGCATGATAAAGTGCAATGGTGTAAACTCATCACCACCCATGAGGCATTCTAGTGTTACCGATTTGGCCTCATTCCACATTTGCAAACTTATGGGTGAGCAAAAAGAAATTGTGAAATGCTCTGCAGATACTCAGTTTTGACTGCCAACCTCTATTTGGTTCCATCTAGATGTTCCGTTCGAGGTTTACAAATTAGGAACAAGAAAATTTTCTTTGCTTAAAAATAGGCTATTTCAGGGATGCTTCTTAGAACACATTCCTAGTTTAAATAAACCACTTGTACGGAAATGGGCTTTACAACCCAATCTAGACTAAGCTGAA
Source organism: Pteropus vampyrus (assembly GCF_000151845.1). Lineage (NCBI taxonomy): Eukaryota > Metazoa > Chordata > Mammalia > Chiroptera > Pteropodidae > Pteropus > Pteropus vampyrus. Next base: position 1,428,252 of record NW_011888875.1, read on the forward strand.
AATACTTAAAGCAAGCATTTTTTAATTTTAGAAAATTCTCTTGACTAAACTTTCCAAGAATTATTACAAATAAGTGATACTGGTGGCAGTAAAGTGACTGAAATAGCAACCTAAGACCTGAAGATACTGACTACAAGGACCAGTAAATCAATCATACGCAGAAACTTGGTTTTTTTCCAGAGACACCAGGTAGGAACCGAACTTAAACATCCCACGCGCGGTCCAGACATCCCGGCTAGTTCTGAAGCACACTTGTCCCATACAGAGCTCTCGTTTCCTCAAACACATTCGATGACCTTCAAGTGCAGACACACGGCATACGCTTGCCTGTGCTACAGAGCGCTGTGGTCTTGGGGTTGCTGAATACATGAGTGAACAATTTTTCTGTTACTAATAAATCATGTCAATCCAGTGTAATCCAGATAAGCTTTCATTTTCTTGGCCTCCAGGAATATGGCAGGAGTAAAGCCAAAGTGAATTAAGGGAAGACACGACTATTTTGAACAAATATAGAAGAGACTGTACAATTTGGACCCACTTAATTTTGTGTCTGACTATAAACATGACAAAAATAGAATCTGAAGAAAACTGAATAACTATAGAGAAAAGTATACCTATATATAGTTAATACTAAGGTAATGTAACAATAGTCAATTTGTGACAAGCTATCCAATAGCCTGTTAAAGCTTTAAATCCATAAAACTATGGAGTATATTTTAAAATTATACACAGTAAAATCGTAAGCAATGTGAAATGTTCTTATAAAAAGAATCACTCACCTTTAGGAACTTGCTACTTAAGAGAACACTAAGATGGGATGAATTAGTTCATCCTTTATTCATATTTATAGATTTTCACGTATCAGGTTAGTTATCAATCCAAAAATATTTATCTTCTTTAATGTAGAATTCCCAACATTTTCAGAGTACTCAGAAGTTAGATTTTATTTTCCTTCCCGTGATCAGCTTGGATAAAATTAAACTGGTGTTTCTTTGATCTCACCAAAATATGTGAAGATCATCTGCTATACAACGATAACAAATATGTCCATCCAAAATTCCTTCGCAGGAAAGTCCTTGGAAGATGCACATGAATGCCCGCTGATCTGGGCTCCTCCAGCGCTAGCTTGGCCTGGGGTTCTGTGTGCACAAAAGCAGGCCTGGGGGCTCTTCCCTGGCTCCCTCACAGTGGAAATGACTGGTTCCAGACTGTGTCACAGCCCACATCCAAGAAATTCAAGTCACCAGGGTGGCCCTGAGTTAACATGGCTTCTTGGGGGAAACTTGCAGACAAGAGCATCCCTAGGGTGAAACCAGGAGCCATCTGTGGTTGTTTCTTTACTTTGGAGATGAAGTTAAACCATGATTTGCCCAATCCATTTGGTCACCTAGACCTCCCTTCCATTGGATGTCTACACTGAGCATCTTTCAGTCTGGAGGAAATACTCAGATGAGGAGGGTGTGATATAAAGATCACGTGAAAAGTAAAAGAAATCCAAGTACCAGGTGGGGGATTTAAACTTGCCTCCTACCAAAAAAGTCAGTCTTGAAGATAACCAAAGCTCCAAGGACAGACGGTGGTGACAGTTGTACAACAATGTGGACATACGAACGCCATTGAGCAGTACATTTAAAAACGGCTAAAATAGCAAATTTTAGGATATGTACATTTTACCGCAATAAGAAAAGTCAGTCTTATACTAATATTCATACAACCTCTCAGTATGCCCCAAATTTAAGAGAGAAACATTCTCAGATCAGAAAAAGACAAGGGTATATGCTTTTGTTTTTGCTATAATTCTCTCATCTAAAACATATAAGGTTAAAAAGCCATTAAATGTTGGCATCACGTAGTAAATTCACCTCCAATTTATTGTGGGCATTTAAAAGTGGTGCTAATTTATATGTGGTTCCTGTTAATTTGTTTGTTTCATTTAATATACAACCGAATTAAAAACAAAACACAATAAAAACACCCAATACCTCCTCCCTTAAAATCGTGTTTTGATGTCTTCCCAAAACATAGCAACTATTTAAAGGTCTTCTTTACTCTTCACTATTCACTTTCATTTTATTGAAATGTCCTTTCTTCCCACAATTTGGTCTTCCCCTCTATTTAAAAGGTCTTTACCCCACTCTGGCCTGTCCCCCAACACACAGTTAAGGTTAAACATAATGGATGGATATGTCATAGAGCCACAGGCTGCCAGTCCCTATGAGAAAGGAATTGGTGTGCAAATAGTTACACTGGGGAAGGAGATGCAAGGTGAGTGGTAACACACAAATGCCAAGTCGGTACCTGGACAGCTCCGCTGGAGCCAGCAGTCCAGAGCAGCAATTCCAGGAGAGTCAGTCCCAGCAGCCTGCTGCAAGCTGTCCTCATGTCTGCTGGTGGACACAAAAGGTACACTTCATTTTTCTGCGTCACAGTAATAGGTCAAGGGGATAACTCCCAAATGTGTCAATTAAATGACAGGGGTTATGCGAAACCACAGAGGCCTCCAAGCAGGAAAGGGCTGGAGAGATCAATTACAAACTGCTGTTTTGTGTGGCTCTTGAGGCAACGCAAAGCCCCTTGGTCTGAGCTCATTACTCTCCAAGCAGAAAACAAAGTGACAGCGGGCACGACGCAAGGCATGACTAGATGTCTGGCGTATGTGGTCCATACAGGTGATGACCCCATTCCAAAAAAGTCTGGATGTTATTTTCATACACTACAGTATTTAACGTACCTCTTTTTTATTTATAGTAGAAATAATAAGAAAATGTGACAAAACGTCAGCCTCAAACATGTGATTTGTGGGTACATTATGATACTGAAGGAAGCCACTCTTAGAAGGGATTTGTAACTTCGAAGTAGTAGATCACTAGCCAAGATTTTAAAAGTTATTTTGTATTTATTAAAATTCACAACAGACTAGCAGAGTACCTCCAAAATAAAGACTACCAAAATAAACTAGAAAAGTATTTCCAAAATAAAGATGACCAGGAATTAGTTGCTGTAACATATTACCATAAACCTAGTGACTTAAACAACACAAATTCACTATCTCACAGTTCTGGAGGTCAGAGGTCCAACGCAGGTCTTACGGGGCTGAAACCCAGGCCCTCGCAGGCTGAGCTCCTCCCTGGAAGCTCCAGGCGGGAATCTGTGCCCCTGCTTTTTCCAGCTTCCAGTTACCTTATTCCTTGGCTCATGGCTCCTTCTTGCATCTTCAGCACCAGCCATGTTGCATTTCCTTCTGACTGTGCTTCCGGATTCCTCATTTCCCTCTGACTCTGACACTCAACCAAGTCCCTCTTCTACTTTTAAGGACCCTTGGGATTATACTGGTTGAACCTAGAATAATCTCCCTTTTTTGAGGTTAGTGGATTAGTACCTTAATTCTACCTGCATCCTTCTTCTCCTTTGCCATTCAACCCAATATAGTCACAGGTTTGGGGGATTAGGATGTAACATCTCTGTAGGAAGCGGGGGCCATGATTCTGCCTACCAAACATTAATTACATATGTAACTACACCACAGTTTAATATTTTCATGGCAGTTCAATAATTGTCATTCGGTTGCCTTAATGTACAGAATTTATCTTTTATCTATGTAAAATGTATTAAACTGGCCAGATGCTACAGTAACAAAAAATGTAGAGATATAAAATAAATTGTACAACATTACAAAGTAGTGGTTCTTTGTGTGTATGTGTTTATCTATGCATATAAAAAACTATACATATGAGCATGTGTGAGTGTATATATATGCACACACACACATAATTTTACAGTTAATCAAGTGGTTCTAGAAAATCGATATACCACAGAGATTCCTGGGAAGGTAATGCTTACAAAATAAGGCCATATTTACGAGGATCCAAAATCAACCAAAGACAAGATTCTTGAAGAAGAACATAAACGTTAAGAGATAAAGAAATTCATTCTTTCTCGGCTAGTCCTTTTCCCTACTCATTATCTTCTCTATTTTTTCCTGTTGTTGTTCTTGTCCAAATTAAACGTTCTCGTGCTCTTAGAGGCCCGCCATGTGTGAAGTGACCACAGCCCTATGAACGAGGACAAACCAGCAACCCACACAGATATCAGTGCAGCTACTTTGGAGGAAATCACTGAAAAACAAAGAAAAGCCCCTTGTACGCAGGTGCATCCAGTGTACCTGTAACTCCAAAGAAGAATGCCCTAATAATTCCGTCAGTGGCTGTGACACTAGCTTTGGTTTTCCACAAACGTTTTCCTTGGGAGCGTGACCACTGTCATTGGCAGGTGCCCGGTACATGCCAGACTTAAAAGACGGGAATGTGGTAGTGGCAGTCATTCTCGGTCAGCAGGGAGATCTCTGGCCACTCCCGGAGTGGGTCCTCTGGGTAGCAGACTTCAAAGTCCCTGGAGTTAAACTTGAACAGTCTGAACACTTTTATCTTGACTTCAAGGGTGTACCCAAGTATAAACATATCAATCTGGGGAAGAGATGAAAGAGAAGTCACAGACACACATTTCCAAATTCCTGCCCTCCCACCAGCGGGGGGAGCGTGTTCTTGGGCAGCTCGTGAAATAATGTTCCTGTTTACAGACCCACCCACAAAGCCCTGAGTGGGCACAGAGTTAGGAACAAACGTCCAGCACATGGAAGGCAGGGGACCTCTCTCTAGACCGGCATGAAGAAATCACAGGGAAAAGTTGCTTGGGAAAAAAAACTAAGAAAACGTAAAGACGTGCTCCTAATAAAAATTATACTGTTTCCCAACAGTTTTATATTGTTTTAAATCAATTTGTATAAAGAAGTCAGATGATTTGTGTACCTCCTGGGAAAGCAAAACAAAACCAAACTAAACAAAAACTCCTTTCTATGGGGATATCAAAGCACTTCTTAGATTTAAAAAATTCCACGATTTCTGTTTATCTGCAGTAAGTGACCAAATGTTTTCCCAAACGTTCTCTCATTTTCCAGCGGGGCTTTCTCCTGGTTGACCTCCTTGGTGGGAGAACCTGTTAGTTACTGGGAAGCAGTGTGCAAGGACAGAATGGTTCCCAGCACTGGGCTTCTCTGGCCACAGGGCTGGAAAGACACACAGCAACGAGCCTGGAGCTGTGAGGCTCATTATGCTTCTTTTCCTCATTGGAGAAGCAATACTATCACCCACCACCTCCGTGCAGCTGCTCTTATCACCGCTGAAAGCAGACTCCAAAACCCCACGTGTTCAAGTACCGCCAAGATCATCCTTAATCAAAAACACACGATTCTTCTGCCCCAGGTACCTGCTCTAGTCCACATGTGTCGCCTACAGAATTTAGGTGATTCATCATGAAGCTCAAAGGATCAGATGATGTTTCCCGGGAAAACAGGAGTCTAAAAAAACTGGGAATGACCTTTTTCATCTTCATTTGTTCGTAAACTTCGGTGACTTGATAGAGCATGATGAACTTTAAAGCTTCATACAGTTTATATTCCAGACTGGCATCAGAAAAAAGGATGTTGCACATATTCCCTCTCTTGTGATAATCCTTAATTCCACTGAAGTGAGTCCACTAAGCACACAGATGGAGAAGTGAAATTAGAAGGGTAAAGGTGAACACATATGCCATACATAATTTTTTAAAGTACTTATAAAATAAACCAAAGACTTATAGAGGGAAGTGGAACTTTAATTTTTCATTTTATATCTTTTGACACTAATTTTTTAACCATAAATATATGTTAATTTTACAATAACAAACTAGCTTCAATGAAATATTTTTTCCAAAAAAGTACCACCTACTAAGTAAAATACTCAGCAAGTCAGTTTCCTAAAACTGCTTAGGATAGCTGAGTTACACGGAGGCTACCCCAGTGACTGGATGCTGGCTAGCAATCTTTAACGCCCGCCGTGTGCCAGGCATGGTTTAAAGCACTCTACATACATTAACTCATTGAATCCTCACAATAACCATACGGGGTAGATACTGTGACGGCTCAGTCTTACAGATGAGAACACTAGGGCACCGAAACATTATGCTGTTTCCCAAGGATTCATTCCAACGATCCAACATCTGTGTCTTTATTAAAGACAGGAAAACCTCTGAGTCAAATTATAGCATGTGCGCTGTCTCCAAGTTATTAATAAGGCGAGTCCCAGAGGGCATTCCTGAGTGCCTTGTCTGGAACTTGTGCCACATTTTTCTGGGGAAACGAAGGTACTGGATCATTAAGGTTCCTGGCCAGCCCACAAAGGGCTCCTTAATCCATCAAGGGCCTAATATCACAGAGAACAACCCTGCTCTCGTGCACTCGTTGAAAGGAGAATGAACAACAAGCAGAAGAAATCATCAGTTACTAGAAGCAGCTTTTCTGGCTGCATTTCCCACCTACCGAACAGAGTAATATGCCTGACATCAGAGAAAAGGGACATTTAGGATGGATGCTTTTGTTTCTCATCTTTTACACACACCACCCCCCTCCCGACACTCACCTGCATTTTCAATAATTCCACACATTTACGTAATTTTCCAAACACATTTGAACCTGTATACCTCTCAGGACCAAAACTGTATTGCTGGATCCAATTACAACCTTGTGAAAAGAGCAGTTTTTCGGGAAGCTTGAAAAGGAAGAAGATGCCGACAATGATTAGTATCTCAACATTGACGACACAGCACTTAATCTCATCTCACTTAGCAATCTTCACTTAAAAACACCGTAACGGCAGTTAAGGAAAAGCATATAATCATTTTTTTTGATTTGCGGGTTCAGTAATTTGGATCATATTCTTAATTCATGATTTCACAACTGACAAAAACCTCGGTATAAGAGTAAATCTATAGAAACTGTCTTTTTGGATAATACATTTTCCAAACTTCTTAGATATTTCCCTTTAGAAATTATTTTTGACCAAACAATGCTAGGGCCACATAGTACAGCTGGGGACACGTGGATTTTAGAATGATGCGCTTTGGGGTGCAAACCCAGCCCTGTCACTCACCAGCTGGGAAGTTACTCAACCAGCAGATGATTTAACCTCTTAGTTTCATCCTCCACTATGAATCAAGGGCAATACTATCCATTTTACAGGACTCTTGCTGGGATTAAGTTAGACCGTGGGATATGTAAGAATCTGATCCGTCGCAGGCATCCAGTGCATTACCACCCAGCCAAGTTCGCAGCCCAGGCCCCGGCTGTATCCTCAGCAATGAGCACCAAGGCCAGCACACTGCATACACTTGACGAGCATTGGCTAGATGAAATGAAACTAATAAAAACAACCCTAAATAAAAATGTTAAGGAAATAGAACCATGTGTAGCTGTATGTTACAGGCATATGCTTTATATTTCTTTGCTCCTCCGTCCTTAAATATACATCCTAGATTAGACGTACTGCATTCAAATTAAAAATCCAGGTTATTCCTCAAGAATGTATTGCCTTATAAGCTGTTAAGCAAATGAAAAAGCAAGGTACAGACGGGGAGGAAATATCTGCAAATTACATGCCTGAAAAAGCATTTGCATTCAGAATATATAAAGAACTCTAAAAACTCGATCAATAATTTAAAAACAAAAAACCCAATAAAATGGGCAAGAGATCTGGACAGACACTTCTCCGAGAAGACACTATAAACGGCAAATAAGCACAGGGAAAGATGCTCGACGTCATTACTCACCAGAGGAATGCAAATGAAATACCCAGTGATGTAATGCACACCTATCAGGAATGGCTGAAACAAAAATGAAACCAAAAACCCCCCTAAAAACCAAGAAACCCAGACAAGGCCAAGTGCCGGTGAGACTGTAGAGTAACTGGCACTCTTAGAAATGACTGGTAGGAATGTAAAATGGCAGAGCCGCTTTAAAAAATGGTCTGGCAGGTTCTTATAAAGTTGAACATACACCTAACATTTCGACCCAGCAATCCCAAAGGGCATGAAAACTCATGTTCATACAAAATCCTGTCTGGGAATATTTATACCAGTTTTATTCATAGTTGTTAAACACTGGACACAATCCAGCTGTCCTTCAGCTGGCGAATGGATAAACAACCTATGTCACATTCGTGTCACGGAACCACTGCACAAGGAACCACTGCACCATTCACAGAACCACGAGGGTGAATTGCGAATGCATTGTGCCAAGTGAAAAATGTCGATTTGAAAAGCTACGCTTGGATAATTCCATTTATATGACATTCTGGAAAAGGCAAAACTACAGAGACAGAAGACATATCAGTGTTGCCAGGGGTCAAGGTTGAGACAAGGACTGACTATGAAGGGGAGTGAGAGGCTCTTGGGGGCAGTAGCTCCGCACAGCATGTGTTTGTCAGAACTCAAGGAACTGTAGAGTAAAAAAGGGAATTTTAGTAGACCACTTTACCTCTTATACAGGATAGGTGCCCCCTCAAGAAAAGATGGTGGCATTAAAAACAAAGAAAACGAAGTGTGACTATCCTTTAGAGATGGTTTATGTGCAAACGGACACGAGAGACCGAGGACCTGGCCAAAGGACCTTCCGGCGCCCCTTCAACCTCAGACGCCCTGTGCTCCAGGCGGCCCACAGAAGCCTCGAGCGTCTGTGCGGCTATTGTCAAGGTGACGTGTGGCGCGCTTCTGCGGTGAGGACGTACCTTCACGATGTCTTTTTCTTTCATCCAGGATGGGAAAGAGAGGCCCTGGCTGAATATCTGAAACAGCACGGACCTTAGTGCGTCGTAGTTATCGCTCTTTACTCGACGAACACACTTAACGTGACGCCGCCAGAACAGTTCCTCATAAGCCTATTGGGCAGGAAAAAAAAAAAAAGAAGTTGTTTCTTACTTCCACTGAGTAAGAGAATAAGGACAGAGAATTCAATTTGTTTTCAGGGAGGTCGTACTCCCAAATAAAGTGGACAACAGAAACAAAAACAGTGATAAATTATGGATGTGGCCGCACGCCATTTTAAAGTGACTTCTGGGTATACAGACTGTGCCGTGCTATTTTAGATGATACGTTCCTGGAAGCCCAGAGCCAGGGGATGTCATTTTGGGGAGACCATGGATACAGCTCAACCGCAGTGAAAAGACTGTAGCTTTAAGACCAGGCTAAAAACACTACTTTCAACGTGCTGCCCACCTTTTTTTTTTTTTGCTTTTACTAGTGACAGGGTTGGGTAGGACTGCTGGGAATATTTACTAAGATTGGGCCAATGGAAAATTCTAAAAATCCTCAAAATATCTTTGCCAAGGGGCCTGATCCCTTCAAGGACAGACATCTCCCCATATGTGCAGAGATCTGCAGTCTTGACTGGGAGGTAGCTGAAAAGAATACAGCACTTGTGGATGTGGTTCCATAGTTCAGCAGTCAGCACGTCTGCTTTACACATAGAAGGTCCTGGGTTCACGCCCCAGTGGAGCCACGGTCCATGGTCTATGGCCATGCCACCCTGAACAAGCCTGATGTCTGATCTCGGAAGCTAAGCGGGGTCAGGCCTGGTTAATACTTGGATGGGGGACCACCTAGGAAGACCAGGTGCTGTAGGCATAAATAATAATAATAAAGCATACAGTGCTCGAGTCTGCTCAAATCATGGGCTGAACTTACCCATGTGCTCAAAGGCTCTCACCCTAAGTAAAAGGCCCAAAACCATGTCTAGCAGCTGTTTGGCTTTTAAATTACAGCCACAGTTGTTCCTTGTGCCACATTTGGTATTAGTTGATTCCTGGGTCCGCCAAGCAGAATAGGATGTTCGTTTCCTGAATTTTATAGACAGATCCTCCACCTTCCATGCTCTTTATGAACAAACGTACCTTCCGCATCAGCTTGGCTCGGGGCGTTTCCCCTTTCCATTCTCTTGCACAATAACTGAGTAAGTCAACTTCCGCCGCCACACTGAGGTTCCCTGGACCAAACATAAAAGGTAGTTCATTTTCCCTTTCCTCCTCCATCCTGAACCCTTTCTGCACTTTAAAATTAAGGAAACATATGCATGAAAATATTTACTTTTGAATTTCCTCTGCAGATATCCAATCCACCTGAAAGGTAAAGGAAACAATAATGTCAAAATTCTACCTTGATAGCAAGGGTATTTTAGAAATTTAAAGATGACACAACCACCTACCATTTGAGCCGGTGCCCTAAATACAAGTGCAGCCTTCTGAAGTAGCACAGAGTGGCCACCAGAAATGACACTGCCAACATCACGGACCCCTTTGCTATTCTCCATGTGGCATCTAAGGCTTGGCTTGTGACTAGTGTCCAGGAGTGAACTTGGTCATTTCCTATAAAAATCAAATTTAAAAAAAAAGTCACATCACAATTACACAAGTCAGCTTTGATTAAGGGGAAAAAAAGAAACACTGGATAATTTTACCTGCAGAGTGTCTATCACTGATTTCCATAAACATTTTTTAAAACATTCAAAAATTAAAGAAATGCCTAGTTCTATAATCAGTGTCATATGAGAATATCTTTGTTCTCAAAATTCATGAGGAATAGTGACCACAAAGAGTGTGGGTTTCAGAATCCCTCAAATCTGAACTCAAAATCTGCTTCTCCTACTTGTGTAGCTGTGTGACTATGGGAAACCTAACTTCTCTTACCCTGAGTTGTCTTGACTAAAATGGGGGTAAAATACTGACCTCACTGGGGAAAGACGGAAAGAAACGATTTAAGAACCAGCACAGTGTGCCGTGCCCTGTGCTGAATATCTGCTGACTCCGAAGATGACGCCAGGGATTCTGCTCAGCGCCAAGGACACGGGCAGCATCACAGCAGCGGCCTCGAGCGACGCCACCACCATCCACTTCTGCTCACTTTGAAATTCTTAAATCAGTTACAGGCCATAACATATAGCATCGCCTTACCACACGGAACGAGTGACTCAAGCAGCAGGCACACAGGTATCATTTCCAGAAAGTGGCCCACTTAAGAGTCGTGACATGGGGACAGATATGCTGCTCATGGCAGACACTCCCATGCCTGAGTGGACAAGAGGGAACATCCACAGGTTTGGAGAGCTCAAACTGTGTGCTTGCAATATTTTACTATGTGTAGTAGATTCCGAATGATAATTCACGTGAGCATGTAAAATGCTGAAGCGCAGATGAGGAAGAGAACTTCTGAACAATGGCCAAACCTCCTGGGGGTCACTGTGAAAGTTTCCTAAACAGTACATGCTTTGGTAAAATTCCAATGACAAACTATAGGAGAAGCCTCATTAATTTGGAATCTACACCTGTAGCATTTTTGGTCATCTTTGGTGTACATTTACACTCTCAATAAAGAATTTACCAGCAGATGAAGAAACTAAAAAAGTTACCAGCAAATAAAAATACGCATATTTTTATTTTATCACTTAAAAGGCTATTTCAAACACAGGTGCTTATTGTTTAGAATTGATCGGCTATTCATTATAGACTTACTCCCACCTAGAAATTAAGCAAAATTTTTTTGTGAATTATTTAAAAGTGTAGAGCCATACCGCCTTTACAGCTATAATTTAGACTTTGATTATTATCAATTCAGTCTGATTTCTCAACTTTGAAAATTCTGACATACGCAAATATTTTTTGTAAATCCTTAAATTCATGGAAGAACCAGAATTTTGTCTATGTGTTACGTAATTTCTTTCATAGTCATAAACATTTTCTAGAAAAATGGAATGCTGCACATGATTTTAGTTTGTTTTTTCTGTTCATATCAACTTTATATCAAGTTATAAGTTGGACATCTTTACTTATCACTACATATAGATCTACATTCTTTTTAAAGAATGTATAATATTTCTATGTAAAGACAGACCATCATGTATTGCCTTATTAGTAAACATTTGATTGTTTCTATTTTTCACTCTTACAAACATTGGTAAGCTAAACATTGTCCTCCAACAGCCCTTGTGGCTCGCAGTAGCTTCTAGGATAATTTAAGGAGAGGAAACTCTCTGGGTTAAAGGCTGTGCACGTCTTTTGTTCTGACAGGTGTTGCCCACGGGCCTTCGAAAATGACTCCCATCCCGCGGACGAGAGCGCCTGTTTCCTGACGCCCCACCCCGGTTTTGAGTTCTCACTGGAGTCTGCGATCTTGAATCACACGCTCACACTTCTTCCTTTGTGATGATCCTCTCAGACAGCACCTGCCTACTTGCTACTGGGTGGTACCCATCTGTGTGTGGACGTGGCGGGCATCCGCCAGGGGGCCTGGCCGCTGCCCCCTCAGTGGGCACTGCGCTCACTTGCCACAGATTCCATCCGAGCTGCTGCGTTCCTTCATGTTGCCAC
>NW_011888875.1:1441994-1444719 GCF_000151845.1 Pteropus vampyrus
CTGGCCTCCTGTGATGCTGACTGGTCTAGTGGGGCAGGTAAGAAGGTTTCACCAGCAGGGCTTCAGGGGAGTGAGAACGAGGGCAAGAGACAGGGCGTGTGGGTGGCAGGAGCTTTCGGCAGTGCAGCGAGGGTGGCTGGAGGCGGGAGCACCGCCGCTGGGACTGGACCAGTGGGGGGCGAGCGAAACGAGGCTCGATATAAAACGCCACGTGTTTCTATCGCATCGGAAAGTGGATTCAGTGGGTCTCATCCCTCCCCCAATCATCGGCGCGGAAACGTGCCTGGAGACCCCCACCCACACCGTCAGAAGTTAAGATATTCTTGAGTGATTATATCAGAACCTCCTAAAACTAACGCCATGGCTGTCTGAAGCTGAAACCTGGTCTGTGATCACTCAGACTATATATGGTAGAGGAGACCACTGACTAGGGCTGAAAAAAAAAAAAAAAGCCACCGTTTTTTGTGGTAAAATTCTACTTAGAATTTTTTTCCATTCTCTAAAATGTCCCAAAGCTGAAATAATTCAAACATTCAAACAGGAAACCAAAAAGAAAAAAAACACCTGAAAACACAACTAAGAGACCCTGAGGAGCCGGAAACCGGGTGATTGTGCAGACGGTGGTTCTCCCAGGGAGCCCTGGGCTGTCACTCGCGAAACTCGTCAACGCCTGGTTCACTTCCGAATGGGCCAGCGGTGCACGGGGTACAGACAGCCCGCCCCCCACCACCTCTGCTTCCCCGCGACGCGACGCCGCAGTGTCCCGCCTACTTCCTCTCCCGGTCGGACGCATGGCACAGCATCAGAGCGCGGTGCTTTCTCTCCGCTTGTCTACACGGTCACCGGCATCTGGGTGACCTTTTCCTGAAATAGAGGTGACGGATCAAGGGCTATCAAACTGGCCACAAAGGAGGGAATGAGGCCTGAGCTAAAGCACATACGAGCAGCTTAATTTCGATGTTCGAGAGAGGAGAGGAAACGAAGATATTGAAATACATTAAACTAATCTTGTTAAAAATATTTAAGGTAAAAAAAAAAGACTGAATTTAATTGAAAAAATTAAATTCAGATACAACAGATATTCCTGTCTGCTGCAATGCCACGTTATGATTAATGAACAGGAGATGAGAGAGCGGCGAAGAGAGATGGGTGGATTAGGAAGCAAAGGACGAGTTGGGGTGGGGAAGGCGGCCAGCCCGACAGCTCTGCGCTCTCCCTGTGGCGAGGGGGTGGCGGGGGGTGGCGGTTAGGGTGCAGAGAGGAGGACTCGAACATGACAGAGGTGTGGGGTAAACCTGTCACGCCTTCCTGAGCTGTGTCATGGAACACCACTCCCTTCGAAAAAGTGGGTGTGGCTTTCAGAGAATTCTGATCAAGGGCGGTGAGTGCTGCAGAGGGGTAAACTAAGGCCAAGTGGGACAGTGGTCAGGCAAGAGCTTCCTTCCCCTGCCCCTCGCCCTTTGCTTAGACTTCTTCTTCCCATGGGGGCTGGGCGCTGGGCTGGCAGGCAGTGGAGTGACATGGGAGACACACGGCCTGCCTTCAAAGAGCTTATGGTCCGGTGGTATGACGGTCAGCGCATCCAGGCCGACAGGGCCACATAACCTGTGCTCCTCAGGGTCAGCACATCCTGGGACAGGGTCTGACCAGGATGCAGAATAACACAAGGCTCTATGAGCTGGATGCCCAGGTAACAGGCAGACCTCCATTCCCTTGTGGGTCACTTCTCTCACAGGTTAGTTCTGAGAAACTTGGAGGCTCGAGAATAAAGCAAAAGATTGTCCATTAGTCCAAACAAATAAACTAAGCGATATGCAAACAGAATGATAAAATGCAGAACACATCCTTTTAGGTCATCGAGGTTTCTAAATAATCGGGAGCACTGCAAGACTAGAGATTTTTAAATGGTCAGCACAGCAGTGTGAAAGCCTGGGTTTAAAATGGTCTTGGTTCTTGCAAAACCATAGGTTAGTTGGTTATTTTTATATCAGTTATGGGGTAAATGTTCAATCTTTGAAATGGTGAGGTCAAAGACTTTCCATGCTTTGTCATTTCAGGTATCAGTTCTGCTCAATTAAGAAACAACAGCCTTCGGGAGCATTTGAGATCTTGCTACCCGGCATATGTCATCAGTCTAGCTCAAATAAACTCATAAAAATTCTGTAAAAACAAAGAAACAATAGTCTTCCACTTAGTGAAGTACTATAACCAACAACTACAAGATCAGTATCACTGAGGAAGAGAACCAACAAGTGAAAGGTTTTTATCTTGAAAGTCATGGCCAGAAAGACATTCAACTGCAGCCCTGCCATACAGCTACTGAAACTGTTAGCGCAGTTTCAGCAGGACCGGGCTTGCTTTACCCAAGACTCCTGTGAAACTAAGTGTCAGTAATACAACAGGAAACTGTTTCTCACCAAACACTGAGAGAAGCATGTACGTGTGTTTGTGTGCATGTGTGTGTGTGTGTGTGTGTGTGTGTGTGTGTGTGTGTGTGTGTGTGTAAGAACATCATAGCTCAGAGTTTTTCATTTACTGGGCACACCTTTAAGGAGTAGTAAATTCAACCCATCACTTTAAAAGGTAAGTTTATTTTTTCTAATCATGCAGAGGGGATTTAAAACCCACCTAACTAGTAAAACACAAAAGCTGTAGCTGGGATAGGCTTCTGCGAAAGAGCACAGCTGTAATTCCTCCTCCAGGAAATCCCAGCACCCCAGGACCA
>NW_011888875.1:1445248-1452690 GCF_000151845.1 Pteropus vampyrus
GATATGGCCCAGGGACTGTGGGCTGCCGAGCCTCGTTCTAGGTGATCCATTCAAAGTGACACATTCGAGGTGGCGCCTTCACGCCACTGTCTTCCCACTCCGGGCGGAGGTGCTTTCCTGGGGCTCTGGCGCTGGCATCTACCCCACCCTCATCTCCTTTCCCTCCTTCCCCAGGACGAGAGGCTGATGGGAGGTTTAGGAGATTCTGCTCAGCTCCGCCCCCTCCTCTCCTATGGGACCTGCCTGCCTGCAGAGCGGTGCCCTTGGCCTGCTGTCTCCCTGGAAGAGGCCTGGCCTTTCAGGGTGAGTTTAGCTCCGGTGGCTAGCAAGCCTACCTGGCCACACAGCCAAGACACGGGGATCTGATCACTGAGCTGACGTTTAAAACTCTCTGACTCCTTAGACTACCTTTCAGTTCCTTCAGAACCTGGGAAGGGAAGCGAGCGTTATCCAGGTCACAGGTACAAGTTCGGGACCTCCGAGACCCAGGAGCCGACCTATCTCCCTGCTAAATTTCATGTCACTAGATGTGACTCGCTGCACCAGCCCACCACGCTTTTGTGGCACGCACGCGCTCTCAGCTTAGACGGTTAAAGAGTACGCTTGTCCACTTCCTAATACAAATCATTTATGAGCATGTGACAAGAGAATTAAAGGGACAGTACAAAACGAACCACACTCCCCGTCCACCCTGTGGTGATCTTCCCATTCATCAGAGTCATTTAGGCTCTGTCACTAATCGTTACTAATCTTTCTAATCGGCTTCGCCTCTCCAATGCCATTTTCCACTCTGTAGCCAGTGGTGGCTTTTGAGGGGGAGGGGTTTGTTTCGTTTTCTTTTTTATATTCAATAGATGATATGTCATATCCCATTTAAAAATCTTTGTGGCTTTTCCTGCTTATAGGAAAAACCCAAATCCTGGCAGCCAGTGAAGTGAGCTGGAAAGGCTTCTGAACACGGTGGAGAGGAAGTGGCACGTGGCCTGTGGCGCCATCCTCGCCAGAAGCCTTGGGCGCTGGTTCTTCTGTATCCAGGAACCGGCCCCTGGAGAAGTCGCGATGCGCCCACCACCGATCGTGCACAGGGCAGAGGCCTCCCCGTCCTTCTGCCGTCTTTACCTCTCTCTCCTCTCATGGGCTCAGCAACCTTTACGTGGCCCTTTCGGTCAGCTCTCCTAAAAAGAAACCAGTGGCTTCAAAGCAAACTCATCACGCACTATATAGAGCTTTATACTCAAAGTCTATGAACCAGCACCAGCAACGCCACCTGGGCATTTAAAAGTGCCGAGGCCGCGGGAATCAGACTCTGCATCTGAGAGCCCCCCCGCCCCCCCGCCCCGCCCACCCCGGGCGACGCATGCGCATACCGAGTCTGAGAGGCGCTGTCAAGGAGCAGCGTCATCCTGCCCCGGCTCCACCTGTGGACTTCCGGTTGTATCGGGCTGCGGCCCAGGCACCTATGTTTTTTTTAAGTCCTTAGGTGATTCCAGTGCGTCACCGGCTTTGAGAAACGCTGCTCTAGAATAGGGCTTCCTCCACCCTTGGACGTTTGCGTCATCTCCAATATATTACCACGTGCCAAATAGTTTCAAAAATTATAGTTAGGACACATCGTGCCTGATAAAAGAGAGGCTCACTGGTCATGTCATCCAACCACACGGAAGTGTGGCCTGTACTTCATGCTTCTCTCCCTTTGGCCCATGGGAGAAGCTGCTTTTTTACTAGTCAATTGCTGTTTTTCTATGGCTGAGAACCGTGCTCATCCACAAAGGACCTTTGCTGAAATTAACAATAAAGGAACCCAACTATTTATGTGACCTCCAGGGAGTGTGACCAACTCATCCTGACTTGCCTAAGACTTTCCGAGTTTTAGCATTGAGAGTTCCGCATCCCAGGACATCCTTCCGTCCCAGGCAAATGGGGACGGGCTGACCCCCACCTCCCGGACTCAGTCTGACCCCGATTCCCAGCTCTTCTCTCATCTCTTCCTCTTGCTCCAGAGGGCTGGCCGCCTTCAGGTCCTCACTCCTGCCACCCTCCCCCCTCACTCTGCGGCTCTCAACTCAAATGTCACTTCCTCGGGCAAGGCTTCTCTGCCCCATTCCCAAGCCCCAGGCTTGATGGGATCCCCGCTACACCCTCCTACAGCACACTGTGTCCTTTTCCTTCACAGCACTTGTCACAGTTTATACAAGTGTGTTTGTATATGATTAGTGTCTGTCTCCCTATGTAAGTAAACGTCTTAAGAACTGGGATTGTGTCTGTTTTCTCTGTTTTCTTGGTGCCTATGTGCACAGTACAGTTAATAAATATTTATTGAATATATAAAATGAATCCATGTAATCAGGATCTAGTCCGTATGTCCCCATGATAGAAACTGCCACCTGGCCCTAGTATTTGTTCTTTCTTCTATAGAATTCGGACTTTTGGTTGGACACATGGATACTCACAATGAAGTCTGTGTCCCATCCTCCCTAGGTGCTGGGTATAGCTGTGTGAGTGAATTCTGAGAAGTGTCATGGGCAATTTTCAGAAGGCTCTCTTGAGAGAGACATATTCCTTGCCTTGCTACTCCAGACTAGCTGGAATATAAGTGTGATGACTGATGTTCAGCAGCCACCTTGGGCCAGGAAGTAGAGGTGGGCATGGTAGCCATGCATGGTGGAAATAAAGTGGAAGGAGCCTGGGCCCCTGACACCATGGAGCCCATTCCAGCCCTGGGAGCCACCTCTAAGCTTTGATATGAGAGAAATAAACCTGATTCACTTATTTAGGGTTGTTCTGTTATTCCGCCAACCTAATTCTAATGAACAGCCTCTAGCTTACTGATCCCTTCCAATTTTTAACATGCATGTCAGAAATAGTGAGCCACCACGTGTTTTCTCTTCCCTTAATTGCAGTCCCATAAATATAAGGCAGGAAGTGAGACTGTGAAGCGGTCGCCTAGTGGGATGGTTTCAAAGTAGTGGAGTGAGCAAGCAGCAGGGAGTCAGAGACTCGGGGTCTTGTCCTAGAGAGCAGAGTGACTTTGGACCTCAGCTTCCTGCCCTGTGAACAAACACAAGGGGGCCAGGCCGTTAACCAGTGTTTCCCTTCATCCTCCACAGCCCTCTTTATGTTAACATGTTTCAGAGCTACGCTGGAGTTAGTCACTTGGGGCACAAGGCACAGGATTTAAACAGTTGTGAAACAAACTGAAGTTCACTAAACTTAAAACATTACTCAAAACCTGCACCACAGGAAAGATGCTCTAGGCACGTACAGAAGATACGTGAAACCTTGACAAATACTAGCCGATACTCCAACCCTGAGAAGCTGATGCCCAGTTCCACAGATCCATTATACCAGTTGACCCGAAACCATAGTTTTGATAAAGAGACTTTTTCACGAGGGCTTCCAGTTTCTAAAAATCAGTGTGAGGGGAAGAAAAACATAAAGGAAGTGGAGAAGGTAAGGAGGAAGGCAAGAGGGAGAACTATACCTTCACATGGTATAGGCTCAACATTTCGAATGCATCAGTCAATGACGTATATGTGGGAGAAGACACTAGAATATTAAAGCATGAACAATAAGACAGCACAAGGCAGGTCAACAAGCACTGGCTGAACAAGCCCTATCGTGACGATCAGCTAAGTACCCAGAACTGAGTTTAACAAATATTTAAAAAAAAAAAATGGAGGGACAGACCACGGATAAAACTGAACTCATAAACTCTCTCTCAGCTCAAGTGATTTTCCCCTCTGCTTCAGATTTCAAAGGAAGGAATCGGTACGCCTGAGTCTGGCACAGCTTCAGGTGTAAAACTGAGAGATACCACATTTATACTAATAATTCCATTGGCTATGTTTGCATTTTAGGGTGAGTGGCAAAACTAACCCTTAGCTACCAAACTGAACTCCAAGCTCGTTTTATAAGTGTCAAGTAAAATGACAAAGAGCTGATCTTGTCCACTGACATCAGTGCCATCCAACCCTCATGCTGAGATGGTGACTGATTTTGCTCAGCCCACGCCGGCACTGGCTTGCCATCCCGTCCACTTCCCCTTTCCTATCGGCCGTTCTGCTTCCTCCGTGGCATTTCAACCTGTTCTAGCGGTCAATCTGGAAGACACAGAGCACTCTGTTTTCTTAACACTTTAGAGATCTCACAGGAAAGTTGGGGCCTTATTGTCACAAGTCAACAACAAGCCAAGATGTGCTAGGCGTTATTCTAAGATGCAGAGAAAGATTCTCTCTTTACCAGACAAGAAGGAATTTCATTCACTTCTCTTAAAATTGGGAGACTGAATGCTCCAGGGAGTGCTATCTGCCCTGGCTTGGAGGAGAGACACAAATTGTTCAAAGCATGCTCCCCAATGAGCTTCCACCACCAGCTCCCCTGCCCGCCTCTGTTCCTGAGCCCCTCCGGAACTGGTCTGCACCCACCAGACAGTCCCAGGCCTAGACAGAACAGGGAACTCGTGTCCACTGTAAACAGGACAAGAGAAAGCAGTCTGCTTCTCCTTTCTTGACAGTCAACCCTTGACGTTGAATGAGATTCTACTCTCTAAACTGGGGGAGATCTCACTTGAGAGACTAACTTCTAATTACATTATTACTCCCTCTGCTAGAAGACTAAGCTTAATATTCATTTAGAAACAATAACAAGGCAAGCAGAGAAAGACTTAATAAGGTAATTTAAATCAATATGTAGCTATCATCCAACAATCCTACACAGGCTCAAAGTCATAGTCGCATGGTTAAATCAACAACAAAAACTATCTATTAAATTCTTAATTCAGGATCTATTGAGCATAGCATTTTACATGCTATGCTTTCTGCAATTTTTGTTTATTACCTGAGAATCCCAGCAACAGTAATACAGACAATGGTCCTTAGTCTTCTAGAAAGGAATATAACAATTTATCATCCTCTTATTTTAAACATGATGCCACCTGTCTATTCTGGCGCCGATCAAATAAGAAAGATGGAGTATGACTAGAACAAAAGATTACTGGAAAAATGAGTGTGTAAACAAAAACTTTTTTTCTTTTGATTTATTATGAAGTGACATTTAAAATGTTCTATTAAATTAATTACGAATCTACAAATGTGTATACAATCTCAATTTTGAAAACAGATTGTCCCAAGTACACTTACCAGAGGATTCAACTGGACAGGGGGGAAAGACCAAATACGCTAATCCAAAAACACCTCTAAAAGGTACACAGAGACTTAATAGCCACGTATAAAG
The DNA here is from genome assembly GCF_000151845.1 of Pteropus vampyrus. Taxonomy (NCBI): domain Eukaryota; kingdom Metazoa; phylum Chordata; class Mammalia; order Chiroptera; family Pteropodidae; genus Pteropus; species Pteropus vampyrus. The sequence goes on from NW_011888875.1 coordinate 1,450,481, forward strand.
AACCATGTATGCAGGCAGCTTTAGAGTTTCATAATCTCTCTTCTCTGGTCCCCCAGATCTGAGTTACCTTCAGCAACAACAGTGGTATAAAAAGGATAACCCAATTTTAATCTGTGACACTCTAATGTGACGAGGTGACCGTGGAAACTAGAGTGCCTTCAGGTATAAGCCTGAACTGTTTGGGGAGGCTGAAGCAGGCGTCTGGTTGAGGATCTGTTGTGCTTGGAGCCGCACTGCCAGGGTTTGGATCCTGGCCACCGCTTACTAGCTAGAAACTTTGAGCAAATTCCGTAACCATTCTGAGCATCGCAGAGTGTTGGTTATAAATATTACATAAGATTATCTATGGGCATTGTCTCCGTGTCCAGCACCGTTAAGAGAATTCAAATGCCAACTGTTACTGCGGCGAGGACAATGCTGGGTGGTACAGGCACAGAGGACAAAACCCACCCACCCACTCCAGGGAGCCAGGTAAAAGCTCATTTTCAAATGAATGACTGTGCCAATCAACAATTTCTACTTAGCTAAAACACATGGTATCAGTAGTTACATTTCATTTGGTATTTATTCTATCTAACAGAAATGTTAAGTGTAGAAATATAAAGGTAGGGCAAACGGGCTGGCAAAAAATATCAACCATGGACCAACCGTTTGGTTTTAAGTATTCTGTTGTGTGCGTGTGCTCTTAATTGCAGTGTTTGTCTGTTTCCTAAGCCCTCCAACTATTTTTTAAAGAAGGAAAATATTTCTCTTTTCAGTCACTACTAGCCCGTGAAGAACCGCAGCTACTCGCCCCGCCCCCTTGGCACGCACTGCCCACTTCCAGTGCCCACTCCGCTCCTTGCTCAGCTCTTCGGGGCAAAGGCCTTGAAGGCACCAGGTCCAGAATAAGAGCGCAATTCTCGGCAGCCCTTTGCAGTCAGTGTGGAGGAGGGAATGTGTGCACCCCACAATCCTCACCGCTCCCCTTGCTGCTGACCAGCCGCCAGGTCACTAGCTGTTCTCATTTGCCCACTCTTCCTTTACACAGAGTGCTCTCCAGGTACACTCACCTGCCTGCCTAGTATGGTACCTGTGGTTCCCCATGGGAACAGACCAGACTGCTTATGGCGGGTCAGAAGCATCTGCTTCGTACATAGTCAGTCCTCTTTGAATGGCTCTGTAATAGTGCAATCCATGGTATTAAGGAATATAACTTTTAACTAGCAGAAAAGTCTAGGTAAGAGGTGGGGCATCTTTTACCAGTTTATATGTGACTCGGTTTCCCAAAACGGGGATAAACATAACAACTACCTCACAGTATAAGGTCATGATAACAGTAGATAACCTCGGAGTGCTCCCCGTGGGCCATGCACGGTGCTAAGCACTTTATGTCCAGTAAACAAGCTAACACGAGCAGCACTCAAAAACATTAGCCAGTACCATTATTTCTAAACTTTTGCTTAGCATTACTTTCCCCCAAGCAAAATCTTATCCAGAATAGCATATAAAATAGAGCTGCTCTGTGTATAGCTGGAATGGGAGGCTCTGGCTGATGAGTCCCCCATTCCACACTTGGGAGTTCCTGTTCCCCCAGGCCAGCCCCTAAAGACCAGCTGTAGGAGTTCTGACAGCTCCTGAGAACACCCCTGAAAACTCCGAATCCTCTCTCCCCTCACATTTCTACTAAACAAATGGAGAAGGACAGTGGTGGAGAGGAACCGCTGCCCCGCCTGAACCACCAGGACAGTCCATGAGCCTGCCGCTGGCTAGAGCAGGGTGAGGAGTGTGGGGCACACATCGCCCCCTCCGACGCCGACAGTCACAGGTGTGCTGAGAATCGTGAGCTTATTCGGGTCTCCCCTGTTCCCTTGTTTCCTTCCCAGGCTTCAGGGCATCGCACCAACTGATCTTTGCTGTCTCTTCACTGTTTAATATTCTGATTCTGACAGTGTCTTTCCCATGATACTGTGAACTAAACATAAGTGTTTAGTTCATGATTCTCAATATGCGAGCACTTAAAAAGACACAGTAAAAATGGCTACTGAAATCCTCGGTCCGTCCCTGCCCATTCTGTGGGTTTTCTTCTGCTGTTGTCCGTTTGCTTTTTATTGTCAAGTGTTCCTTGTTATCATCTATTATCTCAAAAGTAAATCTTGGTTCCTCTCTGACCAAAAGAGTTAGGGGTAGGTTAAAAAGCTGTGGTCTTCTAGCTAGGATAAACATTTTTT
>NW_011888875.1:1454878-1456191 GCF_000151845.1 Pteropus vampyrus
GAGGGACCAGTGCCTTTCTTCCTCTCTACTGCAGAATAACGGGATTCCCTTTTCCGGCCCAGACGTCACACTGCTGCTGGGTCAAGGCCAAGGGAGGGCCAGACTGGAATCTAGATGTAGCTGTTGGCTCAGGGCCTGTTCCACAAGATTGGGCAAATTTTCTGATCTTCATTTTCCCCTGGGTCAGCAGAACGGGTTTATGCTTACTTAGAACTCACAGTTTGCCTTAGGAGCAGGAATATGTGCGTTATTGACAAAATTAGTCTGATAAAATAGTTCGAAAAGGGGGGAATACGGGAGTAGAAAACGGTAAAAATAAACAGCCCAACAATAAAGACTTTCATAACAAGGGTCTTTCGCTCCAATTTCCTAGTCAGATGAACTTTTTTTTTTTTTTTTTTTTCAGAAGAAAGGGGAAGAAAACTAAAATCCTAGTAAACACTTCCTCTTTCTCCAATACACACAATTCCAGAGACAGACTTGCATGTGCATGTTTTGGCACCTTTTAAAACAGAATTCCATAACTAAAGAAAGATGTGGAAAACACCCTGGAGTTTAAAGTGGTTCCAGTGCACTTAGGACAATGTCCACAAATAACAGAATCACTTCTCCCTTTGCTGAGTCTCAGAGCAAATGATTAGAGGATCCCAGGCCTTTGCAACTCCAGTAAAATTCTGAATCAGAGCCACAGCAATTAATATAATGCTAGGCATTTACTGACAACTGGCATAAGACCAGGCACTTCGGTAATCCTTTTATGTATTATTTTACGCACTATTTCACTGAATCCTCACATTTGCCCATGAGGTAAGTACTGTTATTATTTCCGGTTTACAGGTGAGGAAACTGAGGCTCGGTAAATGTTAGTGCAGAGTTTGAACCTAGATCTGACCTCTAACCGCCCTACCATTTTGCAACCCATGAGTCATAGAAGATAATAAAAATGTTCCCAAACTCAGCTGCATGTTTAGGAAAAAAAATCAGATTTTATCCAAATCAGATTTTAACATAGTGGGGTAGTTTTCAACAGCCCTAAACTATAACTTCCGTGTATAGAGCCATGTTACTCATATAAAATAAATGGCTTTAAACTGCTGTGCCTAATTAAAGCTAAAGAAAGTTATGGACAATGAGGAGTACAGTTGTCTATTTTAGAAGCTGAAACTCTCAGGACTAATTCCTTGTAGTGTAATAAAATTTACTTAAGTCCTTTAACCACAAAATAAATTAGCGAGTAATTTCTCTCCTCCCACAAGATAGTATTTACGAACCCAGCTGTTTGGGCTCAGCCTAAAATCGTTTCAGTTAATTTA
>NW_011888875.1:1457231-1465524 GCF_000151845.1 Pteropus vampyrus
GTTATGCCAAACCTTCATTTTACTCAAGGGTCACTCATTTAGATCTGGGTCACCTTTAGGCTAGGACAAGTTGATGGTCCTTCTGAGAATGGTGGAACCGTTATAACTTTGGGCAGTAATTGCGATCTTCACGTCTAATGAGAGTTTCTCTGGTTGACTGACCTCTAGTTAAACACCCTCCTCTTATTGAGAGGTTAAAAAGGAAGTTGCTGGTCACTTGCTATCATTCCTGTACCAAGCATTGTGCCTGGCACGTGGAAGGTACTTATCCAATAGTCATTGAATGAAAATATGAATGAATGTGTGAGTGAAGGTAATGACAAGATTTACTCCCAGGAATCAGCAAAGTTTTCCTGCCTATACTCACTTCCGACTGTCCTTATCCAAATTCATTGTCTTTTGTGTGGGTGTGTGGTAAAATAGACATCATATAAAATTTACAGTTTTAACCATTTTTCAGTGTACAATTGAGTGTCATTAAGTACATTCACATTGTTGTTCACCTGTCACCAACCATCCATCTACAGAACTTTTTTTATCTTCTCAAACTGAAACTCTGTACCCATTAGACCATAACCGTCCATTCCTCTCCCTCCCTCATGCCCAGCCTCTGGCCACCATCATTCTACTTTTTGTCTTTGACTACTTTCTGAATTTGACTACTCTAGGTACTTCATTTAAGTGGAATCATATATTATTTGCCCCTTTGTGACTGGCTTATTTCACTTAGCACAGTAATGTCTTCAAGATTCATCCACATTGTAGCACATGTCAGAATTCCATTGTATGTATATATCACATATCCATTTGTCCATCAGTGGACCTTTGGATTGCTTCTACCTTTTGTCCATTGTAAATCATGCTGCTATGAACATAGGTGTACGAAAATCTTTTTGAATCTCTACTTTCAATTCTTTTGGGTATAAACACAAATGCAGAACTGCTGGGTTATATGGTAGTTTTAAGTTTAACTTTTTGAGGGGTAGCCACAGCAGAAAACGCTCCCACCAACGATGCATAAAGATTTCAATTTCTCCACATCCTCACCAACGCTCGTTATTTTCTATCTTGTTAATAACAGCCATCCTAATGGGTGTGAAATGGTATCTCATGGTGGTTTTAACTTGCATTTCCCTCATGATTGGTGATGTTGAACATCTTTGTATGTGCTTATTAAACGTGCGTATTCTCTTTGGAGAAATGTCATTTGAGTCCTTTGACTATTCATTCTTTTTGAAAATATTATGTCCTCACTATTGATATCCATAAAAATTAAAAATCTGAGAAACCCTTATCTATCTGCTTTCATGCTGAGCATATGTTGCTTCTTATTTCATAAAGTCCCTGAATAATTATAAAAACTTTTATTTCAAAGCCAGTTAATCAGGTTAGTTTTTCTAATAGAGGAAAATGTGTAGAGGTTAATAGATGATGATGATGATGATGATGATGATGATGATGATGATGATGATGGCAGAGTATAACTGAGCACTTATGTGGTGGCAACCTCTGTTAAGTGCTCTACAGGTATTAATTAACTCAACCCCCCTCCCCTCCATTTGAGATATGTACTATTATTATTCCAAATATACAGACAAAGAAACTGAGGCACAAAGGATTTAAAGTATCTTGCACTAGGTGTCTCAGCTATTAAATGGTAGCCCAGAATTTGAACCCAGCTTCCGGGCCATATGGAAAGTATCATCTAAAAAAACAGTCACTTCCCAGGAATTCAGTGATTCCCTCAAAGCTATGTCTGATCTTTATCCTGGATGAGCAGAGGCTGGGAGAGCCGGTCCACCTTGCACAGGCTAGTCCAGGGCACGGGGGAGATGCCCCAGGTCCACCCTTACAGCATAAGGGTGAGCAAGTGCTGCAGTGGTGAATCCAGTATGAGGCTAAGATCCAAGCTGGCATTTCTCAACCAGTGCTGAGAGATCCAGAGGGCCAAAGCTGGAAGAGGGGAGCCATGGTGTGAAGCCTAAACAGGCAGGAAAAGCAGGAGAGTCCTCGAGAGAGAGGCCAGCATGGCAAGAGCAGAAGCAAGCTTAAAGAACCCTGAAGGTATCCGGTGGTTCTGACAGAACCTTCTGTGACTCCTTCACACAGCGGCTTTTGAGCTGTTTGAGCCGGGGCCTCGTGTTACAGTTCAAAATGTGTTCCTTTGGGATTTAATCTACTGTACAAAAAACATCAGTCAACTAAATTATAACATTATCCTATTAGTCATTTGCACCTTAGGTCAACAAGCCTTAGCTCTTGTTGATAAAGCGAGTGTAGAAAGAGGTTCGGTGCTGGCTAGAGGGATAAAGGAGGTCGGATGAGAGCCGTAAAGGGAACTGAAAGGTGTGGGGGCGGTGAGTTTTTTGTGGAGAACTTCAGGAGATTTTGTGTAGGTCCGAACCACACAAAACTTAGCATTTCCTTAGTTTTTTTTTTTTTTCTTTTCTGAAAATTAGACAGCTTCACTGTTTCCCAAATTCCTGACATCTGTCCTGTGGTTTGCACAAAGCGGTGCCCACTCACTGTCTCTGGCCTTTGACCTGGGTGATTGCACTAGCTGGTGTGCTTTCCCTCTCCCCTTCGGCTGGCTGACTCCCGCGATCCTTCCAGACTCTGCTCAAGCCTGCTCTCCTTTGGGAAGCAATTCCGGACCACCCACGATCAGTTAGCAACCCGGCTCCACCACCGTCCCATGTGTTCCCCCTGTTCCCACTGTGCCCAGTATGCTGGGAGCCACTCGTCCGAGTCCTCCTCTCTCTCCACACTTGACTGTGAGCTCTCAAGGCCAGGAACAAAGATCTCAGTCTCCCCTGCCTGGGTCCCCGGCTCCATGTCTGGTGGTCACTGAGAATGCAGCATGCAGGAATTTGGCCGCTCTTCAAGGGTTCAGCGTCCATTTTCCTCCTCCGCACTAGGTTCACTGAGTCTGCAAGTAGATTCCTTCCTCCTCTATAGAAAGACTCTGAGTACTCGGATGTCTTTGTCAAGAAACTGGCCTTCCAAATGATGGCACTTCCTTCTTCATGCCTAGTAAGCTTGCATATGTGTGTGTGTGTGTGTGTGTGTGTGTGTGTGTGTGTGATTATGAACAATGCTGCTATGAACATTCGTATACATAGTTTTGTATGGACTATGTTTTCATTTATCTTTTCATTTTTATTTTTCAATTAGAGTTGACATTCGGTTTTATTTGACACTTGTCTCAGGCGTACAGCACAGCGGTTAGACATTTATATAATTTACGAAGTGATCTCCCCTCCGTACCCACGTGGCACATACATAGTTATTACAATAGTATTGAGCATATTCCTTATGCTCTGTTTCATTTCCCCACCCGGTAAGCTTTCTAAGGTTCCAGGGACAGAAGGAGCCACATGAAATATAGAAAATGAAAAAAACAACTTTGCCATATGATCTGACAATCAAGTCAAAATATACGCACAGTTGTAATCTCTAAAACTTTGAGCTACTTCACTGGACTTGCAGCTCTGATTAACCAACAAAGCATTTTTTTATATATATATTTAGTTAAAGAGGAACAAACAAACGGCAGCCTTTGTGGCTTTGTCTACCCCCAGCCACCCCGTTTTAGAAGTAAATTCAGGACTAGGAAAGAAAACCAGAATGCTTTTTTCCTCTGACTCATTTATTTCTCAGAATCCCCAGGCAGACGTGCTCTGTTTGTTGACTGCTTTTCTAGCCTGGAATTTTGCTTCAGGGTGAACTTTTAAGAGAGAGCAGCTAGTGGAAGAGATCTTGAAATCATCTAGCTCTGACTCCCCACCACTGATGACTTGAAAGATAATGGAAAAATCACTTATCCTTTCTGGCCTCGATGTCCTCTACTGTAAATGGAATAGAATGCACTGGATGATTTCTCAAACCCCATCTAATCCTATAATCATGATTCTGAGATGAAAATTTCCTCAAACAGGTTGGTTTAAAAACTCGTGGTACATCTAAATGATTTATATATTAGGCAGCAAATAAAACCCACAGTGTCGAAAATATTTGACACTGGAAAGACTCATTTGTGTCTTTCGGAGAAGAAATGCTCTTTCTTTCCTCCTATAGGGATTGCTGCTGTGTGGATTAAAGGTGCAATGGGGACTTCTGCAGTCCTTTTTGTCACTATGAGGAAAGAGCCAGTCTGATGTTGAGATGTGTATGAAGGAGGCAGAACCAAGAAGAGATGGGGAAAGAGCCGTAGCCCATTGTTTGAGCGCCTGGATTCAGACATACCTGAAGCAGTACATCCCTCTGTCTTGCAGTTAGATAAGCCCAAAACATTACTTCTCCCATTATTTTCATCTTAAGCCTATTTAAGAGAGGTTTCTTACCAGCTGCAGCTGAAATAATACTAATATAATATAGGTAGCCAAATGTTATGGGAAATATACTTATGTGCAGAAAAATATTGGAAGACTAAACCCCACAATATTAATTATTATTATCATGGGCGATAAGATTAAAGGCTATTTTTATTTTTTTCCGCATCTTTCCCAGTATTTTATACATTTTCAAAATTACATATAACTGGTGTAATTTTTAATATGATTTTAACACACGAGCCCCTAAGAAACTGGGGGGATTTTTCTGTGTTAAAGACACTCTCGCCTCATTTTTTGATCCCTTTATCTAACAGTTGACATTTGATATACTTTTGACATTTCTTGTGAAATAGACCATTGCTCTGGCCTGAAATTCTATAACGACGTGGGCAAACTTTCCGTAAAGGGCCAGACAGTAAACATTTGAGGCTTTGTGAGGCGTGGCAACCACTCGACTCTGCCATGATGGCAATGAAAGCAGCCCGAGATAATTTTTAAATAGATGAGCGTGGCCGTGTTCCAATCACGCTTTAGGAAATTCAAATTTTATATAATGTGCATATGTCACAAAATATTCTTCTTTCACTTACTCTAAACCATCTATAAATGTAATAACCCATCTCAGCTTACAGGTCCATGTCTGGCCCTCAGGATGTGGTTCGATGACCTCTGCTCTACTAATATTAGGATATCTGTCATCACGCTAGCTTTTGCTACAACTTGAATTTCTGTGAACTTCTGGTTGAGTTTCCCTTAGGAATGATAATCCCACAATATCTGGTCTTTTAGCTAGCCCCAGGGGTTTGCGTGTTGCCGATGACGTTTGTGTTTCTGTGGGCATTTGTGCTCTTTCCTTTCACTGAGATGCTTCTAGGAGTCTTCCTGCTTTCCACCCTTTACAGCAGAGGCGGCATTCTCACACCTCTGCTTAAGAGAGGAGCTACACAGTAGCTCTCGGGGGCTGTCAAGCCCTATTTTGGAATTTGAGCTTGAAGCACCTTGAAAAGATTTTTTTCCTTACTTGCTGCCAGATTGGCTTTCTACTCCATAATGATTCCTCAGTGGGAGAAGTTTATTGCCCTGTCAAAAATATTAAGTAAATGATCAGCCAACGGCAATTTAAAATTGTTAAAGAATTCAATTTGGGAACATTTTTGAAGTTTTATTTTAAGAAGGAAGAGAAAAGTAAAAGGGTTTGCATTGATAGCCGTCTTGATGTGTTAGAACGTTTCCAGCTACGACTAACAACAAGCCTAAATTGTGGTGGATGAAATGCGTAAGAGTCTCAGGTCACGGGGAGCCCAGAAGCAGGCCTTTTTGGTGTTGGTTTTCCTTCTGTCTGCTGTGACTCGCTTGGTCCTTCCGACATGAAGGCTGGTGAAGCTCTAAGCACTGTGTTCAAATTCAAGGAAGGAAGAAGAGACAGCACCAGTGACATGTATCCTTCCCAGATGCCCCAGAAGATAATAGCTTAAGTAACATTGTACAAAATGGCGTCACGTGACTACCCTGACTGCAGGGGAAGCTGAGAAAGCAATATGTAGTTTTTTCAGTCTTGGTGGCTGGGGGTGGCAAAAGAGAAGGGAGTTAGGAAGAGCTGTCGGGTTAGCATAATATTTATGTGGAACTCAATAAAAGTCCTGATGACAGGCAAAGCTATTTTACCCTACACCAGTGGAATGAGCCTCTCAAGGGAGCATAGACTTCATCTGTCTTGTGCAATGAGGTATCCCCAGCTCCTAGCACACTGCAGTCACTCAGTAAAGATTTGCAGAATGAATGAATGCATGAGTCAATGACAAGAGCTCTTAGAAACTCATTGTTGGTAAGATCTGTTTTTTTTTTTTCGGACAAGCGACAAAGAATCCTTTGATTCATTCATGCCCCTTCAATCTTCAAACACGATTTAAAGCTGTATTCTGTGACATAAGGCACTCGCACACAGCTCTGCCAGCTGTCTCTGCCCATTATTTAAGCCCTGACGAAAACCTACCTGTTCACAGATGCCTTTCTCGATGGGTGAGAGGAGATGCCGTGTCTCATCTTCTTTCCCAGTTCAGAATGAAGCTTATTTAGCGGCCACCTAGAGCTCGAAACCATAAGACGAATTAAGACAAAGAAGATGAAGGTAAAGATGGGGAGGCATCACAAACCTTCGTTCAGCTCTTCCTGTGTTGCAGACACAAGCTAGGGATTTTACATAGGATTATCGACACTGTGCACACAATGAAGTGTGAGCCTTGGAGCAATAAATACCATGGGTTAAATAAAACAAGTTAAGAAAGGAAAAATTAAAATTACCCCAATGTGAAAACTGGTAGACAGTGGTTAATAGTGGCAGACTGCCTGGGTACATTAATCATCTCTTCTACGTTAAAATGACCAGAGGAATTTAAAAAGAAGGACACAGAAAAATCAAAGAAGAAACACTTGAGGGGGGGGGCAAAAATTTGCATCACATTTTTGAAGGAAGGAGGGTAGATGGAGAAGTGTCACTGAGTTAGCAGGAAGAGAAAGCGTCCCCCTAAAATGCCCACTGTGGAGAAAACCAATAAGAATAGCTAATAATAATGTTGGTAATAGGTACTGAATGATTATTGTATTCCTGGCACTTCTTGGTGCTTTACACACATCATCTCATTTAATCCTCACCAAACCTTCACAAAGTAGGTAAGATTATTATCCCATCTCACAGATGAGGAAATGGAGGCACAGAGATATAACGAGATGCTTTAAAACTGGATCAGTTAGAGACCAAGAAAGAATTCTAGGAAATTAAAAATGGGATCACCCAGATAAAACATTCAATGATGCCTCACTCATAGTAAAAAGTTAATCCACGCTATTTACTGTTTCGCATCATTTACTTTCTGCTTCTTCTTTTCCAGTATCACGTCGTGAAATGTGCCAAGGTCCAAGTCAGAGCACCCTTATATTACGAGCTCTTATTGGACAGAGGGTAAGATTTCAGAATCTTAGATTATATTACAAACTATAGTCTGGGTCCCTCCTTGGAAGGGAATGCACTCTGAAGTGACTAGAAGCGCAACGGTTTTCCTAAGGTCATGCAACTACGTAATGGGTACAACCAAGAATGGAGACCTGGTCCCCTGGCTCCCAAGTGAGTGCCCCTCCCTATAATGGGTTGACTCAGCCCCCTTCTTCCAGGGAGCCCACCCCTCCCCAGTTCCACGAGGTCTTAAAGGGGCCATTAGAGCATCTTCATCACTTTTGGTCAAGGAGGGGCCAGTGACCCACAAAGAGTCACCTGGAGCCTTCCCTGGATTTGGAATATAGACATTATCATAAAGAAGTCACTTTTCATTAGGGTTGCTAGTATAGGGGAGAGGAAAAAAAAACTTTTTCCTTTATTCATCTTAGGTTCCCAAGCTGGGGACCTTCAAATTAGACAGGCAAATGACGGATTAATGGGAGAAAAACAGTTTATTAACATGTGCATCACTCATATGCCTGGGAGTGACCAGCGATGAGTGACCCAAAGAGGTGGGTAAAATTAGGCTTATACACCAGATGAGGCTAATCAAAGAAAAGGGCTTTGGAGCTTCTGGGCAAGGGAGGCAAGTTATGGGAAGGTGACCAGGAAAGTATGGTAAACAAAGGTTGTTTGGTAAGTTTTGTTATGGCAGATTTAAGTCTCCATTGATAAGAGTTGTTAAGAGCCCTCTTCCTGGTGTAGGAGAAGGAGACATCTTGACAAATGGAAATTTATAAAAATAAATTTCCTTTACAAAAGGACAACTTGTGCCTTGTTTTTAGAGCTTTTCCTGTGTCTGCTGAGTCTCAAAGTTCTTTAGCTCAAAGTAATCCATATGCCAAAGAAGCATACTTTGGGGTGGCACGTTCTGGCTCCCTTCACTTGTTAGGAAGGATCTGCAGGGAGAGAGGCCACAGCCATCTCGCTGTATAGAGTGTGATGGTGGGCCGACCCGGGCTACGGG
>NW_011888875.1:1466139-1470520 GCF_000151845.1 Pteropus vampyrus
GCAAATGACGGATTAATGGGAGAAAAACAGTTTATTAACATGTGCATCACTCATATGCCTGGGAGTGACCAGCGATGAGTGACCCAAAGAGGTGGCTAAAATTAGGCTTATACACCAGATGAGGCTAATCAAAGAAAAGGGCTTTGGAGCTTCTGGGCAAGGGAGGCAAGTTATGGGAAGGTGACCAGGAAAGTATGGTAAACAAAGGTTGTTTGGTAAGTTTTGTTATGGCAGATTTAAGTCTCCATTGATAAGAGTTGTTAAGAGCCCTCTTCCTGGTGTAGGAGAAGGAGACATCTTGACAAATGGAAATTTATAAAAATAAATTTCCTTTACAAAAGGACAACTTGTGCCTTGTTTTTAGAGCTTTTCCTGTGTCTGCTGATTCTCAAAGTTCTTTAGCTCAAAGTAATCCATATGCCAAAGAAGCATACTTTGGGGTGGCACGTTCTGGCTCCCTTCACTTGTTAGGAAGGATCTGCAGGGAGAGAGGCCACAGCCATCTCGCTGTATAGAGTGTGATGTTGGGCCGACCCGGGCTACGGGGACAGACACAGAGAGCCTTGATAATACCGCTGAGCACGGCCAAGGGAGAGCCCTACATGACAGCGGCGCAGCTAGTCTAGAGATCAGTGAGTCCAGGAGGCCAGAGGATTCTGGAAAAGGGGCTCCAGGGAGAAAAATGGAATTGGTTATACATTAATGCATTTGAGCATTTGGCAAATAATATACTAGAGCTGATGTCACACTTGGACTAAAATTAAATATGGCTACCTAGGAAAGCAAATGAGTGAACGAAGGGGAGGCAATGAACTCCAAGAAGAACAAATTGTCCAAGAGAGGAAACATATATCACATCATGCTTCTTGGCCCAGCCCTACACAATATTGACATAATTATAGTAAGGTTAAAAAGTTGGGACATACTATATTGGTAGGACGGAGGGGAGGGGGAGATAAAAATGGGAGAAAGTAACAGAGACTAATTTTCATTTTGTAACAGGGAGCCAAAAGGTAATGTCTAAAATGATGAAGAGTAGAAAAGACATATCAATTCGATATTTGAATTGAAAAGAATTACCAGACGAACTAGGAAGAGATTTAAAATTTTAGAGCAAGAACCTTAGGAGTTTCGCTGTTATTATGAACTTTTAAAAACTATACAGTTTTTAGAACTGTAAGTACTCACTATTTTATACATATAACATATATGTCTATATAGTAAATAAATATGTTAAATCATATATGCTATTATTTTATATATAGTGAATCCATATATATATTTATTTACATATAATATTTAGTATATATATACACATATATCAGAAAAGCATATCTTTTGGAAAACTATAACATAATCAGTAGTCTCTGAGAAGCCCTAAATGTGGGAAAAATAAATCAATTACCTTATTTCATTAAAACGAGTCAGTAAATATAAACACAAGAAACAAAAACGTATGCCTCCCTCAAATACAAGTCTCTGCGAATACAGTGAAATTTAATGATATATACAGAGAAGAAAAGGCAAGCAAAGGGAGTTTTCATTAAAAGCAACCATTTTACAACAAAATGGCCCAGAAATGCAAGGAGAGGTCTTTACCTCCATGGTGGCCCTGGAACTCCAGCTAAGCGGGAGGCAGCCTGTGAGCAGGCAGGAGCCAGGTTCCGGCCCCACACCCTTTAGCACGCCATGTTCAAGGGGCAGAGCTGAGATCTCAGTACGTAAACTTTGAAACATCTTAAAAGCAGTAGCTATCAATGTGTGTGCGTGCATCTGCACCCAGAGAAAAATGAAGAGTTCCGTTTTTCAGGAACCCGATATTTTCAGGGCTTTATCCTTGCTGCAATTCTTAGGACTTATTCCCTCATAACTCTGTCCCTTCCCTCCAAAGTCCTGCCAGTAATTCACGGGACGTGTGTGATGTTCTCAGTTCTGCCCTCAAGTCCAAGGGAATGTTCCCAGAGAGGACTCCTGGTTGCCTTTCTGCTCAGGCTAACTCCAGAATCATGAGGGGTTTGATTTAGGCACTCCCCGGTCTAGACCACCACCTCTAACCTCACCGGGGTGGGCGTGGGGTCGGGGTGGGGGCAGTGAGCTCTTCCACCCAGGATTCCACACGAGGGCAAAAGATCTGAATGAGGATGGCGGATCCCTCCTGTGGAGTGTTGCTTATACATTAACGTAAGCCAGGACCTCGTGGTTTTGACAGAATCCTAATCAGAAGTAGCAGGGGATTCAGTCGATAAAAAGGGAATTCAGCGACTCCGTTACCTGGGAAGTGTGAGCGGGAGCTCTGGCTCCTGGCATAAGCTTCTCAATGTTACTCTCTCTCTCCACATCCAGGCTCACGTGATCCTTAGCAAACACAATCGACAAAAGAAGATTTTTCTTTTCCGGCAGTCACGGAAATCCTAGAGAATGGGTTTCACACACACGCTCACACTTTGGAACAATCACTGCATGAATCATTGCAAGGATCCAGCCTGGATCATGAGCCCAGAGGAGGAGGGGGTGGTGGGGGCCTTGGTTTAACAGACATGGGATTAACTGTTCCCAGAGTGGACAGGCCCTTCTGTTACCAGAGAAGGGGGAAGGAGTCATGGGCAGGCAAAAATTACAGAAATTCAGATGCCTAAAAAAATATAACTTAAGCATAACTTTGACTTAAGTATAATTACCTAATTAACAGAGTATTATTCTTGCATTAAGTATTTATCACTCTTTACCAGGAAATCAGTGAAATCCGGGAGCAAACCACCATCCTGGGCCTTTCCAAATTTCCTCCTTTTGTTATTCTAACACTGCGGCATTTGCTAATTCCCTCTTCATTCTCGCAAAATCTCCAGGTCATCTACAGAGCTCTCTCCTGCTAATCCTGTGGCCTGAGCTTTCTCAGTCTGTCTGTCAGCAGTTGCTTAGAGTACGTATTTAAGCTTCATCAACTATATCTCTCTAACTCTTGTTCTGCCTTTTCTTGTGAGGGTTCACAAAGAAACCGGCAAATGCTAGAATACAGGAACTCAGCTTTTTTTTTCAAAGGTTTTAATAAATTTCTTTTTTTTTTTGTATTGAGATCATCGGTTTTCTGATAAGGCAGGTGGATCCTGCGAGTCCCCATTTATGTGCTTGGGCTCATTATGGCTGTTTCCAGGGGTGGCTGCACACTGTCTCCCATCCCAGTGAATTCTACAAGGCCACCTGGCCACCCTCCCATCAAGAGGTGGAGTTATATACCCCTTATTGAATCTGGGGAGCTCCTGACTTTTATGACAAAAATAAACGGTGATGCAGCTTCCCGCCTGTTCTCTGGAATTTGGACTGCAGCCGCCCTGCAGGAAGTGTGAGCAGCGTGGCTGCTATGCTGGGAGCAGGTCCTGTTCCACGGAGAGGCCCTGTGTGAGCACTCTGGTTGGCAGGCCTTAGCCTGTGCTGTCCCCAGCCCGTGCCATGCACCAGAGTGAGAGTGAACACACCTTGATATGATGTCGGCCCCCAGATGGCAAGCCTTCCTCAACCTATGAGCCTCCCCAGCTCAGGCCTTATGCATCATAGAGCAAAGAAAGGAGCCTGCTGCTCCTTTTCCAAATTCTGGCTCACGAAATCTATGCACATAATGACACAGTGGTGGCCTTTAGTAATCACCCAATAAATGTTAGTTATTTTTACTATAAACAAGTCCTATGTTTTACATTTTGAAGCCTTTCCTAACTCCTTTAATAGCTAAGATATTGCTGTTATAGCTAAAGGAACTGGCTTACGTTTAAAGCCAAGGATGAGCGTGGTGAGGGTGTACCACTGGCTTCCATCCTGAGGTGCTGAGGCTCCAGCAACACTTTATCTGCTCCCAGACACGGTCTACAATCTGCAAGTCTCATGCTTGGTTCCTTTGTGAGCGTTGCCACTGACTCAAAAATCACGCACATTTCCAAATGTGAGGTATACAATGTGTCGATTCGATACACGCATATGTTGCAAAATGATGATGCCCACAGCGTTAGCTAACACCTCCATCACATCACGTAGTTACCCTTTCTTTTTTTTTGTGGTGAGAGCACACCATCTCTCTCCTTGGCTCACCTGACCTTTTCCCTACTTCTTTTCAACCTTCCTCATTTCTTCTTTATCTGTAAGAACTAAAGAAAACACTTCAACGAAGTCACTGCTTTTCTGATCCATCTTTAGAAGTCGGAGTATTTCTCACCAGCTCACATTTCCTACATGTTCAGTCCGGACGACACTTGGGTCCCAGAGAGAGAGAGAGATCGAGAACGGTTGGCAACAACCTCCTGAATAACTTCTGAATGAAAAGGGTGTAGAGCCCAAGTTTCATGTGGTTTTAACTCTCGGGCTGGCAGCTTGAACTTCTACCTCCTGGCAAGCA
>NW_011888875.1:1470887-1476104 GCF_000151845.1 Pteropus vampyrus
CTCTAACTGGTTTGCTTCAAAGCAAAGTCTCATAAAACATTTCAGCAGCCTCTCGAACAGAAGAGATAACATAAATCGTGGAATAAGTGTTACTCGGTCTTGTTGCTAAATATCCTTATTTCTTTTTCTTTCTTCGTCTTTTTTTTTTTTTTTTTTTAATAACAGTTGTCAGTGACCCTAGACATTCAACTTTGCTTTTTTGGGTTGATTCGGAGCTTGTTATGGTAAACAGGGTTCACTCCCCAGAGTGGCTCTTCCGCCCCTCACCTCCGGTGGCTGCCTCCTAGTGGATCCTTGTGTGTGCAAAGACAAAACTCAAAACCTCCACGAGCACAGTGGGAAACGTATCAAAGCCTCCTTCTCCTTTCAGAGAGCTTTTCTCCCAACCCCTGAAGTGAAAGTCTTGAAGTTTAGAATGACGGTGTTTGTACTCACTGCAGTCTGAGGTTATTCACTCCTGCAACCTGAAAGGTCAGAGGCAGATTGGCAGCTTCTGTGAGACAGCTCCAAGGGGAATTTGAGAATCTCGCCGTCCTCATGTGGCTGGCTCCCTGGGAGAGACTCCCAGACCTTCAGCTTTGGCTTGAGCCGTCTGCGGTCTCTGCTGATGGAGGAAAACAAAGGAGAGGGTAGACCCGAGACGCACCAATCAAGGGGGAGGAGCGAGGCGAGCTCCTGGCATGTGGGTGTCCCCTGTCCCTCCTCGGAGCCAAGTTTACAAAGGTGCAGTATCTCCGGGGGGTAGACTGGGGCTGTTGTATGTAAAAGGAGGGAACTGGCTCATCTTACAAATGGCGGGACTTTTGTGAGCAAACTGTGTCCATAACCAGTGCTGGCCATTTGTGATCCCATGTTTGTGGAAGGATGAAAAACAGAATCAAGAGAGGGATCCAGGTTTTTCTCAGGCGAAACACTCTCTTTGGAGTTTACTCGCTCTCCTTAGAGGTCAATACTAAGCTGAAGTTCCAGTTCTTCGCCAGGGCTGTTTCTCTCTCCTCGAGGGGGTCCTTTCATCCCTTTCTCCTTGAAGAAGGCAGGTTCAGGGAAGCCACAGGCACTAGGGGGGTTCTGTGCCGCTTCCTCCACGTTCTCGCTGGTCTCCTCTGCAGAGTGTTTGGACGCCTGGCGTTTGGGGTAGTCCTGGTTTGCATCACCCACCGTCCGGGCCCTGCCTCTCACCTTGCACTCTGCAGCCTCCTGTCCTGCTTGTCTACTGCCCCTCTGCTCTGACCAGCCCCTGCGTCCTCCCACGGCGGCATGCAGAAGCTCCTGGGTTGACACATGCACGTCTCTGGGTTTCGGGCGTCGCTGGAGACTTCTACCTGGACGCTCCCTTCCAGCCTCCCAGCGCCATCCCTCCTGTGCCATGTTGAAAATGACGAGAAGTGGGGCGCTGGCTTAGATGCGTCTGGCTTTTCCCCCACCTCTCTGCAGGAGCAGGAAACTGAGCAGGTACCTCAGGCCCAGAGAGGCACCACGCCTGGCCATTTCTGATTTGGCTGGTTGGACGCGGGCTGTGGCCTGGTACCCACAGGAAGCATCTCTAACAGGCGTTCGGTCTTCTTCCCCCAGCTTCACCTGGGGAAGCTGGGGTCAAGCTTTCTGCTCGGGGGTTTCCTGCTCCTCTTCTCTCGCCCGCCTTGGTGTCCCGACTTGTCTTCACCCCTTTGAAATTTTGTTCCCGACAAGCGTGGAGGGCTCTCGCCTTCCCCTTGTAGTTTGTTGGTGGTTCCCTCACACCCCATCCTCCTTCCCTGTTTCGGCCTCCGGGCGCGCTCTCTTCCTCCTGGAGGAAAGTCTGCCAGAAGAAGGAGGAGAAGGAGGAGGAAGTAACCCAGGAACCGAGAGGAAAATCCATCAGTAGGCATTTCAAAAACAGCTTCCTCATTACATCGCAGTGAGCAAAACTTTCCTAGCTTCCTGGCTGCGGAGGGAGAGGCCGGCTAGCGAGGACTGACATGAGCCCCGAACTGTGTCTGTCTTTCTCCTGCGCACCCGGAAAAGCTCTGTGCACAGCTCAGGTGGGGAGACCAGGGGCGCTCAGCCAGGCTGACCACCTGAGTGTGATGACGGGGCAACTGCAGACTGCCCGCTCGCCCCATGGCTGGAAGGGTCAGCCTGGACAGCCTCGGGCCCTCTGTAACCGCAGTCCCAGAGCGAGGAATGGAATCCGAACACTTAACATTGTGTGCTTAAATGAGGAGGAGGAAGTCATTGATTCCAGGTCTTTCCATTTCAGCCAAAGACCAAAAGTAGCTTTGACGCGAAGCTTCGAAAGTCGTGCATAATAAAGAATCATGGGTGCCCCATCCTGCTCTACACTATTCTTCCCGCATTAGAAGCCCCTGATTTGTACTGTGGACAGGTCAAGCTGTCTCTCCAGACTTTCTAAGGCATTCCCCACCCCCAGGCTTCTGGCAAGTGTCCCACAGAAACAAAATTGAGAAGTAATTATGTAACACTGTCTGTTGAATTTCCTCTTCGAGGGGCTGCCTGTTGGTAAGTGGTTACAAAACCAGGAGGAGCTTCTGGACCCTGTTCAGAGCTTTTCGTGTGTCCCTACCCGACGGCCAGGGTCTGGAGAAGCTGGTGGACTGTGTTGGCTTGCATTGTTGGGGCCAATGTTGCCATTATGACACAAAACATCTGCAAAAGGGGGGCAAGACATAAGAGTCCCAGATTCCCAGGAGGAAGCACCCTGCTCATTCATATGTGAAGCGTGGGCTAATGATTCCCTTGTGATAGGCAAAATGCATTTGTAATTTTATATACTATTGGAGCCCACAAAATACCAGCCACGTGGCAATGAAAGTTGACATCCTTGGTGGTACCCTGTGTCCCCCCTATTGAGAGGATGCTTAACAGTGTTACCCAGGATGTGACACAGAACCATCGATTTCCATACAAGTGTGAAGGGAGCAGTCCGGCAACCCGGGGTGGTATGGGGCCAGAGAAGAAAGGGCAGACTGGACTAAAATCAAGCCTGTTTTTTTCTGGGCACACAGGTTGCCAGCAGACCTCCGGTTTGATTTGTAACAGCACCCCGCTGCCTAACCTGTGCGAGTTACTGTTTACATGTCTATGTGAACTTTTCAGGACTCCTGCAGCTATGAGTGACAGAGACATAAGTCAGACGGCCATAAACAAAAAAAAGGGAATTCACGGCTCACGTTACTAACACATCCGGGTTGCTTCTGGCTTTAGTCATGTCTGGATCTAGTCTTTAAACCGCGGCATCATCGGCCCACCATGGGAAATGCAAACAAACATTTAAAAATCCACTGGCGCAGAGGAAATCATCAGCCTGCAAAGTCTCCAAAGCGGGAGCACATTCCTGGCGTTTGGAGCACATTTTACCAAGAAATAATGCGAACAGCAGTCGGGTCCCAGGCTGCCCACGGAAGCCAGCGGGGGCTGAGCTGGGTGGTTGGGGAGCCCTCGTCACGGAGGAAACCAGCGAAGAAGGAGAGCAAAAATCCAGGGTTTTCCATCTCTGTGTCTCCCTCTAGAATTCACGTTGGAAGAACATTGGGCTGAATAAATGGAGAATCAGGAAGTAGATGGCGAAACAGCTTTTTTCCCCTTTCTTTTACAATTCTGAACAGGACGTGTGGCCTTTGCAAGGGCCTAGGTTACTGAAGCTCTGATTCTTGACCACACTCTCTCGAAGGCTTGCGTGGGTGAGAATGTGTGTGTGTGGGCGGGGGGCACTCTGTATGATATGTCTGCAGATAGAAGAAATACCTTCCATTAGTTGCCCTACCACACCTGGCTGCAATAAATGCCTCCTCCTTTATTTTAAATCACATAACTAGGTCCACTCCTGTAAGAGAAATGCTAAGATTATCTATCCCGGCGATGTGGGAGGGGAAGGCCCCCTCTACTCCCAGGCGTTGCATAGAAATTCCTTGAACTAATGCTGACCAAGAGTTTTGGGGGCAGAGCTTCTGGTGTTCCCTGCAAATAACAACCACAGCAGCACTAGAGCGGGGTGTCCCCTGGCCTGCGCTGACTAATGACTATTGCCTGACACTGTGCTGGAGACTTTGTATTTGATGACTCGTTTCATTCTCATGACTGTCCTATGGGGTGAGGACTATTATTTCCCTATTTTATGGCCGTCGAAGCCGAGGCACAGGACCTCTACTAACAGGTGGGGCTAGGGCTCTCACCCACAGGATGGGCCACCTCCTAGCCCATGGCCCTCCACCTGGCGTGTTGGAAGTGTGGGACTTCCCTGTGTCCCTGAGTCATGCACAGCCAGGGCAGGTGGGTAGTGGCTCCCCGGCCACCTGGGCCCTGCTCTCTGCCTCAGGAGGAGACCAGCTGGGAAGGGTGGTCAGCGCAGAGGGAGAATTGGCCACTGCCGGTAAATGAAATCCGCTCACTGGAATATGGGCCCATGGCGATTGTCGGCTGCAGATGTGTTGTTTGTTTTTAAGACCTGAAGATGCACAAAATTTATAAAACCAACACAGAGACGGCGGTAGCTGAAGGAAGAGAGGTCATACAATGAGACGTGAATAACGGAGTTAAAATTTACAAATGAATGGAAAACCATTCCAGGTTATTAATGTTGAATTGAACTAAATGATGATGCATAGCATTTAGCCGATTAAATAAGCAGTCATTTAGAAGAAATAAACCTGACATTTTACATTGAAAAAGAAGTCACCAGCTGTGGTAGTTACTCCAAGAAGGCCAGAATAACTTCATTCAAAGGAATAATAAAGTGTAAAAGTTGATTTACATAACATCCAAGAGGTACATAGAAAACATACAGTCAGAAGTCCCGCCCCCAGCCCTGTCACTCAGCCACCGCATCCCCTCCCCAGCGTCCGCGCCCTCACGTCTCTGCCAGGGGCCCAGCGAACATCAGTGCGCAGTCTCCCTCTTCCTCTTTTTATACAAATAGGAGCTCTCGACCCCATTCTACAACTTGCTTTAAAAAAACATAAATGTACATCTTGTGGATCATGCCACACCATTTATGTCTAACCCCTTCAGTAAGCGAGGCGGCTCTAACCAATAAGATCCGGGGGCGCAGGCCAGGGGACACCCCGCTCTCGGCGGCCGCGGGAGCGACGGCCTTTGCTGTGCGCGAATAACTCGAGGCGGCACAGCAGCCTCTCCGGCCCCGCAGCTGCTAACCCGCAGGACGGAATGGGTGGGGATCGTTATTTATCAACTTGTAAACAGTGACCCCACCAGACCAGG
>NW_011888875.1:1477024-1480868 GCF_000151845.1 Pteropus vampyrus
AATTCAATGTAAACGGGAAGAGCACTAGGAAACCCATGGCGATGCTCCGGAGAGCTCCTTAATTAAAAACAGGAAGCATTTTCAAGGATTTTTCAAGACGTCATCTCCAAATGAAAGCAGGGTTTTAAAAACCACCAGCCTGGTAAAAGGCTTCCCATCCCGGACTAGCAGACCCATGCTTGGGAAGTGACCGCCCTTTTCTCCTCCAAAGTGTGTGCTTCCTGCAGCTCTGGCTCAGCCTTGTGGACTTAGAATTTAAATTTAGACCCAACTAAGAGCGTCTGACGCTGGACACCGGGAACCCTGCACACAGCCGGATGATTCTCCACTTATAGGTCAGTAGGGTGACCAGTCGTCCTGGTTTGCCTGAGACTGAGGGGTTTCCTAGAGTGTCAAAACTGGAAAAGTCCCAAGTAAACCAGGATGACTTGGTCACCCTAATATGCCACTGAGACAGAAGTGACTCCTTCATTTGCTGTTGTCCACCCCAGACCCTGGAGCCACTACCATGACTTCATCAAAAATACTGCATCTCTTTTGACAGGCTGGTCTCAATTCTTTGTCTTAACTTGGAAGAACTTCCTGTGACTTCCTCCTCCAGATTCTGCCTTGCTGCTAGTAGGGCTTCTGACCAAAGAGAACATAAAGCTCAAATTCTAATTTTATCTTCTTAAACAATGTTTGCAACTCAAACTGAGGAATGGGCTATATTCAAGCATCAAGTGCTTTGATTTTTAGTCACTGGGCTTTTATTATCTAACACTTAATTGCAATTTTATCACCAACTAAACAGAGAAGGGGTACAGAAAGAGAGAGGTTAGCAAACCTTCTTCTGTATTTTGAGATGCGAATGGCCCTTATTATTCCCAAGGCTCTGTCTGTATTTTCTGGTGAAATATTTCTTGAGAGTCTTGTCCCTGGCCAAAGACCTTGATTTCCTTCCAAGTTGTTGCTGTAATTTATGGATTAAAAACTCTTTCCTCTTGCAAGACATTGTTTGATGTACTGTGTATTCCCTGCTCTGTTTTGTTTATCATGGAAGACTAACAAAGCCTGGCGTGTTTACCTCACTTGAAGAAATGTGGCTGTGTGGAGACAGGACAAAGGCCCGTCTGACTCATTGGGGCTCCGCGCTGACTTTGTTCTCTTCCTAACCCCTGCTTCAAAGAATCCCCAGCTGTTTATCGCGGGAAATACGCGGTGGGGTGCTTTGTATCATTCCCAGCTGCCTTTCCACTCTCCTCGTCATTTTAAAACCTCTGCAATGACAAGTGAGAACTAAGATCTCGTCTTTGTGTGTCCGATGATGATGGGCTGACTCCAAGAGTCTTGTGCAATAGAGCGACAGAAAGGGCAGTGACGTTGCCTCTCACCCACGTGTCCGTCTCAGACTTCAGTGAATATATGCAGCACGGAGGGCTCGTGCTCAGAAGCAGATCTGGATCCAGTAGGTCTGGGGTGGGGCCTGACGTCCTGCATTTCTTTTTTTTTTTTTAAGGCTAAAATATAGTTTAATTCTTTATACGTTGTAGATATGTGCGGACAGAAATGAAGTAATGAGAAGCCATGAGATAATGAGAAGACTTAAGATCAGCCTTTTTGTAGATGGATCGATCTCTTGAATCCCTTCCATCTCCGTAGGTTCTACGTGTTTTCATGCAGCAATGAATTGCAGGTCTTCAGCAGTGTGTAATCCTAACTTCCTCTTCACCATATGGATTTTTTACATCCACCATTAAGCTTTATATGTACATTCCACAGGTTAAAAACAGCGTGAAGCTCTTTACTTTTGGCAGAAGGAAAGAATGGCTGGAAATAATAATCCAGGTAGGAAATGACATTCTGCATTTCTAACCAGCTCCTCAGTGATGTCGATGCTGCTGGCCCAGGGACCGCATTTTGAGTAGTGACAGAGTTGAGAATGACAGATGCCCAGGACTGAGGGGCCGGGAAAAAGTTAACCATCAAAGTCTTCATAAGACTCCAGTAGAATTAAACACCTATAGTTATTCATTGGACCATGGATTCTACACTCGTGAACTTCTGTTTCTTCACCAATAAATTATAAGATTCATTAAATGCGGTTATGGCAATTCAGAGATCCACACATACTATCTTGCACTGTGCTTTTATTTTTTAAAAAAATTTTATCCTAGTGATTTTTCTAGATCCACACAGAAAATGACCTTACTGATTTAATAAATAAGTGATATAGTATTCCCTTGTATGAATGTACTTTAATTTATTCAATTGATCCTACATGAATGATCTTTGAGTTTGGTTTAGATTTCTCTTTAGAGTTTTTCAGAATGCCTTAAACATTAGCATTATCAGTGCTCCCAAAGTGACAGTGGAGGCCTTCATGTTTGTGCTCACCTGCCATCCTATGGAACATTCCAGTGATGGCCTAGGCTCACAGGTCACAAAAATCAAGGTTAATCCAGTCTGTTGGCTGAACCACATACATTTCCCAAGAGGGATTTGATAAGAGAGAAATTTAGAAAAAAAGTTCTCAAAGCCACAGTGATGTCACTTTCTAAGTAACAGCCTCGTGGCTTCAACCCTCTGCCTCCCTCACCTCCTGCCTCTCTGCTGTCTGCTTTAAGTATCTCTTAATGACGCTGACCTCAGGGTCCTTTCTCCTAAGTACCAGCCATTTGATGAGCGGTGTTAATTCCAGGATCTTCTCCCAAGCCATCGTGGTCTCTGTGGATTCTGGAACAACCCAGACAAGCCAAAGGCAAATCAGGCTGTCCCACTGTCTTGTCCATTCTTGCGTCAATGCCATTGATGGTGAGACTTTTGTGACAGGCCTTGAGACTGGTCACATAAGTGCTCCGGCTTCACTGTCGTTCTTGAAGATCGCTTTGCCTTTTCATGGTCTTCTGCATTTCCGTATGAATTTTAGAATCGGCTTGCCGTTTTTCACAAAAAAGTCCTACGAGGGCTGTGAATGGGACTGCATCAAATCTAAGATGAATTTAAGGACAAGTGACATCTTTACAGAATTGAACCATCCGATCTGTGAACATGGTATTTGCCCTGCATTTATTTAGTACTTTTTAAATTTCTCAACGACATTCTGTAGTTTTCAGTGAAGAGAGTTTTACACAGCTTCTGTTAGATTTTTCCCAGGTATTTAAAAAATCGTTAGAAATGAACCAGTTTTCATTTATAAAGAACCCTGGCCACTATCCCCAGAGGCTTGCTTTCACGATTGTTATTTATATTTGCTTACATTTTTTTTTAAACTCAAAATGAGCAATAACTTCCGTGTTTGGGGCTTATTCACCTGCCCTGAAACCTGAACGCCTTGGGGACACTGTGGACCCTTGGTAGAGAAGATAAGCTTTCTCAGTAATTCCTCACTATTGACAATCAGAGTTCCGTGAGGAATCAAAGTGCCCCAAGGGAGAAAAAGACACAGACAGGGGGTGGGGGTGGGGGTGGGGGTGGGGAAGAACCCATTTGTGGAAGATAAAGCCGGGGCAGGAAGGCCCTGACCATATCAATGGCCACACACAACGGTCACACTGCCCTTGGCCCTCTCGGCCTCTCAAATCCTTTTCAGAAGTTATTCTAAAAAGCTATTTAGATTTGCCTGCTATCTAAGCTCGCAACATCCCACTGTAACATGGCGATGGGTTTCATGATGTTATCACTGGGAATCCTTTCAAAAGGTACATTTCACACAACTGCATGCAAATCTACAATGACCTCAAAATAGTTCAGCCTAATTTTAAAAGGTACATAGCGCATGATTCTACGTATATGAAGTTTGAAGGGAAACTAATCTGTGGGTGACAGAAATCAGAACAGTGGTCATCGCCTCTGGCAGAGAGGG
>NW_011888875.1:1481823-1482965 GCF_000151845.1 Pteropus vampyrus
CATAGCGCATGATTCTACGTATATGAAGTTTGAAGGGAAACTAATCTGTGGGTGACAGAAATCAGAACAGTGGTCATCGCCTCTGGCAGAGAGGGACAGGGAAGGGACACAAGGGATCTTCTGGGGGTTAATGGAAATGTCCCCTATTTTGCTTTGGGCGGTGACCACAGGTACATACATGTATAGAAACGTATTGAGCTATATACTTATGATCTGTGCACTTTATTCTTTGTAAGTTAAATCCCACACGCGCATACACTCAGAGCATTGTATTACTCCCTGAATTATTTCCCTCTATAATTACGTCTCAAAAATGGACAGTTGAAAGGATCTTTCCTTCCAGTGATCTAATATCCTTTGAATTAATGCTTGCTATATGATGCTTAGAATTTACTGTCACTTGTGGTGGCCACGTGACCCAGTATGGGGCTTGGGGCGGCAAACACTCATGCTGCTGCAGTGGATTAGAATCGACCTTGCCTTCCCGCCCCCTGGAGCATAGAGCCATCCGTGTCCCTGGGACTCAAAGGAGGCACCTCCTCAGGGACAGTGAGCATCCCATGCCCCAACTCAGGGTCTTACCTTCAGGGTTTCAGCAAACACAGGGAAAATGAAACCTGTTCTGCAAATCCCCTCGGACCAGGCGACTCAGCGTGGGGTGGAGTTGGGGGTCTTCACGGTTGCAGGATCTCTGGTTTGCTCGTAATGCTGGTGTTGACATCTAAGCGCTTCGTTTTCCTCAATCCGTCCGGACGACGTTAATGTTGCTTTTCTGTGGCCAGGATGCAACAGTTCTTCTCTCTGCCCTGATTCTATGTTGGTCAAGATATTCTAACCAAGGTCATGGTGCAGCCACACTGTTAACAGCTGTTCATACACCGGCGTCCGGGCTCTGTGAGCCAGTCTGCAGGAGCCTCGCGACTTCCATTTCTGGCTGTGTTCAGCACACTCTCGACTCAGAATATTCCCTCCTATAGGACTCCGCCCCTGGCCCACGAGGCCAATCCGATCTCTCCCTCGGTTATTTCTCTTTGGGATTCAACAGCGACCCATCTCAATAAAAGGCCTAACACAAAAATCAGGCAAATTATGTTTAATTTTTTAAAATAACTGATGGCAAAATAAAATATTTACATCACATC
>NW_011888875.1:1483015-1487068 GCF_000151845.1 Pteropus vampyrus
GCGTGGGGTGGAGTTGGGGGTCTTCACGGTTGCAGGATCTCTGGTTTGCTCGTAATGCTGGTGTTGACATCTAAGCGCTTCGTTTTCCTCAATCCGTCCGGACGACGTTAATGTTGCTTTTCTGTGGCCAGGATGCAACAGTTCTTCTCTCTGCCCCGATTCTATGTTCGTCAAGATATTCTAACCAAGGTCATGGTGCAGCCACACTGTCAACAGCTGACATTCTGGTTCATACACCGGCGTCCGGGCTCTGTGAGCCAGTCTGCAGGAGCCTCGCGCCTTCCATTTCTGGCTGTGTTCAGCACACTCTCGACTCAGAATATTCCCTCCTGTAGCACTCCGCCCCCGGCCCACGAGGCCAATCCGATCTCTCCCTCGGTTATTTCTCTTTGGGATTCAACAGCGACCCATCTCAATAAAAGGCCTAACACAAAAATCAGGCAAATTATGTTTAATTTTTTAAAATAACTGATGGCAAAATAAAATATTTACATCACATCGTACTGTGTAAACATGTAAGGTCTCTGTACAAAGAAATATACATGCAAAATAATGTAAAAGTTTAACTGAAATAATAAAAGAAACAATACAAAGTCGTGAGGTTACGATACACATCCAGTTCTGAGTCCAATCTCTTTTAAAAAGTTTCTGTACAATTTTACAAGAAACAAACAAAACCCAACAAAAAGAATAAATAAAATACATTGGAAGCTGCAAAGTTTAACTACGCCAGTTTATGGCTCAAGACCCGGTGTCTGGCTGGCTTGGGAAGCGAGCTGGCCTCTGTTTTAGTGTATTTCTCACAATAAAGATAAAAAGACATCCAGAAAAATTCAAGCGCGCCCAGAAGCCCAGCATCTTTTGTGGAAGGCCTCCCCATGCCAGCATTAATTCTGCCACAGTGACAAAGACATGGGGTGCCAGCTTCAAGGTGGCGAGTGCTTAATTGGCTTTTATTTCTTACCAAAAGCTCAAAGTCCAGCCAATTTTTGTACAGAAAGTTGAACGTCAAAAAGTCTAAAAAGTAGTAAATGTTCAGACTGGTTTTAGGGGGGGAAAAATACTTTGGCATTCTGAATAATAGCATAATACATTTTAAAACATTACCCTATTATCCAGTTTTATGTTCAGAGTATGAAATCACTTTTTACAGTCCTCAAAACTGACAGATTTCACAAAGAGTTAAGTCTCCTTGAACCGATGGCACAGTCCCCCACCCCGCCCCACCCCCGACACACGCACAAAACCATAAAGCTCACCGTACGAAGTATGTGCTTTTTCTATATATTTATTACAGGTACAACAGAGGTCTTCATAAATAGTTGCATAAAATGTTAAAGCCACAACATTGCACATGGTATGAAATAAAACCAAAAAAAAAACCCCAATGAGTGCATTTACAGTATTTTCATCTGACTGTATACTGCTCAACAATCTGATTGACGGCTTGGGGGTGGGGGCAGTGGGGCAAGACCCAACCTGATGTCCTTGGTGATGGGCAGAACCCCTCTGACCCCCAAGGAAGCCCCGGGTGGTAGGTGGGGGCGTGGGGTGGGTGGGGAGGCAGGTGGGGAAGGGACAGACAGAAGGCAGGACCAGTCTTATATACAAGTAAGGCCTACATTTCATCAGAGCAAAACAATTCATTCTGTTTTTATGCAAAAGTTTGAGGTTGAATGCACGTCTCAGAAGCCTAGCCTGGCGTCCCGGAGAGACGCACACAGATCAGGCAGCTGGAAAAGCTCAGAGCCAGGTGGACGCCGAGCTCTGGACGAGGCCGCGGGGGGTGGGGGTGGGGACTGCCACCACTAGGGTGTCTTCCCCCAGAGGTGTTCGGTATCTCTGTTTTGTTCGTTAACACCAGTGGATGAACACAGGCATTTCGTTTCCTTGAATAAATCTTGGAAAAAAATTTGCAAAATTCTATTCATGTTTGTTTAAAAAAGTTTTTTTTCTTTTTTTTTTTTTTTTTTTTTTTTTTTCAGAAACCTGAAGAAAAGACTGTGATACAGCAACGCTGTCCTGCTCTCAGAGTGTGAGAGAAGGGCCTCCACCCAGCACAGCTGGCAGCCCGGGTCCCGACACCGCCGAGTGCGGCTCACTCGGAGCGCGACTCCACACGATGAACATCGGCAGCTGAGCAGTTATGTTGGTTCGTGTTTCTCTTCGAAATTCAAATTAACGTCTGATTGGCAGGTGAAAGAGAATGAGAAAGAACTTTCAAGACAGGTCACACCCGAGGCAAAAGCCGGCTCTGTAAGAAGTTTTTAACGCTCCGGATGGGTCGAAGGTCGTTCTGGTGTTTGCGCCGCTCAATGAAGGAGGTCAGCCTGCACGTGTCCAGGACGCCCGCGCCTGTGCCGCTGCCATGGCCCGCCTGCAGCCACTGCTCCTGCAGGGCCAGCGCAGCCGAGGGACGCTTGCCGGGGTCCTCCTGTAGGAGGAAACACACGAAGTCCTTGGCCTTCTGGCTCACTCCTTTAAAGTAGTCATCTGGGAAACTAAAGTCTAGTCGGCAAATGTTCAGGCAGGTCTCTTCCACGCTGTCGTCCAGGAAGGGGGACACGCCGCTAAGAAGTACGTATGTGAGCACCCCAACACTCCACACATCCGAGGTCAGGGAGACCGGGTTCCCCAGGATGATTTCGGGGGCTGCAAATTCGGGGTTCCCCAGTAACTGGTGGATGTAGTAGGTCGTGTTGAGCTGGACAGCATCTCCAAAGTCAGTCAGCTTAATCGTTGGCTTGGCTAAACTCTGATCCACCAGGATATTTTCGGGCTGCAAGACAGGATAAGGCCACTGTCATTTTCGTCAACCCCACTCTCAAGCTGAAGTGACGCGGCCCAGGAATCTACGCGGTTGGTCAGAACACGCTGTTCACGTGCAAAACAGGCACGTGGCACACGCAGGCCCCCGGGGGAGGAAAAGGCACCGACGTGGCCACCGTGGCCCGGCTCGGCTTAGACCGGCACGAGGCTGCGTGTGAACAACGCCCGTTTGTGAGGCTGGGTATTCGTTTTACCTCCCAGCACCGATGGTGACACCTTCCCCTCCTTTCTCAGTTACCGCTGAACCAGTTCCACCAGCCCAGCCGAACTCACAGAACCTTCTGAAATCTCCTGAAGTGTCTGAAGACCTCACGTCACCGAAAGCAGACGCTTAGAAATCGGTGCTCCCATCCGCCACCCCTCACGTTTGTCCCCATCCCTCGGGGGATTCTGGCCTGATTCGGAGGACAAGCTGAGTGGCCCTTTATGCCGTGTCGTGGCCACACGCCGCCCTCTGGTCCCCGGAGCCCACTGACCTTGAGGTCCAGGTGTGCGATCCTGCAGTTGTGAAGGTATCGGACGGCTTCCAGCACCTCCCCCAGGTATGCCCTGACCTTCCCTTCGGTGAGGCTCCCCCAGCGCACCACGCAGTCCAGGAGACGCCCCTGGTCAGCCCTGTGGAGGGAGGAACGTGAGCGACTGTCACTGTGACGCCGCCTCCCCTTAGAGACCCTTCTGGTCTGAATCGAAACAAACGTGCTGGTCTCTGCGCCCTCGTCAACGTCCCATCGGCAGTTCAGGGCCATACTCCACCTGACGCACGACTGGACCAGGAGGGTGACTTCTGGATACCATCTCTGTGGAGATGTGCGTGGAGGACAAGGCGGCTCGGCCCTCAGGGGACACTGGGAGGCCCCCATCCCATCGGCTCCACTAGAGCCCTGCCTCCCGGACGTGAGGGAGCGCTGTGGGCAAGCTGCCTGGCAGTGCCAGGCGCACAGTAGGTGCTCTGTGGGCGTGTGCTGAAGGAGCAGTGCCAGGCACACAGTAGGTGTTCTGTGGGCGTGTGCTGAAGGAGCAGTGCCAGGTGCGCAGTAGGTGCTCTGTGGGCATCTGCTGGAGGGAATGGAGGAGTCCTGCCTCCCCGGGCCTTAGTTTCATCATCTGTAGAATGACCGATGGGAAGGCGGAACCAGATGACGTAGTGGAGACGCAGACCACAAGGCGGCCCAGCGTGTGCTTCGTGATGGCCTAGAAAGTCTTCCCACTAGGAATTTACTTTTA
>NW_011888875.1:1488283-1493477 GCF_000151845.1 Pteropus vampyrus
GGGAATGGAGGAGTCCTGCCTCCCTGGGCCTTAGTTTCGTCATCTGTAGAATGACCGATGGGAAGGCAGAACCAGATGACGTAGTGGAGACGCAGACCACAAGGCGGCCCAGCGTGTGCTTCGTGATGGCCTAGAAAGTCTTCCCACTAGGAATTTACTTTTAATACTTAAAATACACTTATACAGAGCTGCCCATGTGCCGGGGACTAAACACCTTCTATCAATGCACTTAATCCCCATGACAACTCTCCAAGTGTTCTATTGTCCCCATTTTACAGATGAGGGAACTGAGGCACGGGGAAGGAATGCAACCCTCCCAGGGTCACATGGCTCGTGAGCGAAGGCTGGGACTGTAGGGAGGTGGTCTGGCCCGGCCTCTCTGAACACTGGCCTGATGCTGCCCCCTCTGTTTGCAAAACAAATTTACAGGAAGATCGGTGACTTGTCTGGTACTAGGGAGTGATCACGGAGAATCTGGTATGGAAATAAATCCTATTAATAGCATGGCGAGGCCAGCTGCTTAGTCTTTCAGTGAGAAGAAACAACAGCTGAACACATTTTTAACCAGAAACGGAGATCGCGGGTTTTTGATGAGGACTCCAGGACAGCGCTTGCTAAAAACCCTCAGAGGAGATGGGCAACGGTTGTCAATCACCAAGCTTCTAGAGCCAGGAAGGACCCTCTCAGGTACCGAAGGCCCCAAGGGGCAGGTCTCTGCTGGACATCATTTTAGCCTCACAACCACCACCACCAAAGTAGCTGAGATTTCAGAGGACGCCCAGGTTGAGAAGTGAGCCCCAGGTGACAGAGTCAGTGAGAGGCAGAGCAAGGACCCAAAGGAGGCCGGGGAGAGCCCGAGGCCTGCCGCCAGTAATGTGCCTTCTGCATGGCGACCAGCCTCGGGGAGGGCAGCGTCCTCCCTTCTGCCCCCTGACGGGCTTGCTGTTCCAGAGCGGGGCTGAGCGGGCCCCATGCCGATGTGCCAGCAGGAGGTTTTAGCTGTCGGCTGCGGGGGGGCAGACCCTCCTGAAATATACACCCCCACCAGGTGTGGGGGGCTGTCCACTGGGGCCACTCCGGCAGCCTAGTCCTATCAAGGCTGTGGGGTTGGGGGCGCTTCCAAATTCTTTAAGAAAAGGAGTATGGGAAACAAAGTCAGGTGCAGGGGGCCTTGATGGAGTCCCCACAAGTGAGGTCCCGAAGCTCGAGCCCCGTTGTTGCCACGACTGTCCCCCTACGTGGGTCCGCGGGGTGGTCCTCCTGCCCGTCCTCACTGGAGAACGTATCAAGAACTACGGAAAGGTGCAAATGATTTTGCTTTTGCCAGTGGAGGAGAAATTGTAAATCCAAGTAAACGAATGAAAGGGCTCCCCCTAAAAAGGAGGAAGAGGGATTTAAACAAAGACAAATGCCGAGACGTTTCACAGGAACCAGGGTGTTCTGAGGGCAGGGCTTCCCACGCGGCACCACTGGCACTGTGGCCGTCCTGTGCCCTGCGGGACGGTGAGCAGCATCTCCGGCCTCCACCCTCCAGATGTGGGTAGCACCCCCGCCCTGAGCTGTGACACGAACGTCCCCTGGGGGGGCCACTGCTCTTGGGTCACAGGTTTCACAGTCTTTCTCTTTAAATGAGTGAACCATATACCGAGACAGCCCCCAGGGCCAGTAAGTACCTCGGGGAGCAGCGAGGCTACTCTGGTCGGAGGCCACCGCCCTCCAGAGGGTGACCCCTTGGTGAGGTGCCGCACCTCCTGATCATCCTTTCGTGGGCAGGACTGGCTCTGGGGCTGAGCTGGACGCCCAGGGCATCTCACAGAGGGGGTCTTAGCGAGCCCACCCCAAGCACCCACCAGAGGTCACTAGCAGGAGCATGTGTCTTTAGAGGCCTCGCCTCTCGGGACCTTTGGAGACCAGGTGGCATCTCCAGGTTGGCTGAGACCAGCGGGAGCCTGTGTAGAGACGTTAGGCTTGCTGCTCCCTTGTGGGACAGCACGTACTAAAGACTGTGCTTTTTCTACATTTACGAGAAAGCTCTAAACTGTGGTCTTTAATAGTAGATGTGCTTTTCAGAAGTTCTGTGAATCCTAAAGTCCCGCTTTCTATCCTTCGTAGAGAATAAACGGCAGTGAAACACTCGAGGGCGAGGCTGAGGGTGACAAGGTGGGGGTGGGGGGGGGGAGGGGTGGGGGAGTAGGGGGGGAAGGCGACATATACACACATTTCTAAAACCAGGACGTAGCTGGTGGGCGTCTCGAAGGTGTCGAGGAGGCTGACCAGGAGCGGGTGCTGCACGTTCAGCAGGACGCCGAGCTCGTGGGTGACCTGGTCACGCTTCATCAACTTCTTGTTCACAAACTTAGTGGCCACTGCTCGCTTGGTCCCTTTCTGATCACATTTCTTCACGACAGAGAACCTGCCCCTGGAAGACAGGTTGGAGGCAATTTTCAGAGGGCTGAGTGTGTCGTGGGGAACAGCTGTGGCCCTAAACAGACCAGACGTGGGGCAGCCTCCTGCCCCTGGCCACAGGCCCTGACCCCCGGGCACCCCGTGACAGCCCGAGGAGGCCTGCGTCCGAGCCGCTCGGCCATGAGACTGTCTCTCCTTCCCCAGACAGACTCCGTTTCCTTGCCCTGGTCTAGGCAGGTCACTTGATGCCCTCTGACCTCTGAATGTGGCAGAGGTGACACTGTGAGACTCGCCAGACAGCTTCTACCTTTGCTCTCGTGGAGAAGTTTGTCATGTGAAGAAGCTCACGTGCCTTCTGGCCACCCCGTCCCCCACCCTTGAAAAGAGGAGTGTCAACTGCTGTCACTGCCTTTGGGTGCGTGTGGCGCAGGCCACTCGTCTCTAGTTCACGGTCCCGGGAGCTGCACCCCATGAACCGCACCTGCGAAGCTGCAGCTACGCCTCGACCTGACCTGGACAGCAGGACCTCAGACCCCGGGTCTGAGTCCGCTGCCACCATGAGATGAGTCTGGGGGTTGGGGCACGTGAGGCAGAGAGAGACGCCTGCGGCCGGGGGCAGGCGGTGGAGGGTTAGGGCTCATGCACTGTGGAGAGGTGGGGTCTCTCTTCCCTTGAACGGGGCTGGCCGGGGCCGGTTCTGACCCGCAGAACGCGGAGGGAGCACAGGTGCTGATTTCTGAGGCTGGGCCTTGGAGGCCTTGCAGCCGCTGCTTTTGCTTTCTTAGGACGCTTCTGCCATCACGTGAGGAATCCCCGGGGCCTAGCGTGCCAGGCCAAGGACACGTGGGTGACATGTGGGTGTGCCATCCGACTGAGCTCAGGAGAGACCAACAGAACTGCCTGGTCAGTCACACGCTGTGTGACAGGGCACGTCACTGCTGCTCTGAGACAGCAAGGGCTGCCTCGTGCAGCGGTGAACGCAGGCGGTGACCAGATCACTGGAGCCGCCACCCAGTGTGGCCACCGGAATGTAAGAGGCTGCTGCCGGGGGAGTTCCTCGACAGCTTTTTGAAAGGGACACGTCCATCTGTCATACTTTTGACCTCCTCCTTGCCACATAAGATGCGGCCGAGGGCTGTGTGGGAGGAGAGTCAGAGGGGCCTGGGTGCCTGAGGACACCGCCCGGGCTGGGCTGCCCCTTCTAGTGAGAAACAGCCCCTTCTGCTGCAGCCCTCTCTTAGTTGGCACCCACACCCCCTGCTACACCGCCTGGAGCTCCACGTGCAGGTGGAACCTCAAGGAGACATCCAGCCTTTTCCGGCTCGGACCCTGCGGGAGAATGAAGTCCTACAAGGACTGGTGTGAGTGACTCTTCCCCGGATCCCGGCAAGGATGGGACACAGCTGGTACACAGTGCAGGAGTCGGCCCATCACTTAGGTGGGTGGGTCATGGCATTGGGCCCTGACTCTCTCTGCACCGAAGCTGAACACGTCTTCGTTACTTCGACGTTTGGTACAGAAGGGCGATCACAGGTCTCGTTGCAATCGTAACACGTACAACTACCAAACGCTGGCGAACGCACCGTCTGCCTTTATCGTCTGCTCTTACAGTGAGTTACGCCCTACACGCTGCTCTCTCGGAAGGGGCTCTGGGGTGTAGAGCGTACCTGCCCAGCTCAGCCACTTCGCTGTAGAAGGAGTCAAAGTTGTCTTTCCAGGTCACCATGATGCCATCACTCCCTGGACCTGCGGGAAGAGCAGCACCCCCCACCCCCCCGAGCTTGGTTTACATGGTGCATCTGGGGGAGACGTCTATGGCCCTGCGCTGTCCGACACGACACGGCAGCCGCACGTGGCTCCTGAGCATCTGAACCGTGGCCACCGCGAGGAAGGTGTGCTGGAGTGTAAAATGCACACTGCAGGCTGGGACTCAGTGTGGAAAAAAAGCCGGACTTAGGTGAGAACAAACACACCTCCTCCTCCCTTATTCCCCCGCTCACGTCTTCGTGGAGTCAATGCATCTCCCCGAACCCCCTCAGCTTTCACTAGCGATTTGTTAAGAAATAAGTCGCCTGTGTAATTTCTGTGACATCTTTTAAAAATGAGAATATCGGTGATTCTTTACTGTCAACTTCAAGACTTTGGTGGCATCATCCGAAAATCAGAATACTTCCTTTCTCTGACTTAATGAAATTAATATACATATAGGATTAAGATATTTGGGATGAAAGTTCTAAGACAGTTCAGTTTATTGTCTACACACAGGGTGCTTCCAGACTCAATTCACCTTTTCGTTCGGATTTTTATTTTCGCTCTTTGAAGCGGCTGCTGGATCAGTGAGGAATCGCAGCATCCCCCCTTCCCCTGAACCCCTGCATGGCTGGTGGTCCGCGAAATGCTGGTTGATCACACAACACGTGTTGCTTACTGAGCATCTCTACAGGTCAAGTGCAACTACCGGAAATTTTAAAAAGGCTTAAAATATGAGATCTGCCTTGAGTAGCTCATGGTTCAGCAGAGGAGAGAGACGCCCCTGAGGTCGCTCTGACGGGGGTCCACACCCACCCGAAGGGCTGCTGTCAGGGCCTGAGACAGGCACAGAGCCCGCACAGGCCTCAACCACACTCCTCTCCTTCCCTTTCACGCGTGTCCCCCGAGATCGACTCAGATTAGATTCTCTTAGAGCCGAAGCGTCACCTGGATAACCAGATCAAAGAGGAAGTGGATGTAAGAGAACTAAGAGCGCAGGATGCATCTTGTTTGAACCGAGCTCAAGCGCCCAGAGGCC
>NW_011888875.1:1494382-1496478 GCF_000151845.1 Pteropus vampyrus
GAGGTCCGAGGCTTCGCTCCAGGGCTCGGAATCGTTGAAGCTCAGCAGAAACCCTGCTGGTTTGCCTACCGCCCCTTCCCCCTTCAAACGCACTCGGACGCTCCCTGTCACATGAACGGGGGTGATTTGCTCTTCCCACCCACATGCGCAAAATGCTGGCTTCGACTCGGAGATGTCCATTTTTCTCATCCTATGGGCCGAGGCCAGCTGTCCCCAGGCCCCTTCCTTCTGCAGAATGGCTGGTGTCCTGACCCAGGGTCTCGCCCTCCCTGTAGGAATTTTCTTTTTCTACAGGCAGAACTCCCCCAAGGTGTAAGGCAATCTGATGGCAAAGGAGTGAAGCTGACCGGAACCGGGGCATTTGCGAGAGCCGGTGACCCCGTGTCTCGGCATCTAGTCCCCTCCCCCATGGTCTGAGGTGGGCACAGAAGGAAGTCTGAGCCACAGCTGCTTGGCACTGTCTGCTGCTGAGAATCTAGTCTCTGCCTCTTCTGGGAACCGCACGGCGTTCTCTGTAAGCCAGGCGCGCGCGTGCCTGGTGAGGTGCCCACGTGTATACCTGGGGCCTCAGCACACAGATGCGTACCTGTGCCAGCAGGCACCGTCCCTGGACGCCCCCTCCGAAGCCCTGTGGGGTCTGCACCCGGGCAGAGGGAGGCGGTGTGCTGGGAGGCGATGCCAAGCCAGCCGGGCCCAGGCCTGCCGAGCGGCTGCTCTCCAGGGTCCTCTCGGGCCGGCCCAGCCCCTGTGCCCCGAGGACAAGGCCGGTACCCACCTTCACGGATACCTTGTTGCTGAGTCCTTCCCGCGATTTCCGATAACCGTTCTCTAACTTGCCTTCCCGTTTGCCGTCTTTGTCTTTTTTCTCAGATTTTTTCCTTAAACGGAGTGCTGTGTGCCAAGATGTTGACTTCCTAGGGGGAAATTAAGACGTTGTTAGTATTCTGCCTTTCCAGTGTTCAGCAGGGGACTCCAGAAAGCATTAGGGAAAAGCTGACTCGTCAACTGACACAGACACACGGTTGACAGAAAGCTTCAGTAACCATGACCCCTACTAAGAATACTTTCCACGATTCTCAATAACCAGGAGATAAAACCAACGCTTGGTTCGATCAATTTCAAGGATTAAAGATAAAGGTGCCTGTGATGGTTAATTTTGTGTATTAACTTGACTGGGCCTATGGATGCTCAGCTACTTGGTCAAACACCATTCTGGGTGTTTCTGGATGAGATTAACATTTTAATTGGTAGAGTTAAAGCCTATTACTCTTCACACAGCGGTGGGCTGCATCTAGTCAGCTGAAGGTCTGAGCAGAACAAAAAGACCAGCCTCTTTGAACAAGGTGGGATCCTCTAGTGGAATGCCTCTGACTTTATCTGCACCATCGGCTCTTCTGGGTCTCAGCCTGCTGGCCCACCCTGCAGGCCTGGACTTGCTGGTCTCTGTAACTGCGTGACCCAGTTCCTTATAATAAACCTTTCTCTGTCTTTCTTTCTCTCTCTCTCCCCCCACACACATCTTGTTGATTCCATTGCTCTGGAGAACGCTAATGAAGGACCTAACAACATATTTAGACAAAAACAAAGTATAAAATGGGATTCTCGAACAAGGAGAAACGAGACAAGGGGCTGTCAGGGAAGACAGGCTCCCTGTAGCCTGAACTTAAGCCCAGCCTCCCTGCGGGGTCAGGGAGAGGGGGCAGCACTGATCGCAAAGGCACACTGCGGGGCTGGCTTGCCAGCATGCCCGCCTTGCAAACCCAGCCAAGGGCACAGCCAAGCCTGGCAAGGACCATGGCCACTGTCAGCGCTCTGGGTCCGGGTTTTTGGGCTGAAGTCTTTGGAGGCTTCAAAAATCACCAAGTCTTGCAATGCGTCTGCTCTCAGAAGCCACGTGGCTGACCCCTTCTGCAGCTGGAGAGGTTCAGGTAAGGGAAGTTTCTGAATCCAGCACCTATCTTTTGTTTTCTTTAAAATAATGTTTAATGCAGCAAAATCAGTTTCAAGTTTCTTAACTGAATTAGCTTTCCAGTATACATAAGGTAAGACACCTCGTATCTTTACCGGCAGCTTACAGAATGAGTATCTTCACTGAC
>NW_011888875.1:1497608-1499861 GCF_000151845.1 Pteropus vampyrus
TTTCCCTTCTAGAAGAATGCAGAATACCTAAAAAGGAAACCAACCACTGTTCTGCTCTGAGGGACAGCTACTCGGCCTCCTTTACGTGTCCCTTGGTGGCTGGCTCCCTTTTGAGCTCTGAGCGTGCGTGATTCAAGTGTCTCGAAGGCACCGTTGCCATGGGAACACATCACTGAAGATCTTAGCACAACGCTGGCCCGAGACTCAAGCTTCAGCCACAGCCCCTGATGGGGGAAAGCCTACCTCACACTGACCCTGCGGCCCTAGCGGCACCCGATCGTTTTGGGTCACTACTGTGTCTTCAGTGTCTAGCACAGTGACTGACATGCAGCAGGCACTCAATCCACGTTCAGTAACTTAGTCAAGGAGGCAAGATTGCAAATGTAAAACAGAGGTCATTTCTTAAGGCCACCTACCCGGGCCCGTAAGCTGGGTGGTATTAGGTGGAGAGTAGAAGAAACACCAGCGGCAGTATTTGTCCCAAGTTGTCATTTACCAAGTGACCCCTTTGTTCCAGGAGAGGAGGAAGAAGCTGAGACCACTGCCATATCCTAATCTACCTCTTGCCCTATCCCCTCTACCAACAGTCGAGACAAGAGCATGGTGCCCAGAGTCCTGCCCCCGCTAGCTGGTTCTCAGAGGCGTCCACCAACGACGCTGTCTGGACTTTTATGGATACCCAGGACTCTGAAGGCGCTAGCCTCTGCCGGACTCTGCCGGACTCTGCCGGTTGGTATAGATGTGACTGCCAGACAACCCTGTCACATGCCTGCTGGCCCCGGGCTACTGAACGGGTATTA
This sequence comes from Pteropus vampyrus, assembly GCF_000151845.1. Classification (NCBI taxonomy): domain Eukaryota; kingdom Metazoa; phylum Chordata; class Mammalia; order Chiroptera; family Pteropodidae; genus Pteropus; species Pteropus vampyrus. The sequence continues at coordinate 1,498,409 of NW_011888875.1, forward strand.
GGACACACCAGAGCAGGTGGCTCACTGCTGTCATCAAGCCAGCGTGCTGGGACTCAAATGCCAGGCTCTGACTCTAGGCCCACAGTGGAGCGTGGATTAAACACACCAGCGTGCCGAGCTGTCATTCCCGCCTCGGCCAAGGGGGCTGTCGTGGGGTCCTGCCCCCAAGGGTGCCCACGCTGTCCTCGTCAGGCTTCGGCCTGTGCATACTCATTGTACAGTTTTACGCTTTTAGTACATACTTTAGTATCTGACTTACGTAGCAACATCCAATAATTTTGAGACTAGAGAGTCAAATTTGCTAGTAAATGTAAACAAAGAGTAGCTTCTGTGGCACAGCCACTTTGGGTAATAAAGTATACCATAATTTGAGTATTTTGCCACAATAGAAGCAATTAGTGTTTTCTGAACACTTCCCATGTACAAGGCTAAGTACTCGGCTTTTGAAATCTATCTTGTCCAGTGCTCACGACCATCCTGCCAGCAGGCACAATCATCACCCCCTTACGAAGTGGGAGGTCAGGGGTATGCACTGGCCCCCTGGCCTTCGAGAGAAAAAAGCAGAGCTGCATTTTACTGCTGCCCAGGGGACGGGTACAAGGGAGGTTCTGCATCCACATCTGGGGGGCTGGCACAATCACTGTCTGGGTTGATCCAAAGCACTCCACTCTTGCTCTCAGTAGAACTTTCCAGAAGGAGGAAGAAGAACCTGGGTTGTGCGTTAGGCTCAGCTGCTTGGCTGTGACTGCAGACAGCTCCACGGAAGTGGTCAAGAGGAAGGAGGCCACCGCTGACCCGCCAGGAGGATAAGATGGCTCAAATGGGTGGGAGCAAGGTGGGGTGACAGTTCCTTTTAACTGAAATACTTAAGCGTCCAGAGGCAAAAATCCCCATCTGAGGCCTCTCCTGGTCTTTCCAGGCCTCTGGGGGCATTTCTGTAAGGCATTCTGACCCATTGAAAACACTGGCAATTTGCCTTTCCAGGTTATCTGCCACACAAGAGAAAGTAAGAGACAGAAATAAGAGGTAACTTTTGCAACTGAAAACTTGCCGGAGTACGTGCCACACGTGACTGTGCCTTTGTCTCAGAGTGAACGTCCCGGGAGGGAGCCAGGCGGTGGCCGTTATGCATGTGCACTCAGGGGCGCACAGGCCAGCACGGGTTCCCGCGCTGGAGTGGCTGGGTGTTCATTCTGAAACACAGACTCTGAGAGCGCCTCGGGTGCCTAAGGGAGAGTGTCCAGGCTGGGAGGCGCTTAAGGGCTGCTCCCGGGTTGATTTCGTTAGGGGGCGCAGCTGCGAGGCGGGCCTGCACACCGAGTATTCAACTAGGTGCTGACAGACGGCGTCACTGGGCCCTCTGCATCTTTTCCGCTGGCTGAGTCGTGTTCTGACGCTCACGGGCACACCCAGCATTGCAAACCTAACGAGCGGGCCGAGCTGTTGTGCAGGA
>NW_011888875.1:1502041-1506718 GCF_000151845.1 Pteropus vampyrus
GTTAAACGGACTTGATCGAGGGAGTGTGTGAGTCGGTGGGGGGCAGGAGAAGGCCAGAAGTGCGCAGTGAATGCAGACAAGTGTGAGGGAGATTTTAACTGCCCGGGAGCAGCAGGCAGAGCCTTAGCATCCCTGCCAAATGGGAAGAAATGGAATAGGCCAGAGGACCGCTGACAAACTGCGGGAGGCCCTGTGCTGCCAGGGGAGACGACTGGGAGCCCACAGGTACCAGCTGGCTCCTGCACCCTGGGAAAGGTTAGTCCAGCGGCCGCAAAGGTCTTTACACCAGAGACCGGTTAGGCAAAGAGCCTGGCTGGGAGTTAAGGAGTCTCCTGGTCCCCACACGGCAGTGGGGTATGGACTGCTTTGTTTTGCAGTCTGTACACGAGAGACATGGGACAGGAAGGAAAGAGCTCTGCAAACTCCCTCGTGGGTCATGAAGCCATCTCCCCTCTTGGCTTTAGTGATTACTTTGTTACATAATCATCGGCAGGAAACCCCAGGAAATATGCCAAATGAGATACATGGAAACAGATTTGTAAAGTGTAAAAACCTTTTAGAAATACAACAATCAGGCATAGCCCCTTCCTGCCTGGGAGGCATCAGGCATGTGTGAAAAAGCATCCTGGAGCCAAATAACATTTTACAAACTCCCCCTTGGCCAAAGCCTCTCACAGGAATAAGGGGGGAGAGAGAGCAGGGGGGCTGCCAAGCCCAGAGCTTCTGCTCCAGTCCTGATGTCATTCGATCCTCTGGAATCACTACCTAGACCAAGTGTCCAGGGAACCATACAGCATGGCCGACTTACCTGGCAATTTGGAAGCAGTTCATTTTATTTTAAAGAAGACTGTAAAAGTTTAATAGAGATTTCCCAATAGTTACATGCTGTAGATCGTCATTTAATGCACCACTTAAAACACTACGTTTAGAGTCTAGCATTCACTGTCAGAGGAGCTAAACTTTTTTCTGCATACATAGGAACCATTCCCTAATCTCACGCATCCAATTCTAACTGCAAGTGGAAAAAATGATCAGTCTATGATTTGGACAGGAGCCTGGAGTTCACGGCCAGGCAGCTCATTACCATCTGGCTCCAAATGCCACATGATCCTGTCTTCTCACCGAGTGCCTGTGTTTCTGGCTCTTGACTGTCACACAAGGTGTGAATGTAGTTTTGTGATGACAAAGAAATTACGATGTCTTACTGGACTGAGGCACAGACATAGAGCATGGACATGGATGAAAAGACAAAGAAAAGTCATGGAGATCTTCAATGATCACCAAATCACAGCCGGAGTCGAAGTCAGCAGTCACGAAGAGAAGCAAGCGGTGTTAGGTCACAGATGTAAAGTCACAGTAGTTATCCACAATGTAAGGTCAGAGTAGTCACTCCCAGGGTGGAGAGGGCACTAACCCCTGAGGTGTTCTGCACCTTATTGTTGCATTGTGTTATTATTCTTCTGAACCTCTATAATCACTCATGTCATGGAAGGTACTATGTCTTGTTTTAAGGAGGAGACAGGTTTGGATGTCCAATGCAATGAACACAAATTTTAAAGTTGCACTTGAGACTGTCCCCAACATGTCTGGCCAGTTCCATCTGCTGCCTCAGTTCTCATGCATCCCTGAATTAGGACAGGGCTCTGGTGCACACAGGCTGTGGGAGACCACGTGGGACAGGAGAGAACAGGGCAGCTACGAGGGCAGGTGCTTGGGAGCCAGAGTCCACGTGAAGTCCTGAGTCTGCCGCCAACGATTTGGGGAACTTTGGGCAACTCGTTAATCCACTCTGTGCTCCAGTTTCCTCAGCTGCGCAACGGGAGTAACAGGAGTGCCTGCCACACACGGTGGCTGTGACGATGCAGGGGAGCAGCGTGCCGCCGGGGCTTAGAATGGCGCCGGCCACAGCGTGAGTGCTCGGTCGGTCCTGTCGTCGTCTTTTGTACGTGGGAGAGAAAAGGGAAACGGAAACGAGTGCGTGAGGGGAAAGAAAACTCACGCCCAGTCACAGAACACACTCACCATTTAAAAAATTGCGCTGGTTTTCTAAAATTTGGTTGATTTCATGGATCCACGTTTGCCGGACGCTTGGACTGGACGAATGCAAAACGAAGGTCTCCGCCACGTCGCCCGTCCGCGATGTCAGGGCAAATTTACAGGGGTCGTTTTCCACATTTTCCTCTAGGCAAAGGCAACTCACCTGCAAAAATTTAAAGCATTATTCCCAATAGACAAAAGGTGAAGCAACCCAAGTGTCCATCGATGGATGAATGGATGAATGAAATGTGGTCTATACAGTGGAATATTATTTAGCCTTAGAGGAAGGGCCGTCTGACATGTGCTAGGATATGGACAGACCTGGAGGACTGTAGGCTAAGTGAAAGAAGCCAGTCATAAAAAGACATCCACACAGACAAGGTCCCTAGCGTAGTCAAGTTCATAGAGACAGTAGAATGGTAGCGGCTGCGCGGGAGGGGACTGACAGTCAGTGTTTAATGAGTATGGAGTTTCAGTCTGAAAGATGAAGAGAGGTGAGGTGGGGGGGTGGGGTGGGGAGGGTGACAGTTGCCCAGCAACGTGAATGCACTTAATGCCACTGAGCTATACATTTAAAAATGGTTGAGACGGTAAATTTTATGTTATGCACATTTTACCACAATAAAAACATTCAAGCACATTTTTTCCCACTGGTCGGCTGCAAAGTAAAGTTCATCCTATGTCAGAATTGAAACAACCACACTTTGCTACAGGGAGATTAACAAGAGTTTAACCAGTAGTTTGAACAATTAATTAGAAAAGTGGGCCTGGGATTACTTGTTTGCAAACCTCCTACACAAAGACCCAGTGTTTATCAGCTCTCCAGGAAGAAAATGACGCCATTTAAAAAATCTTGAATATTAATATAACTTGTGTCATGGAGTTATGTGTGACATGGCACGTAAAACAATTTTTCTGAAGCAGAATATGTAAATTAGTGTATAAAGAGAATTTCTATGGTGACAGAGTGATTTTTCTGTCAAGAAACTTAGGAAAAGAACGATGAGACGTGCAGGCGAGGGATGGGTGTGCAGCGGTGACCACGGACGGGCCTCGAACGGGCGGGACGGCGGGAATGCTGTGAGACAGGAGAGGGCCCGCAGCCCAGCTTCATGTCACCTGGCTCTAACGCCTCCCCAGGCTCGCTGGGCAGAAGACCCGCCCCCGGCCTGAAGTGGGAGGCCGCGTGGAGGCTGCTGCTGGAGGCGGCCAAATAGATGCCTAAGTGTGGCACTGGATGGAACGAGGTGCAGTGTCCCGCCTGTGTGCCGAGGCCTTGGCTCAGACGATCGAAGAGGTTCCCTGTTCCTGAAAGGGACCCTGTCAGCTTAGGCACAAGGAAGCATGTCCCTGCTCTGACCTCAGGACCTGCACAGCTGCAGAGGAAGAATGGGGGGGCGGGTGGTGGGGGGCAGGCTGTACCTCCCAGGGACCCTCTGCTGGGACCTCAGGCCTCTTCCTTCGCTTTTCTCTGTAACCCTTACAGGACTCGTGGCTATTTGCAATTACTTTCTTTGTCTTTTTCTATCAGAGAGCAAACTAGTCCAGGGTACAGGCTCCTGACCCCTCCGTGTCTGCAGCCCACGGCCCGCACTGAGCGCAGTATGTCCTTGCTGGACAGACGCTATGTCCTTGTTGGAGGGAGGGAAGAGCAAGGCATAGGGTGAGCTCTCTGCCCTGGTCCCAGAGCAACGCTCCGAATCTGTGCCTCTGAACTTACATAAGCTGTACATGGTCCTGGAGAAGGTGGAACACAAACACCTAGACCAGTCTTCATCACGGTAAAAAGGAGCAGCAGTGGCCACACAGAAACTCGTGAGGGAGAGGCCACTGTAGAAAGGGACCAGAGGCAGATGTGGTGAATTTAAAGGGTCTGAACCGTATTAGAAAATTCTCCAAATATTCAGTAAACTAAGGATCAGGACACATCATCGTTAGAAAGGAAACAGTCCATCGGCGTGACCGGCACCACGTGCGCCCTTGAGAAAACACTGCATTACCCAAGTTATAAACACACGGTACCTTGATACTGTTCTTAAACAGGAATCCTGGCATGGAGAAGCCCTTTTTTTTGTCAAGTGGCTCACTGAAAATGACAATCTGTTCGAAGAGGAAGACCCGCCTCTCTTTGCAGCGAGGCAGAAGTCCCGTGTCTTGGTCTGTGACCAAGAATGTGTCTTGTAAGAGCAGCTTGCCCTGGGCAACAATTTTACCCTAAAACGAGTAAAAGGGGCAAAGGAAGAGGAGAAAACACATTAAGATACATGAAGTTGTTTTCTTTAAAGTTTCCTCCTACAAATTAACATATACGTCTATTAATTTATACAGCTTAAGTTTTTCTTTTTGTTATCATGAGTTTTTGGCCCCAAAGAGGACAATTAATCTAAATAAAATTGTTGCCAACTTTTGTATAAACCACTGGCCTGTTGGCGGGACCCAGGGAGAGATGCACCAGGATCCATGTTTTCAGAAGCTCTCCGGGAGAGCGTGGGCGTGCTTTTTTGAGAGCCACGGCAAAAGAACTTGAAACCCAAATCTCTAGCAAAACAGTAGGCGAGAAAAATAAAAACTTCTCCTGTCTCCTTACCCAACAGTCAAGTTAAAAAAAAGATGCTGGTTCTGAATATCTTGAGGATACTA
>NW_011888875.1:1506768-1509051 GCF_000151845.1 Pteropus vampyrus
GTGGTGAATTTAAAGGGTCTGAACCGTATTAGAAAATTCTCCAAATATTCAGTAAACTAAGGATCAGGACACATCATCGTTAGAAAGGAAACAGTCCATCGGCGTGACCGGCACCACGTGCGCCCTTGAGAAAACACTGCATTACCCAAGTTATAAACACACGGTACCTTGATACTGTTCTTAAACAGGAATCCTGGCATGGAGAAGCCCTTTTTTTTGTCAAGTGGCTCACTGAAAATGACAATCTGTTCGAAGAGGAAGACCCGCCTCTCTTTGCAGCGAGGCAGAAGTCCCGTGTCTTGGTCTGTGACCAAGAATGTGTCTTGTAAGAGCAGCTTGCCCTGGGCAACAATTTTACCCTAAAACGAGTAAAAGGGGCAAAGGAAGAGGAGAAAACACATTAAGATACATGAAGTTGTTTTCTTTAAAGTTTCCTCCTACAAATTAACATATACGTCTATTAATTTATACAGCTTAAGTTTTTCTTTTTGTTATCATGAGTTTTTGGCCCCAAAGAGGACAATTAATCTAAATAAAATTGTTGCCAACTGTTGTATAAACCACTGGCCTGTTGGCGGGACCCAGGGAGAGATGCACCAGGATCCATGTTTTCAGAAGCTCTCCGGGAGAGAGTGGGCGTGCTTTTTTGAGAGCCACGGCAAAAGAACTTGAAACCCAAATCTCTAGCAAAACAGTAGGCGAGAAAAATAAAAACTTCTCCTGTCTCCTTACCCAACAGTCAAGTTAAAAAAAAGATGCTGGTTCTGAATATCTTGAGGATACTAGTAGGTCATATGTAATATGAGTCATCTGGCAAACGACTCGCAGAAAAGTCTGCTAGGCTAACGAACACAGCGACCCCGAGGTCAGGCTCCCAGGGGTGACAGAAGGGCAGGGGCCCCCTGCTTCCCACTACCTGCCGGGGAAGGAAACTCCGCTCGTGTGACAGCACAGGGCCCAGGAGACAAAGCAGAGTCCTGCCTGTTTCCGCCACGAGGCGCAGGGCTCTGAGCAGAGGAAGGTTGCAAAAAAGCAAATCAAAAGCATCAAAAAAAAAAAAAAAAAAAGGTGAAAGACTCTATCGATCAGGCTGAAGTAAAGACAGAGAAGACAGAAAACAAGCAAAAGGATCAGCTTTCTACACGTGGAGGTAAAGAATCCGACGCAAGGGACAGTGACAGTCGGAGCCCGGAGCAAGGCTAAAGAGGAGCAGCCGCATTACGTCGAATCCTTGCAGCCGCCCGACGCTCATCATGTCGCTGCACCGCTTCGGCACCATGCACATGACTTCCACGGCTCTCTGCGGGGGAGGGGTCAGAGGTCACCTTCGCCCCGCGCTCGGGTCCTCACCCTCCCACCCTGCGGTGTGCGCGGGGCACAGCCCGGTGGTGGAGAGACCTGCCGTCGCCCCGCCCGGGGACAGGCTGCTTGGACACGCGTGGGGACAGCCTGGGGGAGACCTTGGCGGGGCGGAAGTACCTCCAGTTCTGATGTATCCAGACTGGCTTTTTTGGAGTACTTGAGGAAGTCCTGCAAGGGAAGCGGACAGGAGGCCGTGAGCAGGGTGACGGGCACGCGGCAGCTACCCCAGGACCTCGCGCAGCGGGCGCCTGGCACTGGGCTCGGCGCTTCGGTTCTATTCTCTCATTTTTCCCTCCCAGTAACGCAAGGACAAGGTGTCCTTAGGTGGATTTTGGCGGCAGGAGAGCGGAGTCTATCTCAGAAGATACTGGTTGCCGTTTCACTCCGAGACAGGTTCTAACTTTTATACGTGAAGGAATCTCAAGGCACTTAAACAGTCACCTTTACCGTGGAAATTGTGTTGTGCGGAGGGATTTAAATAAATCAAGGCTATTGCTGAGCCAATAGAGAGAAACAGGCATGGACTGCCATTTTAATTTTATCCAAGGCTCTGAGAAGATTAGAGAATATGTCGCTAGGATTCAAAGCCTGCGGTGGGGTAAAAAGTTCGCTTTAACTGACTGACAACTGGATTCAGAACTTGATGTAAGCGAAACATTTGAGAAAACAGTGTAAGGTGTCTCATTAAATTTTTAACAAACACACACCAAACCCTATTCTGAAATATTTAAAATCAGGAGTAACGAGACTGTTTTTTTTGTTTTTCCACAGAAGAGATTCCCCTCACCTGCCAAGCACTCCCTGCCCTCTCACCAAACTGACTCCCGACACCAGGATTTGCACCTGGCAAAGCCTCACCTTCAGTAACAGCTGGTATTTCATAATTCTCTGCACTGGTTTGATTAACAAATCTGTGAGTTG
>NW_011888875.1:1510576-1521144 GCF_000151845.1 Pteropus vampyrus
CTACACTACACAAAAACTATTTCTCAGAATGTCCAAGCTTTACGCTTTCACGTTTCAGAGCTGTTTTTCAACATAGTCTTTTAAGCTTAAAGACCTTCTTTTAATGACTGTCCTTTATTCATACAATATTTTAATTTTAGGCTAAAAATTTAGATTATGACTTATTCTGAATTTGTAACGAGTCTTAAATTTAAAACTGATTGAAAAAAACCCCATATTTTCACAATGACCCATCTTCTAAATGCTAAGGGATATAATCACAGATTGGATTCATAGTCATTTCTTTGATTTATGGGAAAGAAACACAGGTTCAGAACTCTTATAACTGAGGCTAATTTCCTCAGGATTCCTGGGAAACAAATGATGTCTAAAATTTTGAAAATCAACTATAACAAAGATTCAGAAATAATTCGTTTCTATCTCAGGTCTTACCTCAAAAAAGGTATCGATGTATTCTGAGACTATGTGCTCGGACTTTGGTTTATTTTGACAGTAGACTATGTACATGTGCAACCTTCTCTCCTAGGAATGAAAAAGGCGAACAGACGGGTTAAAACAGTAGGAAGTTCAATCAGAGTGCAAGAGCACACGCACCTTTCAGCACATTCAGAAAGGAAATTTCTTAAAACTAAACTGAATGGCTTAGGCTCCTGGGAGCACATTCCAGATTCATGACGCAGATTGACAGCTCTCCAAACGGCCCTCCATTATTGCTCCCTGGGATCTATCGAACCCCTCACTGTACCTGGCAAACACCGGAGGCAGTGCAAGAACACGGTTCTTTGCATTAAAGGAAGAATCACTGCTACCCCCGCTTCCAGCCCTGCCAAAGGGCCTCGAAGCCTGGCTGTGTTTAGTAGGGAAGAAAAAGCTTTTCAGTCTCACATGCTGAAGGCAGGAACGTGTAGACGGTGAGCCACCCTTAATCTGAGGATCCTCCAAGTGTGGTGTGCCACACCCCTGGTGTCCCCGAGGTCCTTCAGGGGATCCATTAGTTCGACATTATTTTCAAAACCACACTAAGATGTCATGTGCCCCTTTCACTGTGCTGATGTGCAAAGCCCATGGTGGGTGAAACTGCTGGCATCTTCGCAAATATTCGTCACCGCCACGCGTTCGCAGGAAAAAAATGCCAGTTTCACCTCAAGATGTCCTTGGTGAAGCAATAAAAATGCACTTTATCAGAACTCAATCTCGGGGTATGCATCTTTTTAACGTTCCTGTGACCAAGTGGACACACCCGTTCACGCTTCCGCTGAACACGGCTGGCTCGGTGGGAGCACCTGTGGGCGGGAGCTGCGAGCTGACTCTGCTGATTCTGTGGATCGCCACGTTTATCCGGAGTGACGGGCACAGATGGCAGTCACGTACTCCTGGGCACCTGGGAGGCGCTTCCTTAAACTTGAATGAGCCTGTTGTTTTGAAGCAGACAACTGGCAGTGTCTGTTAATAATGAAAACTTGAGCTTTCAAGCAAAGAGTCAGAATGCCGGAAAACATGCATCTGCCACCATGGACTTGACAACACGTATTTTTCTGAAGGGACGGGTGGTATCATCAACAAATCTCATTTCCTGATATTGTGTCATGAAATGCTCCAACACCTGGAGGATTTGTCTAAATCAGAGAACCGGTATCTTCCGACCGGCCAGTGCATGATGTCACAAGCTCGTGTATGGGTGCAAGGCAGTCCAGTGGCTTTCAGTGTGACAGCGAGGGAGAGGCTCACCAACGGGTCTTCAAGTTCCATGCTGCAACTAGCCTCTAAGAACTTTTCACGTGTTGAGTTTTGGTGTAGTATCTAAGAAAACTATATCTGAAAAGGCTACATGTCTGTGGGAGGATGGATTTTTCTCTTTCATATATTTTAACTAAAAAAATTGCAATAGATTGAATATATAAGCAGATATAAAAATCCTTCCGTACTCTATTAAGCCAGACCTTAAAGAGATTCGCAAAAATATAACTACGGTCACTAATTTTTTGAAAATATGGTAATTCTTCCTTAAGAAAACCCCTTTCATGTTAGCACAGTTATTTTTGATCACACATATACTTAGCTACTACGTTAAACCCCCTGCATGCAGAGGTGCATCGCCATCCCCACCAAGCCCGTTTGCCTACAGACATCCGCAGACATGTTCCTGCTTCTGCTTTGGCTCTGACCCCCTTCTGACCGCTCTGTTGTAAGCTGCATGGCCGGGGGTGGGGGGGCAGGTGACCAGAAGAGCAGGTCATTCATATCAAGAAGACCAAGATGGCATTTCAATTCCAACCAGCTGACACTGCATAGTGAGGTTTCATTCTTGACATAAGCACTTTGGTAAACTGCAAGTTTGCCCTTAGTCTGACAGACCAATTACCAAACATGACGATAGCGGACAGAATATAAATAACACTACTGTACTTACATGTTTCACAAAAAGGGATCCTAGTTTTTCCGGATCTTCAAGGCACTTCTCCAACTCTCCTAAAAAAAAGCTAAAACGAGGAGAAATATTAAACCATTTCCAACATGGCCTTCTAATTTTAGACTGAAGTTTCTATTTTCAGAGTTGTCTGTTTTGACATGAGCTGTTGGGAAGTATAAAGTATATACTTAACAAGTGAAAGGTACACAGCCAACACTGTTAGGACAGAAAGCAAAAGGAGACACAGTTAAAAAAGACGAGGCAGAATGACAGCATCCCTTAGCTGGCAACCTTCCCTTCCTTTGGACAATTAACATTTTTGTTTCGTTGTTTGTTTGTTTGTTTGTTTTTTTAATAATACGAGCAATGATATCCTGGCTGAATACTGAGAGAAAAATGTTTCAAAGCAATTTTTATTTTCAAATAGTCCTTGTACCTATGAGTTTCATATCCTTTCTATGGTAATTTTTAAGAGGCTCAAATTGGATGATAGCATGTAAAATACTGAATATGTTACCCAAAATAGTTTTATAAAGTTTTCTCAAATATCATCGAAATCAATTGCTAGGTTACAAATATTAACTGCCACTAAAATCAAAATTAGGTATGATCACAGAAATAAAATAGTTGTGGACAACTGTTGATCTTCTGGGCTGTGATTGTCTTTAAGATGCATACCTACCTTATTATCACTAACATATGTTGGTATTTATGCTCAGTGTTTTATTAACCTGAAAACGTGGCTACCAGTTAATGCTGTGTTGAACTGTCTAGCACTTGGGTAATTATTTCTCCTAGTTCTGCACACGCCATGACAGATACAATCTCTGGGTGCAATTTCTCTGTCTGGTCGTCCAAGACAACCATGTGGTTTTCCTCTTCCCTGCCACAGCTTAAAAACCAGCCTTGGGAGTAGAAGTCTAGATAATAGCACCAAATATTCCTTTTTAAATTGGTTTCGCTGTAGACTTTCAATAAGTCTACAGTCTATAGAGCTATCGGAGTGCTGTCTCTGAAGCTGACCAATCATTGATCTGAATCTAACTGCATTAGGTATTACAGGAGATATAAAAATTAAGACCCTGTACCTGGGTTTGAGGGCTTTACATTCTATTAGGTAAAAATGAGATAAATATTGAAATAATAAAACACTACTTGGCACGCCGTGGCAGTCCCTCCTTACATCTGTATAGTATGTTATAATTCCGAATGCACATTAACAGGTGTCATCTGCAAGGACGAGAGCGCGTTTATGATTCGAGTGATTGAGTCTAACGGAGCAGTGAGCATCTGACGGGCTTGGAAGGTGACAACAGCAGGCTGCAGGGCGAGGCGGCTGCGGGGCACGTGAAGACGGGAAAGCAGGGGGCCTGTCCACCTAACGGGGAACTGGGCAACAGAAGAGGGTGGCCGGAACGTTCCACAACATCAGCAGCTGGCATAAGGCGACACCAAGATGACGAAGGATTTTAAAATTAAGGGCAAGGTGACCTGAAGGGACAGATGTGTGGCGACCAGCTTTGGCGGGCTGAGGCAGCTGTGGGAGCAGCGGCCCCCACATGGATCTCCCGATTAGGACAGGCGTGACACCTGTTCTGGGGTCACACCTGATTTTCACGGGCGATCGTGTCTACTTTTTCCATTAAAGCTGAACTGGAAAAATGAGCATCTTCGACACCCTCTAAAGGTAGTAATGTGTTTACTCACGAGGTGGCTGCAGTTCACTAGGAACGTTTACTGAGCCTTACTCTGTGCTGAGGATGTGCTAAGGGCTTTCACACGTATTAACTCAGTCACTCTTCACCAAAATCCCATGCAGTGGGTCACACTACGACCCACGCTGTGTAGCTGAAGAACGTCAGCACAGAGAGGGGAAGCAAATGAATCACGGTCAGGCCGAGGCCGTGAACCCGGGCAGCCAGGCTCGGCGCCAGTGCTTCTAGTCAGCCCTACACGGGTCCCCTGGATTGACCGGCATGATGGAGCCAGGACTCTTCCCTGGGCCATGAAATGCTACCGCAAAACAGCTCGGCCCACTGGTATTTCTTTTGCACCCACTACCGCCGTGAAGCTACACAGGGGATCCAACGGAAGGGACCAGTGAGCATCCTTCGCCGTCCGCCCGACGCACTGCCGTCTGGCAGGCGACAGCGCTGCGCACACTGCCGAGCCCGAGGCGGGCGTTACGTACTCTCTGTGCCAGTCGTAAATCTGGTGGATGTTGCCGAACACGATCTTGTCCTTCCCTTTCATGTCATCGGGGACGCCATCCTCCTTCATCAGTGCCATGTAGCCCTGCGGTTTTTTAGAAAATAAGTTTATTTACTGAACACGTCTGGGTCAAGTAATAGTTTATTATTTAATAACCATTAAGGACAAAACAGACACGTACTCTTCCACGACCCATTTTAATAAACAAACAGAAACCCTCTAGGAAAAGTATCTAAGTGGCCCTTGGACAACTCAGGGGCTTGGGGGCGCCGACCCCCGTGCATTCAAAAATCCATGGAGAACATTTGACTCCCCTAAAACTTAACTACTAATGGTCTACTGTTGACCAGAAGCCTTATGGACAACATAGTGGATTAGCACATATTACGTATGTTGTATGTATTATATACTGTATTCTTAAAATAAAATAAGCTAGAGAGAAGAAAATGTTATTAAGAAAATCATAAACAAAATACATTTACAGTATTTACTGAGGAAAAAAATCCACATATAAGCGGACTCATGCAGCTCAAATCCATAGTTCAGGGTCAAGGCATACACTTAAATGAAGTGTGTGCTGTTACATTTATTGCCATAAACTTCTCTCCCTGACCTGTTTGGCATTCATAGATCAAAATTCTTCTGAAGAAGTTTGAGGAACTGAAGAAGTCTAAACAAATGTAAATGGTTTCATAAAACAAATCATCAGTTTATAAATATTAAATATTTGGCCAGAAACATTTATTTGAGAAATTCTGAGAAATCTGTTCTCAGCATTTATCGTATATAAATAGATTTTCATTTCTTTTTGGATTATTTACATAATTTGTCAAATAAGGATTAAACAATATTCTTTTCATAAACTGATTTTTAAATAATAGTTGATTAAATATGTTGCTAAAATGTAGTTAAAACTTCTATTTAACTCAAATGGAATTCGGCCTATATAAAAACCTCTTAAGAATTCAAATTACTTATATTTTACTGTTAATCAAACATGTTACATCTCTTCAGACACAATTAATTAACAGTTGTTAATTTTCATTGAATGCAGACCCCAAACATACTGTCCCGTACATATTTGCAAAGCTGAAAAAACACGATAAAATTTTATACTATAAAAAAACAGCTTCCTGATGAGTCGAGTTTGTGAATCTGATTATGCCCTGAACTTAATGGCAGGGAAAAGCCTGCAGATGGAGATGGTCCTTGATCCAGTATGAAAGGCAGTGGTTTTGCCGCGATGGTACGGGGCATAGCGCCATGTCGGGCAATGAAGATGGTGAGACATGTGTCCTGTGAAAACTAAACAAAGGACCTGGTGTGGCCACAGATCCTTCTCTGAACCCGGGCGGATTCAGAATGGACCTGAATCAGCAGCTGGACACACACACTGGCTTTGTTAACCCATGATGTTCTTGCTTCTGTGATGATACCCACTCTTGTGAAATATTCAAAGGCAGAGTTCCCATATAATAAATAACGATGGTTGGATATGATAATTTTGAAACTTAATTATTAAAAATAATATGCTAGATACGCTATGCAAAAAAAAGAGGCCTTTAAAAGTGAATACAGATTGTTAAAATAACTGGCTGAACTTTATTTTTCAGAAATACCTTTTCTCTGTCAAATACTTTTAATAAAGTTTTTGAGGAGGTGTCAGCGTTAAACTGCCTAATGCAATACCCCTTTGACAACTCTGGGGGCTGACACCGGCTGTTAAATCTCTGGAAACATGTACCTCAACCACATAGCCGAGGTCCCGCACGTAGTCACGCTCTGTCTCCACTAATTCTTGCAAAACGTAGCTAGAAAGAGAAAGAGAAAGAGAAAAAGTGTTTACAACCCAGAGTCTTCATGTTCTAAATGAGTTCTTTTGCATTTTTGCTTTTGTTAGGTCACACTCTCCCTGGGACTGCATAACAACATATTGAACTTGCATAATTGTCTCCAATTCTGAGTGTCCTGAATCACTCAAGGTGCATGTGGGTGACCCATGGGACTTGCAGAGGTTGCAAGACACTTCGCATTCGGGGCAAATTCCCACCACCAGACTCTGATCACATACATGGACAACCGAGAGAAGCTTAGACGTAACTTTGTTATAAAGGCATGACATTAAAAGAAGCAGGCTTTTGTTATTGTTCTCTTTTTAATGATTAAGTCATTATAAGCTTCATTGGGCATACGAAAAAATTTAAAGCTTTCGGTCTGATCACATGATTTGAGAAGTGTTTCTTTATATAGGTTCAATAACTGCTTAACGCCACTCAGATAATAGAGGGCAATTACTTCATCAGTGTAGCACATCTCGGTTGGCCTGAAACCATTCATTCATTCATTCAATCATTCGTTCATTCGACCGATTAGGCACCTCCTACGTGCCAAACATCGGTCATTCCAGCACTCAGTAAAACCCGGTTTCTGCCTTCAGGCAGCTTGTGAGTTCTCCTCTTCATCAAAGGCAAGTTCAAATCCCTTATAATATTTTTCAGGACTCTTTTTTCCCCACCATAAGCAGCTTTACTGGAACAGAGAAGAATCACTATCGCTCAAGTAGGTTCTGAAAATATCCAGGTTTTCGGGACTGTATCTAATTTTATGTTGCCTTTTTGCCGTCACAACTATGTACACAATAGAAAGCATAGGACTTTCTCACCAGAAGTGACAGAAGACATTCTGTCTCCTATCGTTCTCATTTCTCAATCAAGTATGATGTACAAGTGGCACAGTAATGACTGCAGCCACGGCCTGCTGCACGCTCATGAGCCCGGATGCTCTGCAGACACACGCACAGTTACTCAGAGACCTGGGGTCGCCTTGCTGGGCTGATTCAGACATGAACCCCAGTCATGTGACAAAGGCAGGAGGAAAGCCGCTAAACAATGACTACGAAGGCGTCTGTCTTACTGCCGTCTCTTCAGAGAGCTGGATTTTCTTTCTTCCATCTCGTCGATGGGCGAGGAGGAGGAGAGAAGGGAGTTGTCTGAAGGATTGAAGGAGGGGCTGCTACTGTCTCCCTGGTCGACCAGGAGTGAGCTGGGACGATCCTCCAGTGCCTGAAAGACATGAGGTCACCGATCATGGTTCTGTCTGCAGTTATCAGAGGCGGAAATCAGGGTAAGGAAGTCCCATACTCTGGAGATGCAGAAGGCCTGACTATAAATTATAAAATCTATGTTTGTGAAATTGCACAGTAGTTAACAACAAAACTCCCCAACATTCATTAAAAATTGAGTAAGAGGAGCTGGATAAAAGAGGAAAGTTAGAATGAAAAAAAAAAAAAGTGAATTTATATACATTGACACAGTCTGTTCCAGGTCACAAATAATTAGAAAAATATACAACTTGTTTACATCAGAGCACCACACTGTGCCGTTTCAAACCCAACAATTTCCTGCTGAAAATATAATTTTCAGTTATATTTCTGCCGAATGAAAGCATGACTGTTTCAGAAATGTGTGGAACTGCCTCATCAGGCCGCTTACTCCGGACACACTGCCCGTGTGCCTTGTCAGTGGGCAACATGGCGGTGTCACCAATCTATATTTTAAACAGACTTGGTTTGTTTCTTGATCATCCATGAAGTCTTAACTGGTACTTTGATGCAGACAGATCACCTAGCTAAAAGTAATCCCCATCTCTGTGACTCACACTCACACTTCCTTTCCATATCTTCTGGAAGAAGCAGCTGTCATGCTGGCCTCAATTACTTATCGTAAACTCTCTCTACACACCACATTTCAGTTTCTGCAGGTGACTGTTTTCACTGTCCTACTCTCGGCAGAATTCGAGCAAAGCTTTGTAGGTGATCAATATTCTGTGAATTAAATACTGATGACTTCTCTCCCTGGATTAGTGTGACAGATTTGCACTCGATTACTTTCTAATGGGTAGACATTAATTTTCTTAGCCTGAATTCACGAAGCTCCTAGGCGTACAGGTTACAGTTCTTTTAAAAATGTCAAAGCAGCTCAGCTGGACACACAGAGATGATCAAGAAGTGTTTAGCAACTGAAATGGGAAAATGTGATTATCAAACAAACAAAAAAAGCCCAATACAAGCTGTAAGGACAGTTAATATTTGCTATCAAATTAAAACCTCTAACACGTGTCCTGTTTTTTCTCCGGAGGACGGACTGACTGATGCTGACTTCGTCACTAGGCGCAGCGCTGAGGACACCGTCTCTATGTGCCGCCTTGTCCACCACACCCATCGAGCTGTGGAAGGACACTGCCTGCTGCTCTTCCTTATGAAAAAGTTACTGAACAGGGCATAATGTGAAAACAACACTCTTATTTTTAAACAAATAGCTATTGACCTTTACTGCAGGCAAGCGTCCTGCAGGAAGTAGCAGACCCCGCTCCACGCTCCTGATCTCGGGGTCTCTGGCAGGAGACGAGTCTGAAGTGCAAGTCTGCACCGTCTCCCGTCTGGATGCGCCAGGAAACAGCCGAAGCTTGTTAGACTTAACTCCGTTCACGTGAACAGTGAGAAAGAAAGAGAAAAAGGCTCCGGATGTCCCCTCACACAGGAGGGCAGTGAGGACAGAAAGTCCTGGATCTGAATGATGTCCACGAGGCCTGTGGTCCATAGCGGGAGGAATGGCTGTCTGGACTGGAGACGGTGGAGTCGCCAGACTTTCTCGGCTGCCTGTCCTCAGTGTGGCTGGTCCAGACCTGGTTGCACAGCCAGAGTAGGTGCAGACATCCGGACAGGGTGCAGCCGCATTTATGCCGTCCACTCCCTCAACGTGCCCACTGGCCTGACACACACGACGTGCAAGTGAGAAGCTGCCTCGGAACTGGGAATAGCTGGGGCTTCATAGACTTGATGAATTATTTGAAAATCCTCTTGATTTGGTGATTTTTTTTTGCAAGTAGGTTCATGTTAACTTTATTTCTTAGATGAAGACAGGTTTGCATTGATATCTCTCTTCTAAAGTCAGTAGTAGTAAATTCTATCTTCTAAAAAAACTGTACATTCATCCAGGTTTAAAATTTACTTCTGAAGAATTGAACAAAGTAATGTTTCATGGCTGTTTCAACTTCCTCAGTTTATCTCGCCCTTATAATTCCTTATTTTGTGAATCTGAGCTTTCTGTTTTTTTCAGACATTTCCCTGTTATCTATATTTTTTGAAAGAATGAAATTTTGGTTTGCTTTATTATTCTACTATTTTTCTGTTTTCCAATTCATTAATTTCTGCTTTTATCTCTATGAATTCACTCCTTTTGCTTTTCCTTGGTTTATTTTGTTGTTCTTCTGACATCTTGAATTAGATGTTTCACTAAGTTTCATTTTTTTTTTATCTCCCTTTCAATCAATGAAAAGACGAAAACCCCAAAGTCAAATTCAAACAGTCACTATGGCTGTCCATCACTATTGCCCTACTGCTGACGCTCAGGAAAGGCGTACGACCTTTCAAACACTGCCTGGATAAGGAATGTGGAGGTGGGACATAGAGCAAACCCCAGGGAACAGTTTCCAGGGTGGTTTTGATTTTTTAGGTTGAATTCTTAGGTTTTAGGGTTAGGAGGTTCAGCTCCTTGAACACATACCGCATAACGACGAAGCTCCTTCTTCCCTTCCCTCTCCTCCCCAGCTGAATCAATTAATACAAAGCTTCTGATGGATAAGCGATTCAGTGTTCAAACCCTATTATGAAGCATTCTAGTCTGAAATCACCCACAAGAAAATGATCGTGGGTGACTAAGGATGCACAGTACATAGTAAGACAGATGTGCAGGAGTAACTCAGAATCACATGGACCAGGACGGGGTGAAGGATATTCAAAGGATTCACTAGAGGTTTTATCAGCAAGAAGAAGTTCCTGGTTGACGTTAGAGGTTTAGTGACAGGAAATCAATACAGAGTTGTTTCCCTTGGACCAGAAAAAAATGGCATCTGGATTGCATTCCATGGAGAATGAAGAAGGGGCGAG
>NW_011888875.1:1525959-1528741 GCF_000151845.1 Pteropus vampyrus
TTTTTTTTTTATCTCCCTTTCAATCAATGAAAAGACGAAAACCCCAAAGTCAAATTCAAACAGTCACTATGGCTGTCCATCACTATTGCCCTACTGCTGATGCTCAGGAAAGGCGTACGACCTTTCAAACACTGCCTGGATAAGGAATGTGGAGGTGGGACATAGAGCAAACCCCAGGGAACAGTTTCCAGGGTGGTTTTGATTTTTTAGGTTGAATTCTTAGGTTTTAGGGTTAGGAGGTTCAGCTCCTTGAACACATACCGCATAACGACGAAGCTCCTTCTTCCCTTCCCTCTCCTCCCCAGCTGAATCAATTAATACAAAGCTTCTGATGGATAAGCGATTCAGTGTTCAAACCCTATTATGAAGCACTCTAGTCTGAAATCACCCACAAGAAAATGATCGTGGGTGACTAAGGATGCACAGTACATAGTAAGACAGATGTGCAGGAGTAACTCAGAATCACATGGACCAGGACGGGGTGAAGGATATTCAAAGGATTCACTAGAGGTTTTATCAGCAAGAAGAAGTTCCTGGTTGACGTTAGAGGTTTAGTGACAGGAAATCAATACAGAGTTGTTTCCCTTGGACCAGAAAAAAATGGCATCTGGATTGCATTCCATGGAGAATGAAGAAGGGGCGAGGTCCACCATAAAAAGCATAAATACGGCTCTCCAACGGGGAAGGGAAGGCATTAATTGGTGAACACCTCCATGATGGAACCTTGCTCGGAGCTTAACAAACTGTGCTGTTCATGATCCCTAGTTCACAGAGGAAGGACGCAGGCTCAGAGGGGCTGTAGCAGCAAGCAGGAGAGTCTGAACCCAAGCCTTTCTGACCCCCAAACTTATCCCCTTCCCCCACGCCGACAGCTTTATGCCTGTTAAGAAGACACATATGTGAGTAGAAATAATTTAGTTTAGACAAAGTTTAATTCCTCAGAGCTGAGAAGGGGGAGTGGACCAGTAGGAGGTGAAAGAGACAAGCCTAGGACCCCTCCGCATTTGCAAGTCCATCCGAACGAATTACGAACGAATCTCTGGCCACTGGACGTGGGACGCAACGTGAATATGGGCAGAATAACAAGTAGCAGGTTGATCAAGTGCTGTCTCATAGCATGTTTTGGGAAAACTATTTCAATTTATAGACAAGATTGATTTTAAAGGCCATAAAATTGATGTCTATGAATGGCTGTTTTTAAAATAATTAAAAATGCTTGAAACTCACTGGATATAATTTAAGCATCCTTTGTTTTAGGCCATTAATCAACTTGTCTCTCGAACAGACAGCCAGGATGTGGTTTAAGTCAATTCATATTGACACGATCCCAAATTCTTAAACAGTGGAGTCAAGTTCTCGAGTAGTCTGCCAACTCCTAGTAGCTTGCCTGCCTAGCATCCTAACTTTCTATCTTCCTATCTAACTTTGAAGCCAACTGCATCCCTTTCAGAACACGGCAGGACTGCCCGAGGAGTTGGTGGTGGTGGGGCTGATTTCAGATGTGGCAGGGCAATACATGTCAGTCTGAATCTTTCTTGATGTAATTCTCATTTGTCCTAGTCAACCAGTTTCATCAGACGCTGCTTAGGAGAGAAGAAATGGGAATGGCATATACGGTACCTGGTTAATACCTAAACTCTTAACTTTAAAAAAATATCTTTTAATCTAGCAATTCCAGCATTAGAAATTTAGCCTACAAATATAATCACACATGTAATGAACATGGATGTTTATAATAGTGAAAAACTGAAAACAGCTTAATATATATATTATGGAATTTATTTAAGTAATTGAATCATGTCTCTGTCCCTTACTAGCTGGTCAAATTTTTAAACATTCTGTGTGACTCAGTTTCTACATCTATAAAATGGGACAACAACAGTGCACGCCTCCCTCATCAGGGTTATCATGGGGAATATATAAATTAATATGTGCTCGGCACTAGAATAGCACCTAGCTTAGAGTAAGTCCTTGGTGGTATTATCACTGCATTCACATAATGGAATATTATACAGCTGTTAATAGGACTGAGCTAAATCTGTATGGACTCACGTGAGAAGATCCTCGAACATATATTACGTCTTAGAATCTTAACAGAATGAATCCATTTTGGAAAAAAAAAAAGCATGCACGTGCGCACACACACATCTCCATATATGTCTGCACCAAGAAAAATGTAACTGTTCACAGCAGTTACCTCTACAGAATGGACTGGTGGGAGAGGCTAAGGGCTTTTATTTTGGGAGAGGTGACTTCTAAAAGCGGTTAAACAACTTTATAGGCATAGTAAAATATACTTGTCTAAAAAGTTGTTACCATGAATGGTTTTTCCATTTCATAGTTACGAAAAGTGAAGAAACCTAGAAATTGATATGAATCAGTTGGAAGAAATGCACACCTGTCTAACTTCAAAGACTCAACAGGAGATCTGGGGCCGTACCTTATAAATGAAGCCCTGTCGACCAAATGGCAATACAGAGGTCACTAAGAAATAAAACCCTCACATAACAGTGCAAACCCTTCTCTCCTACATATTATGCGTGCAAATAAAAGACCTCAGAGACAGCAAAAGAAAAGTGTCAACCTCTCTGTGAGTAACTGCTGACCCTGGCTACATCTTCAGACGAGGCTGGAATTGACCAAATTTGTTACGAAGGTGCCAGCACTGCAGACAACGCAGGTGTAGAGAAGGATCGACCTTGGCTCCTGCGAGCCACCTCTAAGCCCACGGAATGTCCTACCCGATAAGAATGTCTCTGTTTACCTGGGGATCTTGGGCTAC
>NW_011888875.1:1529551-1531916 GCF_000151845.1 Pteropus vampyrus
AAATTTACAATATTCTGACATGAAATATTAAATAAAACCTGTCTGGGATACATGTGGAGAGCAGACAAAGTCTGTTTTTAATCCATAGTCCTGTAACATCGTTAACGTTTTTCAACGTGGAGACTGAGCATGGGAAAATTCTAACTAACTTTTGCAACTGCCAGGTAGGCTATTAGAGGAGAAAAAAAATACAGAATCTGATCAACGGAAGAATGAAAAGACTTAAGGGCTAATGAGTGAATTCTTAAGTAATCAGGAAACAAAAGGAGATACTAAAAATGGCTTTACTGTGCTTATGGGGTTAAAAGAGAGAAACGAGAAAGAAAAGGACCAGGGCGCTGACCAGACAGGGAGGAGGGGGGACGAGCTCACCATTTTCTGTGCCATCCACTTCCCCAATGATTAGTGCAGAGTACAGAAGATCTGTGGCCTCACAAGCTATCAGATGCCATTTACGGCTAGAACCAGGGTGTACAGGGGTAACAATTAAGGGATCTGGGGGAGGGGCTGCTGAGTTCAAGTTCAGTAATTAGCAAACACGGCGTGTTTGCGGATTACTTGTGCCGTTCACTGACTGGAAACTAGAAGGGGGCGTAATATGAACCTCGCTTCATATTAAGGACAGCAGAGATGCATGCGACACACAGCGAGCTGTCCTAACGATGCACGTCTCACAGCGACAGGTACGGGTTTGTACATTTACCACGAGGCTTTTACACGTGTGGATTCAGATAGACACTTTGCAAAACAAATGCTGGCTTGCTCTAATGAAATCCGGAATATGAGGTGAAGAAAACGAGGAAAAAATTCAAATGGAAAGGTAAGGAAACTGAGCCAAAACAGACACAGAACACAAATCAACATAATGCTGCAGTGAAAGTTTACAAAAAGAGAAAACAGAACAAAACAAAATATTAGTCACGAGATAATATACTCTGTGGGAACATCACTACAGATTTTTGTAAATGAAGAACTGCTGTTGATAATATCCAATGAGGTAACACAAGAACCGATAAGTGATTTTAGCAAACGGAAGTTTAAATGGAGAAAAACACTCTTATTTGGTAAATAACTAGACCCAGCACCTCGCTTTTGGCTAACCACCCAGATTTAAGAAATTTCCATTTTTTTTTTGTGTTTAAGAAAGGTGTAATTTATAACACTAAAAATGGCTTAGGAATTGTCGGAGGAACGACACAGGGCCATTCCCTGGCTGAGTCTGCTCGGTGCAGTGGCGGGGAAGGTCCTCTCTAACGTCAGGTCTCCGTCACCCCCAGAGCGTGGAGTCTGCACCTCAGACGGCCCCCTCCAACTCCAGGCTCAAACCCAAGCTACGACCTTCAGCCAGTATCTGCAGCTCCCTTACTGTGCAGAGTGCCGTAAAGCGGGGAGATGGAGTCCTACAGAGGAGAGGCTGGTTAAGACTAAGGCGTGATCTGCCTCGGCCTCACAGCCCCACAGCCATCACTCACTGGGCCCTGGCTGACTCCAGGTCATAAAACATAGGGCACATAGGGCAGGTGATCGTGATAGCACTGAGAAGGGGGGGTCAGGGAAGGAGAGAGGGGAAGAATGGGGAAAACTGATGAAGACATCTGTTTTATTCCAAAAACTTAGTTATTGCCAAAAAAATAATATACACATATATCACGAGTAATGACTCTGTAGCACAGTTTTCAACACCTGACGGTTCGGAGCGCGTGGGCCAGAATGCAGAGGATGCTCCAAGTCAGGCATTAGGTTTCCTTTTTGATATTTTAGGGTTCTACGATTGGGATGTACAAAATCATCTTAGATTATGTAAGAACTCGAAACTGAAAAAAAAAAAAAAAAAACCATAAAGGATGGACTTGGCTTGAAGTCTCCCCATAGGGGAGACTCGTGGCTGGGCGCTGACTCCCGCACTGGGCCACCTGTCCCCACGCTCCAGTTCCATCCTGAGTTTTGGCGTGTTGGACAAACGAACTGGTCAGCAACACAGTCTCATGTGAGAACACCACCCAGGTGCAAACACGCCTCCGAGGAGAACGAGACGTTCCTCTGTGCGATCCCTCCGAACGCCCTCTGAGGGACCCCAGCCAGGGCAGTGAGAGATCAACGTCACCTTAAAAGCACTGACTGCTGAAGTGCCATTAAAAAGGGACTGAATATTTTTATGCAAGTGCCCGCATGTGAGAAACTGCACATGTCGGCCTATTGCTTAGTCTAAGTGGACTTTGTTATCCACACTTTTGGGGTGAAAACCGGCGGAATCTGCCTGGAAAAGCAGCACATTTTCCTGGTGCACTTTCACCGCCCTGGAGTCACCTATCTATCTCCTGCAGTGAGGCTGTTGGACAGCAGCCGCTCCAAGGCCCCCTCTCCC
>NW_011888875.1:1533181-1535723 GCF_000151845.1 Pteropus vampyrus
ACATTTTCCTGGTGCACTTTCACCGCCCTGGAGTCACCTATCTATCTCCTGCAGTGAGGCTGTTGGACAGCAGCCGCTCCAAGGCCCCCTCTCCCAGCCCGGGCGGCAAGACCCCCTTACCTTGTCGTCCTGGGAGTCTGGCTGCAGCAGGCTGTGCTGCTGGATGGCCATGGGTGGGGGGAGGGGCACGGCGTCAGCCCCCTCCTCCCCCTCCTCCTCTCCACAGCTCTGCATGCCCGAGGAGGAGGACTTAGAGAGCGTGCCGCTGCTCAGGCCCTCGTTCCGGCCTCTCTGAAATCAAACCGACATTCACTCATTACACTCCAGGCCCCGAGCGTCGGCGTCAGTTCACAGAAATGAGCACTCAGGAGCTAACTGGACAAACGTCCACGGCCAGGGCAGATCGCAGGGGTGCGCGCTCTCCAGCCCTCACGGTGAGCAGCTCCTCGCTCTCTCATGCGGCCTCACTACCTTGCTTGCCACCTCGGACGAGAGAAGGGCCACCGAGTGTGTCTGCTGAAGGAACTGCCGGTGTTATCGGTTATGGCTCTGAACATACTTCATCTTCAAGGAGGAAAAACGAAAGATTCCAATATTTGAACCATAATCCTCCTGGTGATTCAGTTCCTCTGGTCTATTTACACCTCATTTTTGGTCCTTTGCTACAATCAACTTCACGTAGACAATAATGGCATAAAGGAAAATGCAATCTGAGATGCATTTTAAGAATCTGGGTTATCACATTAATTTCCCTCTATTCTTACTTTTAGAAAAAAGTGTCAGTTTTATTTCTACTAAGAGGACACAGATTTAGAAAGCAAATGACCCGATCACGCTCACACTCCAGTGAAAATGCGTGGCAAAACGCGCCCAGAAAAAAAGCCGTAGAAAACCCGCATCTGCAAAGTAAATTAAATGATACACCTTTTGTCCTTTCTCTCTGTTTGCCTTTTTCTGCCTCTTGAGACTGTGAGGGGTCTGGACAGGGTCCAAGTTAGGTTAAAAGCTGTGGGACCCTCACTGCCACCACCTGTCAGCTCAGCCTGCTGTCAGCACCCTCAACCACCAACAAAAAAAGAAAAATTAAGAAAATTCCTGACTGACCTACATCCATTTACCTTTGACGACACAGGAATAATGCGGTTTATTACTGGATTAACAAAGTAAATTAACTGGGTATTTTCTACTCAGGACAAGGTGTGCGTGTGGCTGTGGGGGTGGTGGCAGAAATAGCAGGAAATGGAGCCACTCCTCTAGGCCTCTCCCGTCCTAGATCCGTGCTTTCCCTGACACGTGCAGCCACCGGGGGTCAGTACAAACATCACCAGCAGCGCTGGCTGGCACCCCCTGGCTTTGCCCATGGGAGAAGTGACGAGGAGAGGGGCTGAGATGGCTCAGCGCCCACCTCCTTCTGGAGCAGGCCCTGGGAGAAAGCTCGCTGTCCCCGAGTTCTTTCTCAGAAGCCACAAGCGGGCCCTGACCCTGTACACAGAAGCGGCTCTCCCCAGAGCCGGTCCCCACGAGGCCAGCGGCCCGCCCCTCCCGGGACCACCCGGAAAAGCACCCAGAGAGGAGCCCGGAGGGCAGCGACTGTCCCTCGGGCCAGAAGAGGCCGCGCTGCGCTGACCTCCTCCACGGTCTCGTCCTGCGGGGTGGCCGCGCTGTCGTCCGAGTCCTTCTGCGAGCCGGCGTCGGCGCTCTTGCGGACCTCCCTGCTCTTCTTGTGCTTGTGCGCCAGCTTCTTCACATGCCCGTCCGCCTTGCCGCTGCTCAGCCGCCGCACCGGGCTCGTCAGCCACTTGCGCAGGGTGTTGCCTGGCCGCTTGGGGCCCGGGGAGCTCTGCGCGCCCATCACGTGGGGCTGGAGCGAGGCCACCGAGGCCGGCGGGCTGGCGTCGTTACTGGACACGGACAGCGAGTCTGAAGGGGCGAGAGAGACGGCAAGAGTGACGGACGGCCGCACACCCTCCCGGCGGCCGGGCCGGGCCATTCTGCCGGCCAGCCCGGTGCCCCCTACCCACGTGGGCTCGGGTGGACGGCCGCAGGCTGGTCCCGTCCCCGGAGAAGGCCCGGCCCTGCTGCCCTCCCCCACACCCCCACGCACCAGTCCTGAAGTCCAGCGTCATTAGCGCACAGATTTCAAACGTCATTATCGTTTAAAACATCAGACATCGGAAGACAGAATGTTTCAACTATTTCCACCCATTGTCTTAATTTTAAAAAACTAAGAAAGAAAGGTTTAAACAACTTGAAGAAAATTAATTCTGTTGGATAAATGTGTTAGTCTGACTCACTCCCAGTGAATCAAAGTGTAACTCAAAAAACGTGTGTACATGCGTGTGCATTTATCAGTATAGTGTGTGTATAAATCGGTATAGATTTGACCTGGTGTGTGTGTGTGTGTGCGTGTGTGTAAATCAGTATAGATTTGACCTGGTGTGTGTGTGTGTGTGCGCGTGTGTGTAAATCAGTATAGATTTGACCTGGTGTGTGTGTGTGTGTAAATCAGTATAGATTTGACCTGGTTGTGTGTGTGTGTGTG
>NW_011888875.1:1536128-1537956 GCF_000151845.1 Pteropus vampyrus
GACTTGACCTGGTTAGCCTTTGTGACAAACAGCACCCACTAAAAGTTCAGTGTTGTCAGGGGCGAACCAGGGCTGTGGAAAAGGGCAGTGCAGGCAGGTTTATTGGGGGATCCAGCCACAGCCCCTGGCTCACAGCCAGATTCTGGAACGACGTGCGCACGTGGCACCTCCGCTTTCAGCCTCAGCAAAGTGACTCCCATGTTGGAGTAAATACCAGCAACAATTAACACCACCCAAAACCTGCACATTTTAAAAAGAAGTGTGAGGAGGAGAAGCCTTCTTCAAAAGACCAAAACACTCTGCAGAAAACATATCCAAGTGAATGTTCTCACTGGATCTTAAATAGAGTTGACCTGGAGTTGATAATTTTTTCGGAAAAAAGGAGATATGAAGAAACTTAGGTGACAGATGACACTCAACAGGGCCATGGAGTCAGGGGGCATCACTTCACAAGCTGAAAGCCAGTGGCTGTGGACTGGGACCTTTGCCACCATGAAATGGAATGAACGCTTGACTTGAGGAAATGGCATGAAGATCAATCCCTATGCTTGTTATTTTCTGAAATCTTTTAAAGTCTTAATAATGGATTAAAATGAACCTTTGAAAAGATTCTTTCAGGCAGGCACCTGTATTAGCTGTATTTACTTCCGTGGCACTAGAGAGCACTGTATGATGCAGCTGAAAAGCGAGGGAGTTAATTCCTCTCAATCCCGTGATTATACGTATGAGAGTCAACATCATTTTCCCACTCGAGCTCCAGACGCCTGGACCAGACGCTGGATCCCCATCTAATTGCTGTCTCATCCCTTCCCTGGCCTGCGCCTCGCGTGGGGCAGGGCGTAATCCTCCATAAACACATGAGACGTTTCAAGTAGGAGCTCTCGTTCCTAAAAGTCTAGATTTTCTCAGAGGCTGACTTTGGTTCAAATGTAATTACTAGAGCATTCTGTTTAAGAGTGATAACCTTTCCCCTCAGTCCATATGGGTGTGTATGTATATATATTTATGCATGATTTTTACTTTATTTTTAAATGACAGTTAGTAAAACGTTTCCACACCTGTCTCGTTTTCCTCAGGCACCACCTGGACGTGCTGGGGGGGAATGAACGACACCATTACTCTGACGACATCCGTGCAGCGAGTGCTCCCAGGGACTTCCCAGGGACTTCCCCGGTGCTGGCACAGGGCAAACGGAGCACACAGGGTTCCCCACCTCGGGGACTCTTGGGGTAGTGACGACAAGGGAGAAAGGAAGAGGGGGGCTGGGATAATCCACTTGCCAGGTGACATTTATTCCACTCAAGTTTTTTAAAGTACCGACAACGCGCGAGACGCAGTGACACATTTCACAGTCACTTAACGAGCGGTGACGCAGAGCTAAGCCCTGTGTTTGCCACTGGACAGAGGGGGAGTAAAACCCACTTCCTTCACTCGTGGGGCTCGCTGTAGTGTTTTCTGGAATCACCCGACTATCGCACAGGCAAGCATGGACATGTGCTATCAGCGAGAGTCACCGCTGTCAGAGGCTGAGAGGAAAGGGAATCAGGTGACGTGACCGCAGACGGCTTCATGAAGGAGGTGGCACAGAAGCCAGCCTTTGAAAGAGCCGGGCCTGAAGCCCATGTCCTAGAGAATGTGAGCTCCGTGAGGCAGGGGCCTCATGGGTCTTGGTGCCTGATGACTCCTAGGGCCCCATATACAGTAGGTGCTCATTAAGTCCCACACAGAAACACCGGAAACCTCCAGCCTGAAGAAACAGCAAGCTTGATTCACAGGCCGTATTTTAGAGACAGTCATTTCTTCAATGGATGATGCATCCAGTTGAATA
>NW_011888875.1:1539181-1539600 GCF_000151845.1 Pteropus vampyrus
GTGCCTGATGACTCCTAGGGCCCCATATACAGTAGGTGCTCATTAAGTCCCACACAGAAACACCGGAAACCTCCAGCCTGAAGAAACAGCAAGCTGATTCACAGGCCGTATTTTAGGGACAGTCATTTCTTCAATGGATGATGCATCCAGTCGAATAACGCACAACACAAAGAACTGTGCAGGTGGTGAGCAGGAGGCCGGGAGGGACCCTGGACCAGCTAAGACGGATGAGGTGTCACCGAAGGAACTGGGCTGTGCCTTGTATGAACTAGGGGAGGCCAGAGAAGATGAGGCCCCCATGTTTCAATAAAACTCCGTCAACCGCAGGTCTCGACACTCACAAGCAGAATACTCACACATCAGAACGAATGGGGAACACCGCCTAAGCCGACAAACTAACTTTACCTGTATTCTTCTGC
>NW_011888875.1:1539650-1540070 GCF_000151845.1 Pteropus vampyrus
GTGCCTGATGACTCCTAGGGCCCCATATACAGTAGGTGCTCATTAAGTCCCACACAGAAACACCGGAAACCTCCAGCCTGAAGAAACAGCAAGCTTGATTCACAGGCCGTATTTTAGAGACAGTCATTTCTTCAATGGATGATGCATCCAGTTGAATAACGCACAATACAAAGAACTGTGCAGGTGGTGAGCAGGAGGCCGGAAGGGACCCTGGACCAGCTAAGACGGATGAGGTGTCACCGAAGGAACTGGGCTGTGCCTTGTATGAACTAGGGGAGGCCGGAGAAGATGTGGCCCCCATGTTTCAATAAAACTCCGTCAACCACAGGTCTCGACACTCACAAGCAGAATACTCACACATCAGAACGAATGGGGAACACCGCCTAAGCCGACAAACTAACTTTACCTGTATTCTTCTGC
>NW_011888875.1:1542119-1555566 GCF_000151845.1 Pteropus vampyrus
TGGTTACTGCCCCTTACCTTCCCCTCGACTCCCACCTTCTTGAGAGAAAAAGAGACGCCGCACCCCGCCCCGCACCCCTCACGTCCACGGGAACGGACGCCTGTGGTCCCCTCAAGCCTCGCCTGGGAATGTGCTTCCTCGATTCTTTTCAGCTTAGGGAAACTCCACTGATTCGAGGTCCAGATGGAAGATCCATTCAGGGTGTCGGAAGGGGCTGAGGACATGTCAGAGGGTTTGCGTGTGCGCCTGTCCCCCCCACCTCAACAGCTGTGACCCCAGGCCACCACTTTGGCTTCTGAATTTCCTCCTGTCAGATGGCTGTAACAGGATCACATGGAGTAAAGAAAATGAAGGAGCTTTTACAAACTGCAAAGTGCCACTTACGAATGTAGGACGGCTGAGGCAACCTTCTCCAGGACTTTGTCATACAGAACTTACTGCTTCACATTTCCTGAGCACCCAGAAAACGGGGGTTTGCTTTCATCATTTTTGTTATCACAGGCTTATCATGGTGTCTTGGACATACTCAAAGTCATATTTAAATGTATACAAAATGAATGAAGCAACCTAATGAACTATTTCATTCTGTTTCTCATTTTTAAAATAACTTGTCCCTTATTAAGCAGAAAAATAAGCTTCAGCATAGAGACATTATCGGCACATTGCAGCCATTTAAAAGAGATGCTTGAGTGCGTATGAGAAAGCCATCTGTCATCTGCCTGAAGCCCTGAGAGAGAAAAATCAGTTGATCTCTCCTTATTTCGAGCGGGAAAACCACCCTGAGGAGATGGCTTCCTGGTTGAAGTCAGAGTTCACACCAAGTCCATGCTAGATTCTTCTTTAAATCATGAGAAAAGCTAAAGGAAGGAGGAGAAAACAGAGTCCTGACCCTCAGCCCCACGCAGGGAAGCATTTCACCACGTGAACACATAAACTGCTGGGAGAAAAGACTCGCCTTCGAGTCTCAGTCTGTAAGTTTGCGACATCTGTGATTAATAAAGCACTTAAAAAAAAAAAGAAAGAAAGAAAGGAAAAGGGTCCGTACCCTGCTAGCTGCACACTGGGAAGGAGCACATTTCATTTTAAGCTCCCCCTCATTTTCGGAATGGTAAAGCGTCTGAGAGATGTTTACAAGCGTTCCAGAGCACAGACGGGGCTGCTGAGCACGGCTGCACGTGGAAGCGCACACTCCGGCCCCTGGGGACAGTCCCCCAGACCCGTGCGCTCCCTGCAGCACGCTGTGGTGCTTCTTCCATGTCACCGTGTCCATGGCAGAGGCTCCAGTGGGCAGAGGTCTGCTATTTTGTTCACGCCGTGCCGCTAGAGCTTGAAGCCTGCCTCTACCTTAAAGTGGGCACTGTATATAGATCAGTGGTCACTTGAAAGCAGTGGGGCCAGAGTTCGACCCCGCGCTGTGGGTCAGGAACTGGGCGTGGGTATCCCACAAGGCCTTCGGTTTCCTGATTGTGAAATGACAGATTCCTCACCAGGCTGCTGGGGTAAAGGAACAAAAAAGGTCTTTGTAAACGGACAGCCTAACACAAACGTGAGGCAATACTCACATTTTTGCATAGAAGGAGAAGTTGCAAAAGGCAGAAAGAGGGACCAAGTGGAGCTGGGGGGTGTGTGAGGACCCATCTGAAGACAGGCACCCCTGGGCCACGAGCTGGAGGACACAGTGGTTGGGACAGTGAAGGCCTGGTCTCCGGGTGGCTGGTGTCACAGTGCTTCTTCACTAGTCACTGCACGTCTGCTGTGACAGGCAGCACTCACTCGACGTCGTGTCAGGCAAACGCGCACACACAGGACCAGTGCTGATAGCCGTGTCACCACACGTGTGTGTACACATCCAGCACTGGGAGACCTTCCAAGAAACAGCTGTCTCGCATTCCAAATTCTCCTCCACAGTCTCCCAGAACGGTTTTAGCTAGTTTTAAAGAAAGATATTCCCATCTTTCTGTCCATTGTAGGTGTTTGAAGACACCTGTTAAATGAATAACGCGGTGATACCTTGAGACGTGTCTATCCAGGCCAAGCCCAACTCAGAGCTCGGCACACGCCCAAAGCAAAGCGCGAATTTACAATTCTAGTCGTCAGGACTTAGAGAAATGTTGCTGTAGCAGTAACTGTGCTAGAGGAAGGTAATTCAAGCGTGCTCTGGAGCAGACGCTTCTCAAGTCTGGAGACAATTCCATCAGACTACGTCAGAACAGACTGGCGGGACTGACAGAGGTGCGCTGGCCTCTGTCTTGTCAAGAATTCGATGCTGCAAATCACGCTTTTAGTTAGGAAATTCGTCTACCAAGCCAGGGAGGTTGTAATGTACATGTGGTAATCAGAGCTATAAACTACGTGTAAAAAAGCAAAGAGCGAGTAAGTTGTTAGCTTACCACCGCTGACTGGGTTGGTTCAAATGTTCTAGAGCACGATTTTCTGAGTAAATCATCGTCATCTCTCTGTTTCTCAAACTGGATTTTAAGGCCCTGCGTTCTGGAATTTTTTGGTGACCTTTCTTTGGAATAAAAAGAAAACAGATCATAATGCACCGGAAATTTTCTCGAAGATCACATAAAAAAAGTGAGCTAACCTATAAATTATTATTCCAGATGCATTCCCAGAGATCACGTCTCTTCATTTCACCTAGTGACTACATGGCCTTCACAGGGTAGGTGTAGTGATTTGGGAGGACGATGAGTAAATTCAAGCTGGGGTATTACCCGGAGATTTTTATGTAAAGAAGAGGAAACTAACCTGCCCAGGGATATGGTTATATTTTTGGTGGTTCAGAATATAGAAATATATTATATGGTTCAGAATATAGGAATATATTATATTGTTCAGAATATTTTTAGAATTTTTTTCCAAGTTTAAAATCTATATTTTATTTGTGAATAAGTATCTGAAAACTTCTTGATTGACTTATATTGCAAATTCATGTTAACATGGGAAAGAGAATCTAAAAGTCAGAAGCTGTAGAGGCCCTGGGCACTAACTAGCTCGAAGGATGGTAATGACTGAAAATGTGGCAACAGAATATTAGATGCAGATGTTACCTATTTCACAATTTGGTGCACAGCAGATCCTTAATGCAAAAATGCAAACCCTGTATTTGCTTTCAAATATGAAGCGAACACAGAAAACATGAAGGAGAAAGATAAATTCCCCATTTTTTTTTTTTTTTTTTAATAATCCCTAGATTCAACCAGAGGTCTAGCAGAGCATGGCCCGCGGCTCACATCGTAATGAAGAACACATGGTCTTTGCTGCCTGAGAAAATGCACATAAATGACCAATACATTCACTGTTCCCTGTGTGGCCCCCTTCCATGAATTCACGGGTGAGCCCTTCACTAGCAGCCCACATCCGGGACCCCCGAATGGACGAACACAATGTAATCACCGGCATTAATTAAACAAGACTCAACTAGGAACAATTGGACTCAATTAGAAACAACTGCTCTACATTTTTGTGAAGGGTGACGGCAAGAGTGTGGGCACACAGCAGTTTCCCTGTTTTGTGCTCTTAGGGCGTTGTGTTGGGAAGAGAATGGCCTTTTCAACACCACCTACCATGAGGCGCATGAAGGTATGAGGCTTGTAACATTCACTTAAACTAACAGAACATGCCAACAGAAGCTGCACGTGCAAATTTGCTCTTTGGACGCTCAGAGAATCTCTAAATGCTGTTTATTCCTAGTGTGGTTTCTGAAAACACTTGAAACCTCATATAACCATTGGAAAAGGTGGCTATGTCAATGAATGCAAAACTTCAAGCATCATTTTTCCTCTCAAGCTTGTTCTTGTAAGGGGAACGCTAACCTGTCAGAATTTCTACTCAGAAACCATCTCTTTTGAGAGGTCTGTCTCCATCTGAATTTCACTACTTACATTTCCAATAAAGAAATTAAATCCAAGTGAAAGCAGATGCCATGATCCTTTGCTTGGCTAAGCAGATGAATAGGATATTGGATATTGCCAAAGTGGAGATCTGAAAACACCTCAGAAATGAAATAATGAGGAAAGAGTCATTATTGATAGTGGATAACAAAAATAATGGGTTAGCTTTGATCAGTGTAAGGAATTTAATCCAAATCTACTGGACCGATTATCCGGTCCTGAAGAAAACAGGACCTGGCTCATCTGCCGGATCAGGTATGCTCTGGTACAGATGATTTGCAGCTGGTGACAGTTCATCACCTGGCTGCTGGCGTCCAGAAAAGATGAGCTTGGTAGCTGTCATGCCTCGTCACCGGGATGCTGGGGGAGGGCAGCTGCAGCAAGGGGCAAGCTGGCCCCTAGCAAAGGCAGAAAGCCAAGACGGCATTCTCCTGGCCCTGCTGTGGTGTGACGGCCTACGTGACACCCACCTCCAGGGGTGGGACAGGGAGAAGCGCGCACACCTGGGTCAGCTGCTCGCCGGGCAGACAGCCGCACAGTTAAAACCACACTGTTATAAAACACGACCACGCTGTCAAAAAGTCCCCTTTAAACTCTGCTTTACGTTGGGGCTTACGTTTTAGCGGGCTCCTTCCCTGCTTGGGACAGACACCGGCTTTGTTCAAGAAGAGTTCCTAGCCCACATTCCTGTCCTCTTGAATGACAGGGTCGTTTTCTCTGCTTTATATGGGAGTTAGCCCTTGAAATAAATTTCTGGGAGATGAACAGCAGACTTTCTCTGCAACCAACAGCCTACAATGTCACAAAAGGAAATTCCCAAGGCATTGTCATCTTGCCAGTGATGGAGGAGGAGATTTGGGCTCATTCCTGACTTTTACACAAGGACAAAAGCAGATGTTTCAAGATATCCTTGCTGGATGAAAGAAAGACGCCTTTTCAAACATTTACATAAAAATGAGACCGGAAACACACACACACAAATCCTGCAAGCTGCAGGCATTTACTTCCCGGAGCTTTCTGCCTTCTGCCGCCTCCCAACCTGCCCCTACCCTCCTACCGCAGGAGTCACCGCGTGAGCTTCGGGGTCACCAGCCGGGGGAATCAGCAGGAGGAAAGGTTCAGCCCTCACACGCACAGTTCTCCAGCCAGCAAGGGGTCCCGCTGCCCACACAGAGCCCCACGGTGGCACTGCTCCACGTGCAGTCTTGGGCAGCAGAAGGAACTGGTGCTTGGCCTCATGCCCCAAGGGCAGTGGCAGAGGGGAGCTGGTCCTTTGACACCTCACCTGGTTCCGCCTCTTCTGCCTATAGACGAAACTAGAGATGCAGGCCTAGGTCTAGGCTGCTCCCTGGAGGCTCTGTAGGAGGGTGCTGGGTGTGACTGCACAGCCACCCAGGCCCACCAAGCAGGCCGTTCATGACATCCTGTGGCACGCTCACTGTTCTTGGTCCTGTCTGCTTAAAGGCTCGGACACCGGGAAAACTTCTGAATGGTCCTCTATTCGCTTGGCTTTTTCGAGGCTGAGACCGACCCTCTGTGTTCCCAAGAAGTCAAATGGCTGCTCTATGCGCAAAATTACTTAAGACCGGTATCACTTACACAGAGGCAGATTATTAAAAAACAAATTCTGTGTGTGTACCAGGTTACTTAGTGTTTAGCATACTGCTGACTTTGGGATCATGAGCTTGCTCTGTAAGAAAATAATGTGTCGATTCTTAATTTCTTCATTTGGGAAGTTACTCTCAAGGCAATACAGTACTTATTATTGTCCTGAATAGATAATCATCGCTTGAGGGAACAGAAAGTTAATTTTTTTTGTGGGGGTGGGGGGGAATAAGCAATCACCAGGCGCCCACACAACCTTACTGCGGGTTGAACACGGCTAAGAAACGTGAATGTTTAACTCAAAGGCACACTTATTCCTAATATTAAACACAGAGTGTTAGTAGTAAAAGTTCTAGCTCCATCTGAAGGAGGCTCACACTTGAACTACATTCTTCCCAACAAATATTTATGCTTTCGGTTAATGTCTTCTAATACTGTTAAAAAAAAAAAAAAAAAGAAATAACTTAGGCTACCTTCTTAAAGAGGAAACCAAAGATTGCTTTTAGGAGGCAATTTGTAGCTTTTCAAAGTTGGAAATGTCTTATATGAAGACAAAGACATCTCCATGCAAAATGGTTTAAAAGAACATTCTGCAGTTAGAGGCTTAAACCATGTGATTTATTTCAGGTGGTGATAGATTTCTCTTCATTCACATATAAATTTATTATTTTAAATTAAGACCAGATTCAGAATGCCAACATGCAAAAGTCTTTTTCCTACATTCTTGAAAATGCATAAATTGCATAAGAACATACCTAACCACAACATGCTATAAACCATGCAAACTTATGTTTTCATAGAGCCACATAACTCATTTCATAGAGCCATATACTCATTTTTATATAGCATTAAGGGAAAAAAAAAAAAAAAACCAAACTGGCCTTGGAATGCTGTGCAGTGAGCTTGCCAAGCTATAACACTCTTCACATCATCTACGGGGCAGGTTAGCTGGAGTTTCAGTCTCAGGGGATGGAGTATTAGTTTAGAAAGAGTTACAGCTGTGGAGAATCAGGAAATGGATGATCCCCCCACCCCCAAACCGCAAAGCAAATATCTAGTACATTATATTCTAGGGTCCCTGGTGGTTTGGTTCAAAAACAAAGAAATGAAAAGCTCTAACCAATCAGGAATTCCTTTCACAATTACATTTTAGTTAACACCTCTACCAAAAGCAAAATGCTGCTCTAATTAAAGCCAAGCACTTGAAAACGGGATTAAAATGTTAACCACAAACTTGAGGAGGCAGGAAGTCCAAGGTGTGTGTGTCCTGCACTGCTACACTCTACCTCCAAGAACACAGGGCACTTGAAAACGGGATTAAAATGTTAACCACAAACTTGAGGAGGCAGGAAGTCCAAGGTGTGTGTGTCCTGCACTGCTACACTCTACCTCCAAGAACACAGGGTTAAAGGTTGCAATCTCATAACCTCGGCTAGTTTGATTGTGTGACGTCTTGCCCACCCCCCACTTCCCTATAAGAACTCAATGGCACTGAATTTTATTTCCCAAATTTTCCCAAATTATGATTTTGAAATTTCTTGAGGACTGCCCGCTCTCTTTACAGGACACGGCATACTAAAATGACAACAAAAGCCAAAACAATAAACTAAAAGAGGGTTCGAGCAACTGCCTTTGCTCATTCACGTATCCAACATGCGAGCTGCAATCTCCACCATAACGTGTTTCGGGAACAATGGCTGAGCCCGGGCCTGGCGGCGTCTAAGAAGCCCCACACCTCCTCACCAGCCAGGTGTCCGGTGAAGGACCCTCCCTCAGGCGCTGCTCTTCAGGCAGCTGAGTGAGACAGTGAGGCAGAAGGAAGGAGGGCAGGGATGCCTGGAGCTGCTCCAGGAAGGAACAAAACCGGCTCAGAGACAAAGGAAATGAAAAGACCGCCTCTGCTGTGAACGCCATCAATGCACAAATCCTGTCCTTGGCTTTAATTAGTGCCCCGTGTGGCAGAATGGCTCTGCCACAGCCCGGGAGGGTGGCAACAGCAGGAAATAACCAAACAGCCTGGGCTGGGGAGTGGGGGTGCAGGATGGCTGGGGTATGCCCTGGATGTTGGCTTTCTTTCTAGCTGGAGAAAGACAAAGGGAAAACATTCAGTTTTTAGTTCTACATCATAATAAGCACATTCCCTTCTAGTTATTAAAGACTCCTTATTCGACTTCACATGGGTCACTGGGCCACTTCTTCCCGTAATCCATCAGCTTTAAGAGATAAAAAGGGAAGGGGAGTTGGCTTAGGGATATAAACTTTGTTCCAGAAGCTTTTTGGGGCTGTTTCCTTAGACAGGAGAATAACTCTAGTCTTTTCGTGCTGATAAGGTATAGGTCTGTTTTCATGACTGTGAACTGCTATTAACGAGATGCTATGACAAATACTTTAACTGTGCATTTGAGAAAACAGACAATAGAAAGGCAGAGATGATTTCATATAGTCAGACTTTAAAAGTATCAATGAAAGGCGCACCATCTCATATACAAAAAGACTAGAAGGACATGTGTCCAAGTATTTTCAGTGGTTGCCTGTGGGTGTCACCCCCCTCTGCTGCTCTATAGGTCTGTGGATTTTCCAATTTTTTTTTTTTTTTTAACAATTAGCATATAGTTTCAGAGAAGCTTTATATTTTGGGGTGTGACACTTTGTTCACATTTGCATGGTTTTATGTGAGAATTGTAAAAAATGACGTGGAGCACGTGGGCTGTGGTCCTCCCCACCCGCTCCCTGCAGGCCTTGGAGACAGGAAGAGGAAATGGAGGGGCCTCGTGGACCATTTCCAGGGCCCCCTACCCAGCGCTCCCAGGCAGACTGCTCACTCACCCCGCAGGACCACTCTGAGCACCTGGAGGAAATTCCTCAGAGTGAAAAGCCATAAATTTGACCTCCCCCTGAAGCCCAGCTGAAGGGATACACTCAGAAAGAGCACACACCGCAGAGAAGTTACTGCGGGAGGAGGCTGCCCCAGCCTAGAGGGAGCCGGGAAAGGCCCCGCCTCTGAAGGCTCCTATCCCGGGACCTGCAGGTTTCTAGGGCACCGAGGGGACATTTCGGTCTCTTTTTAATATTAACTTCAAAAAGTTTTAATATTTTGAAATTTTATATTCACCCTAGGGCCAAACAATTTTAAGTTTCTTTGCTTTTTGGCTAGAAATAGATATAAGTTTAGTGTGTAACACTACTTCCCCCACAAAAAAAAAAAATTGTCATCATAAGCTAAGAGTGGCAATTAAATATATCTTTGATGAGTGACAACTGGAAAAATAAAATCATTTTAAAACTGCAGTTTGCTTAAAAGGAAAAAAACTTGAATGTAGTTTTTGGAGAACATAAACCATAGCAAGCATACTCCTCCCCCACCCCCACCCCCCCGATGAGGAAACTGCATTGGAGCGAGATTAAGAAGGATTTGGCCGGGGTGGCACTGGCAGAGTGAGCCAAGACAAGCACACTGGTGGTCTAACTTCCTCAGTCACACGCTATTCCCGCCGTATTCTGCATATTGCGTTTTAAACTCTGACTCATTTAAACGGAAAGAGCAAAAACTATTTGAGAGAGCATTTAGTTTGCACAGTAACTTGTGTGGAAACGACTGGTCTTCACAGCTGAAACAACACGATATTGTGCTGAATACTTGTGTGTTTTCGTTTGCTCCCAGGAAACCGCGTGTCCTGTGCACGGGTCCTGAGTGTGAAGGTGGCCGTGGTCTGAACCTGCCTGGGCAGTCCCAGCGTGGGCTCACACTGTGTTTCCGTGGAGAAATCAGTGTTTTTCTTTAAATTATAAAAACAAAAACTGCACTGGTGAGAATCCACCCTTCTCCTCAAAAAAGAAAAAAAGAAAGAAAGAAACAAACAAAAAGAGCTGAAGAGAGTTCAGGAACGATGAGGCACACAGTTCCCTCTGTATGTGATCTGACTAACGTGGAGGACGCCGCAGGGGACCACGTCCAGCACTGGAACGGATCCCACGTGTCCACGAAAGGGTACTTGCTCCAGAAGGAGAACACGTCTACAGTTCCACTACCCTGCTGGTGTGACTGCCCGCTCCCACTGGAGCCCTCTTCAAAAACGATTTATAGCTCTTCTTGACCTTGCCCTTGCCCTCTGTTGCATTCTTTTCCTAGCAATTACTTAGCAGTAAAACTCCCCTGGCTTATGGCTGTGTCAGTTATTGGTAATGGCGATGTCTGCAAATAAAAACAGCTTCGTGCATGCTATTCCAGGCAAAACTTGACATTTGCACAAGAATTTGCACTGAGTATGTCGGAAAGCAGAAAATTTGCCTTTCCCCAAGGTACTCCAACAAATGAACCCCCAGACTGCTTGTGGGTATAAAGAAAGGCTTTGTAATCACTCTCTATAATTTACTGGGCATTTTAAAGTTACTTTGGGACTTGTTTATGGGATATTACTCAGTCATTTTTTCCTTTTTAAGCCGGAAACATATATATTTCCCCCATAATCAATTTAACGAGTAGAATCAGACAGTATTAAAATATCACTTAGATAACATGGCATTTAGAAAACTGTCTTGGAAGCACCATGAAGGTTTGGGAAAAGATGGACAGTCATATTTCTCAAAAAACAAAACAAAAAAACAAAACAAAAAAAAAAACAAAAAAGAAAAAGAAAAAAGCAAACTAGATTTTTGCTTTCTTTCATTTATCCTTTACTTAGATTAGATTTTCTTTTCCATAAAAATCTCAGTGGACATCAATTTCTTTCCAAATTTGTTATCTTAGAAAATCTGTGATGACAGCTTGAATAATATCACCTGGAGTTTCCATTACAGTCTGAAAATTGCCAGAACGAAAATATATTTAGGGGAAACAAAAAATATAATAGCTTAACTATCTATCCTTCACTGTTTAAAAAGTTAGTTTAATAATTTCCCTTCAGAAGAATTCCTAAGAAATTACGATACTCCTAGGATTCAAAATTCCCTCTATGAGAAGAATGCTATATCTTCTTGAAATCCAACACTTTTTAGCAAAATTGCTCATTATAATATTTTAGACTAAATTTTGGGGATGTTTATGATACATTTAGAGGGGTGCTCTATCATTACCCCTATTTTGCAGACAAAGAAATAAAATTCAGAGAGAGAAGGTAATTTACTAGGGACCCAGGACACATGAGTGGCTGAGACTCTGAATCAGGCTTTTGATGTTATCAATTGTTCTTTTCACTGCACAGATGTTCTTATTTTTCAGTAAAGAGATCCTATGGATCATTGACTGTCACCACCCAGTGCAGAGTTCCTAGTGCACAGTGTCACTAATGGATCTGCCCAGCTTGGACGCCTCGAGAGAGGGAGGCCATTCCGGAACAATTTAATTAACATAAATATGAAAAATGTTATGGTCAGTGACTTTTAAAAATGTTTTGATAGCTTTGTAAACAAAAAGTATGAGAAATATTATGAAAAACAATGTTTATCCCATGAAATTTAATATTTACGTAGCCAACACTTACCTCCTTTGGGAGTCACTAATCAAAGATAATTCTGTTGTTTTCCTCCGGTATTGCATGGACAAACACGTCAACAGTGTCACTTCCCCCTTTACGTGCCGAAAGCACATTTCTGCGCCTCTGTTTTCCTCTGATCCCCCTTCTTTGGTGGATCCCTCCATCTTAACCCTTCTCTAGTGAGCTCACAATAACATGGGAGTGCCCGGAAGTTCCCGCGGGGTCCCTCTGGCGCCCTGCCCCTCGCTGCCCACTCCGGGAGCACCTGTGAGTAATGGCTGGCAGAGTGAAGGCAAACATCAAAAGTACACCAAGTCAGAAGTGACACTCCGGTAGAAGGCATCCTGCTGGCATGCAGGAGACAGCCAGTGAGAAACTCCTTTCAACGGTTGTGTGGTCTGGATGGGTGTCAAAGGTGGCTGCTGGAAAGCCAGCCTCCTCTGGAGTGTTGCAGGAGGGTCTGTGGGGACCAACAGGCCTAATTTCTTCCCTCGCGTCATTCTTTTGAATTGAGCTGTCTTTTCCTCAAATGGAGGAAAGCTTATCTACTTCTGCAGGAGTTAAGTTTTCTTGTCTTGACTCAATTTCTGTGTATAGAGCCTGTCACACATACTCCCTTGAAATACAACGGCGGTTACTGGAGACCCTTTCCCCCCATATAACTGTATTATCTTATTCCATGGCTGCAGTTCTTTTGAGAAAACAAAAGAGAATCTAAATATAAATGCGGGACACTGCCATTTTCTTGAATAGTCTGACAAAACCCCAAACAAAATTAAAACTGAAACAGACATAAGACCAACTAAAATCCTAAGAAGACAATTTGCAGCGGCTCAGATTGCTTTAGACTGTTTGCATGCCATTTACAAGAAAAAAGTGGCCTCCGGATATTAAGAGTGCCTTAGGACGGAGCAATCAACGTGACTGCACAGGGCACAGTCCCGTTTCTCGTCTCATTCCTAGAGGTCCTCTCAAAACATACCAGCACAGCCCCCCTCACAAGGCAGACAGCACACTTCAGTGTGCAAGCACACGAGATTCCAGGGCAAGGCCCGCAGCGATCTCCGGGGAGCCGCCTGGGCCACGAGCCCCCGGGGAGGGGCTGGCGCCCGCGTACCTAGGTCGAGGATCCAGCACTTGCAGCTGCTGGGCTGCCCGCCGCTGCGGTAGGCGGCGCCGACGCCGACGTTGGAGAGCGCGTCCAGCGGGTCCACTGGCTTAATTCCGTTTGGCATGGTGCGTGCCGAGCTGCCTGGAGGCTAAAGGCTCGGATCCCTGCCCTACCTGTCCCCACGAGCAGCCAGAGGAAGCCACTCTCCAGCAAGATCAGACAGCGGTTCTTCAGGCGCTCGGCAGGCAGCCGGCTGGGCAGGCTCGGTGGCAGGCACTCGGGCGGGGACTGTGCAGCCCCAGGGCCCGCAGCTCCTCTCCCGGAGGTGGACCCGCTCCCTCTCCTCTGCCTGCTCCTCGGCTCCGCTCTGCAGTTGGGTTTCACATGTGGGAATATCCAGACGCCCTGGATCACATTCTACCACAGTGACTCTAATTGGAGCTCAAGGAAATTCTGAGGGCGCAGCGAGCCAGATGTTTCTCCTCCCCTCCGCCAGCCAGAGCTGCGATTTCCTTACTCAGTGAAATGCCGAGTGACGGACCCACGCCAGGCTTTCTGACTTGGGCTTTGTCAGTGTTTGGATGGAGGTCTTCTCTGAGACATACAACAGACAGTGCCTCCTGATGTGACTTGATAGCAAAAAGAAAGGCAATTTGGTCCACAGCCAACTGGTTACATCACTGTGCTACAATGTCACTCCTCACTTATTAAAAACATATCTTCATTCTTCCTTACAAGCAGCAGCCATAAAAGTGAAAATGAATATCCTTACATTTGTGACTTGTAAAGGCATTTGTAGCAAAGCATCTCAAAAGCTCGTTTTTGTCCTTTTCTGAAGTTGGGTATTTTCTTTGGCCGACATACATTCTTGCTCCTCAAAGTGTCCACGCGTTCTCCCCCCGAGTCTCACACGGCACAATGGCTTCGTAGGAGAATGCCCACTGTCTAAAACCCACGAAGCCTGACTCTGCAACTTCACGGGCGGTGTGTGCACGCTCGTGCCTCTCGTTAATTCGAGAAGCACAAACGGCCCTCTCCGAACCACACTGTGATGGCCATGCCCGCACTGAGGCAGTCACTTGGAATGTTGGTTACACACCCAAAACTGTGATGTGGCCCTCGCTCACTTAAACTTTCCTGAGGGAGCACTATCTGCTGAAACCTACGCTTATCTCTGAACAGAATCAGGTACTACCTTCTTGAGTTCTCTTTATTTCTGCTTTATCTAATCTGATAGCATAAATGCTGTCTGTTGTTTTATTGATCTGCTA
The DNA here is from genome assembly GCF_000151845.1 of Pteropus vampyrus. Classification (NCBI taxonomy): domain Eukaryota; kingdom Metazoa; phylum Chordata; class Mammalia; order Chiroptera; family Pteropodidae; genus Pteropus; species Pteropus vampyrus. Next base: position 1,555,477 of record NW_011888875.1, read on the forward strand.
AGAAAAATGTTGTCTTTTTTAGTCCCATAGTTTAAAAAACAGTTCAACTTGGGTTCTCCTTCCACCCTCCCCCGCATGTGTTGCAAAGTA